>NC_140972.1:72305155-72392655 GCF_056783735.1 Eptatretus burgeri | reverse complement strand
GGGTGGAGAAGAGTTGCAGGAGTGATTTGTGACAGAAGGGTAGCTGCAAGAGTGAAGGGGAAAGTATACAAGACGGTAGTGAGACCAGCTATGTTGTATGGTTTGGAGGCGGTGGCGCTAACAAAAAGACAGGAAGCAGAGCTGGAGGTGGCAGAGTTAAAGATGCTGCGATTCTCGTTGGGAGTGACGAGGATGGATAGAATAAGAAATGAGTGTATTAGAGGGACAGCGCTGGTAGGACGGTTTGGAGACAAAGTGAGAGAGGCGAGATTGAGATGGTTTGGACATGTGCACAGGAGGGAAACGGAGTATATTGGGAGAAGGATGTTGAAGATGGAGCCGCCAGGCAGGAGGAGAAGAGGGAGGCCAAAGAAGAGGTTCATGGATGCGGTGAGGGCGGACATGCGGGTGGTTGGAGTGTCAATGGAAGATGTGGAGGATAGAGCGAAATGGAGACAGTTGGTCCGCTGTGGCGACCCCTAATGGGAGCAAGCCAAAAGAGGAAGAAGATATAATCTCTGGGCAGAACTTTAGCCTGCATACCAGAACTCAATGGCCTACTCTTAGTGAATGATACCGTGAAATCATTAATTTCCTTAAACCTAATTGCGAATGTGGTAGTGGGCATTACATCCCCATTGAAAAATTGGGTGCCCTGAGATGCAGCTGTCCATTCTGCTACTGCACCAGGGCAGCACTTAATATGTTTTGAACATAGAGGGAAACAAAACCATGACCGCACAGCTCAGACACGAGTATTCTACCAACTGAGCTATTCGACATTCACAAGTATTGCAACAGCCTTCCACTAAGGATTCCCATCCATGCACTAACAAAGCTCAGGTCTACTTCGCTTACAATATTTGAATCGTTCAGGTGCATTCAAACCAAAATGTCTGCCATAATTTTTACTCTTATTTAATAATCTTTGAGAATCCCCTAGAATTTTGTCAGTAGCCTGATGGAGTACTGCTCTCCCCTCTGGGCTGGTGCTCCTGCCTCCCACCTTTCTCGGCTTAACGCTGTCGAAACCAGGGCATTTAAGATCATCGGCATCTCCCGCAATGAAGCTGAGTCTTTGGGCCTCTCACTCAATCACCGCAGGTTGATCGGTGGTCTTTCTGTCTTCTACCGACTCCTCTCCAGCCTTGCCCCCCCTGCTCTCTCTGAGATTTGTCCCCACCACATTTCCACAGGGCGCTCAAGGTCCGCCAACAACCCCCTTCTGGTAAAACTACCAAAATCACGAATCACTGCTCATCTTCACTCTTTCATTCCTCTTTTTTCCCGCCTTTGGAATAAACTTCCTCACTCTATTCTTTCCCATTCTTCCCTCCAGGCTTTCAAAACAGCTGTTCACCACCACCTCTTATCTTCCCCCATCCAAATCCTCGATATTTTCTACCCCCGATAATCCACCCAAGCCCACTTCCTTCAATTCTCCTGCTTTCCTTCCTGAAAGTCCCTGTAATGTCCATCTTCTCTTCGCCATGTTCCCCGTCCCATCCCCATCCCTCTCCCTTCCACAGTTCACCTAATGTGTCTGTTCCCCACTGTTTTGTCCCTTCCACTCCCGCCCCTCTTGTCTCATGCCTCCTTGCTGTGAGTTGTGTGTTTGCTCTCATACGAGCCTCGACCAAGGTATACAAAAAAAAAAAAAAAAAAAATCCCCTACCCCCCACCCCCATTTTAACAACTCTCGTCTGTCTCTCTCTCTCTCTCTCTGTCTCTCTGTCTCTCTGTCTCTCTGTCTCTCTGTCTCTCTGTCTCTCTGTCTCTCTGTCTCTCTGTCTCTCTGTCTCTCTGTCTCTCTGTCTCTCTGTCTCTCTGTCTCTCTGTCTCTCTGTCTCTCTGTCTGTCTCTCTGTCTCTCTGTCTCTCTCTCTCTGAGTTCTTGCTTAATTTCCATTTGAACACCATCACTCGTGTATTGTTTTTATCCATTATTTTACTTGAAGTATTGTATGAGTTCCCTTTCAAGGAACTTCAAAGCAGGTGGAGGCAATTAGTCCCATCAAAGCTTGTGCTAGTATTGCCAACTTATGGTTGTTTGTCCATCCTCTTATCCTTTTTAAATGCTGAGTGTCAAGCCAAGGAAGGAGCACGTACCATTTTTCAAGTCTTTGGTATGACTCGGCCGGGGTTCAAACAGCCACCCTCCCAGACTCGGACTGGATGCTCTCACGGTTACGCCACCGAGTCTGGTTAAGGGACCGTCATGAGGAACTGTTGAGATGGATTATTTCATTGTTGTACGGTTCACCTTTTATAAAACGTATGGTGTTGTTACCGAAGTGCTCATTTCCTGAGTGTTCCCACTCATTGTCATGAATATTTTATCAGAACGCTATTTGATAAGGTACGGAACATCATCTGTGCAATGACTAAACAGCTTCAAGGCATAATAGGGATATGTTTATGGAGGTTACCATAACAACAGAATGTGACTCTGGTGCACAAAATAAAGAAAGCCAAAAAGAATATGAATTAGAAAAACTAATAAACTTAACCCTTATTATTTGTCATTGTTCTCTTTTTGCATCACCTATTTGGAGTTGTTTTTTTTTTGCCACTGCATGTTTTGTTTTCTTTAAAAAGAAAAAAAAAAAACAAGCAATAAATGTACAAATTTGAAATAGAAGTTTCAAATGCTTCAATCTTTTTGAATAAGGTTCACTTGGTTGTGCCTGGATGGATTTAAGGGGAGAGGAGTAGCAGCTGAAACCGCAATCCTATCCAGGTTCCTCCTGATGGTTCCAGTGCTGCATTTGGTGAGTTATTTGATTAAATGAGGGATTTCCTTTAGAAGAATGCCAACTCAAAGATCACAGAACGATTTGAAATTTTTTAGGAAGGCAATCCAATTCACAGTTGCTCGGCTTGCCGACCCGTCGTTTCGCTGACGGGTTCAATCGATAGACAGAATGTTGTACTTCACAGGCGTATTGCATGTCGATGACGATGTAAAATGAAGTAATACGCGTGAAAAGGAATTTATGTATTTTATCACACGTAATGGTTGTTGTTTGTGCTCCTTCCGTGTACTTTTGTGTTTTTTTTATTGCTTTGAGAAGTATTACTAATATATAATTTTGTGTGCTCCTTCCGTGTCCTTCTCAAGGGTTCCTTCTCTCGTAGAGTAATTAAATAAACATTACCCCTGGAACCGCGACATGAAGCTCCCTTATTCCTAAATCCTGGAATAAGGGACTTTTAAAAAGGGAATCTTTATGATTAAACGCACACAAATTTTTGTTCCAAGTAAATCGATTATTTGCTTTCCAACGGAACCATTTTTATTTTTCTACGACAGCAAGAACCCTTTGGAATGAAGCGTTGCACGCACACTACTTCTTTGTCCCAAAACCCACCCACGTGTGGAGATAGCAGCCAACAACAGCACCTTGCACACACACAGGTCAGTGGATACTTTGACACCTGGGAGGACTTTGTTCCACCTTCCGACTCTCCCATATGGAGAGAAAAACACGCACACGCACACGCACGCACACACGCACACACACATCTTCTTTTGGTACAAGACCAGCATTGACCCCGTCGCTTCGCTGGGGGTAGTTGAACGTAACGTACTGTGCAGTATATGTTGCAGTACAGTAATACAGTTCATTGACAGTCAATATTTTCAGGTTTTTTTTTTTTTAAATTCCAGAAACATTTTGTTTCCTGCTAACCGTCGAGCATTCATTTTAGTGAGACGCAGACTTATTCACCAAAAAACAAGATGACAAATTTGTTTTGTCTTCGCAGGTATCGGACGTTACTTTGGTTTTGTTTGTTTTTTCCAAGTTGCAAAATGCAATTTTCATTGAATCGTGAATGATACACCACCGCAAAGGCCAAACCGAGTGATCGACATAATGATATCCCAGACGTAACGCCATCTTACTAAATCTGCCATCAGGACGTCAGATAGTCAGAGTCAGATATATGGATTATGATGTTCAACTGCCGTCAGCAAAGGGATGGTATGGGTTGTGTACCGGACGCCGGGATGATGTGCACATCCAAAGAAGTCGAGCCGAGTGCTGTACGAAATGCCGTAATGACGTCTCGGTGAAAAGAGTGTGACGGATGGATGGAGAATTATGGCTAGTTTAATGTATAGATTATTATCAGTCATATTGCCATGCAAGGAAATATTTTGACAATTAAATATATGATAAAAATTAAATTATAATGAGTGACTGAGTCTCGGTAGCAAAATCATTCGTACGGCCGCTCTGAGTCTGGGAGGTCAGCGGTTCGAACCCTAGTTGAATCATTCCAAAGACTTTAATCTGGTACCTGAAACTTCCTTGCTTGACTCTCGGCATTGAATAGGATAGAGCACGGACAAACAACCATAAGTTGGCAATCATTGTGTATGCCTAATTGCCTCCCCTTGGGTTGAAGTTACTTGGAAGGAATGCATGATATGCAGATCATTTGCAGTGTGGGTGTCGGGAGGGAAGGGGTTAAATGTCTGTGGAGACATGGAGGGGAGTATTGGCTCAATTTTTGAGATTAAACTTAGGTGTATTGGTTTATTGTTATATTTTACATGTTTGCACATGTATAATTATCCAGTTATTTTCCTCTTCTTTCTCATTTTCCACTGAAATGTTTGACATGTTTATCTGAGTTGCTGGAGCTGGAGAGTGCAGGTGGTAAAAGACCATTTGAGAGCCTGTGAAAGACCAGCAAGCCACAAATTAACATTTCTGTGATACAAATGAGTAGTCCTTAGGTCTCTTTCTTCTCTCAAGAGATTCCAATTCTGTTGAATGTCTTGAACCCCATTGCATCTGGTAGTACCCAGTGGGATGGGATGCTGGTGCACTCACCCTCAAGAGAGAGCAATACTCCATTGCACTGTGAACGAAGTCTTTCTAAGTTCTGGAAAGCTGAAGCGTGCCAAGGAAATGTGGCCATCTCTGCATCAGAATTTTGAGAACATTCTAGAAATGTGGTCTTTCTCGGACAGATTGTGGCTGAGAGTGAGGCCAAGGTGGTCAAGAGACTTCACGTCTTATGCTTAGCACACAGAAAAGTGAGTTTTGATTCAATCCATAGTTTCGAGAACTGAGATGTGGATGAATGGTTGTTGATGCATCAAAATTTCAGTCTAGTTTAATCGTCTGGCACCGTGAACTATTCGTACAAATCAAAACTGTGTAAAATTAATATAAGCATCATCCTTGATCAGAGCACGCTGGGAGTGGTGATTTTCTTGCGCAATAATCACGTGATCAACCACCATGTCATCGCATAGTGTCTATTACACTGTCCATGCCAACTGGCCTGTATTATATATTTTCATATGGATCAAATATTTTGCAAATTTAGCTAATCCACACAGCTTTTCTGCATGAACACATGCACTATTGGAGTTGATCACAAAAGTTGATAAAAAAAATATTTCAGGGACTGTTCAGGGAGAAAGAGTGGAGGCTTCAAACTTACACGGGTGTGGACTTGATTGCGATCATTGATGGAGAGAAAAGGGCATTGATAACTTCAAGCTACTTGGGTGTTCATAGGAAGTCGGCTATCCATGAGTGAATGGGAGACTTAATGTCATTAGCTGATCATTTAGTGAGGCGAGTGGGATGCCAAAGTGCAGGACATGTTCTGGAAGATTGCCTTGTCCTATGATTGAGGTTTAGGGCTTCACTCCATTGCTGAGTCAGCAGACGCAACATATCAAGCCAGAATCCAAATTGTTTATATCTTGCCAGTACATTATTGATGAGTAAGAACTCAACATCAGCTGTAATGAGGAATTTCACGGCTTTGCTTGTAGCAGGGAAAAGGCTGCCAGCTCGGTTGATCTTGACATCTTTCTTGTGACTTGAGAAATGTTTGCCATCTTTTATGCAGAGAGAAGGTCGCTCCAGACAAAAACCTATTCAAGAGAGCAGATGTATGAGGATTACAGAACTAATTATACACAGGGTCGGGGTGCTTGCAAAAAGGAGGTGTATAAGTCAGCCAAGCACTGTTGTGACCTTTTTGGCAGACAAGCTTCAGTAGACAGAGTGATGTGTGAAATGAGGTTTGATGTGGATGTGAAACAATATTGCAGGAAAGATTGAGACTTCCTTGAGATTGTGATCAGAGGTGCAAAAGGGTTTGTGAGAATGTTGAATGTGACCAAATTTTGGAGTTGGAGGAATCCTTTTGTTGATATTCAAGTTGAAAAGTTTATTTGTTGTTGGAAGGACCGCATGACTTCACTCACCCAAAACTGACACCCAGCTTTCCCATTTTGTAGTGGCTTTTGAAGCCATGATATTGGTTCGCGAGCGCCAGCCAGAGTGACCACTATATTCGTTATGTCTGTGTGTCTGTCTGTCTGTGTTCTGTCTGTCCAGAGCATAACTCCGTAGACTTTGATCCGATCTTGATGAAACTTGGTTATGTGTTCGATATCAATGTCGAGTTGTTTTCCTGGATGAGGACATGCTACCCCCATTGTGGGCGGAGGAATGCCCAAAAATAGCCATTTTTAGGGGTAGTCGGATTAAAAATCTATCTTCTCCTCGGGAAGTTACTGAATGAAATGGGTTCTTCGGTATTGAATAGCAAAATGAATTATCTAAAACTTGTCATTGTCCGATTTTTCATTTTCGTCCCAAGGTCAAGGTAGCAAGTTCAAAAACTTAGAAAATTGCGAATATTTGACATAAAAATCATACGGCCGCCCAAACTTTGAGAGCTGGGATGACAATATTTTTATGCATAATCTTGAGGTCATTCCCCACCTAAAGTCTTGAAACCATTTTGCTCTATCTCGAACACCTTGCCCGTGGCATCCCCTTCAAGTTTGTTTTTACGCTGATTTCATCAAAGTATGGATAATCCGAGGAGTGCGAAATGCCATATTGCCTATATGATGTTATATTGTTCCTGGAATGTTCCAGAGGAAGTTTTGCACTAAAGGTCGTAATCCTTGACCTTTGCCTTTAAAGGCCACAAAGGTCAAATTTTCAAAGTTGTGGGAATCGAACCGGGTTTTCGACCTTCTTCGACAAACTAACTGCAATAAGCTATAGCACGTATCTTGTTTCCTTATTTTTATGTCCACAACATTGTTTTGTGACCTTTAAAGGTTATGCAAAGGTCAAATTTTGAAAGTTGTTGAACAAAACCAGGTTTTTGACATTTTGCAGCTAATAACCTGTCACCCGTACCACATCATGTTGATCATTTTTATAACTTGGTCAAAAATTATCACATTGTCTCAGCCTTGACTTCTGAAACTATCTACATCACAAATACTGCTCATGAACCATCGTCGTCTTCAGTCTTGTTTTTCTTCTTTTTTATGCAGTAAAAGGCTACAGGGTAGGTGATGTCTGGTTGACGACTCGGTCATGCCGCCGATACAGTGTTCTCTGCAGGTTAGAGCAGGAATTTGGAATTTGGAATTTGTTCAGGGTGCTGGCAATAGCTCACCTACTCTCTGCGAAGGGCACCATGGGATATTTAATCTCTACCAACTAATGCCAGCGGATGGGACAACTAGTTTACCATCCATCCGATGGACAGCACACACACTGATGAATCATCCCATCTGTGAAACACCTGGATGATGGTTTATAGCAGGGTCGAGATTCAAACCCAGGCTAGACAGCTTAGAGGCGAGTGTGCATACCTCTCGGCTATCATGCCAGCTCTGCAAACACGATGAACAGACAATTGAGATCCATTTTTCTTGGCTTGATAACCTCCTGCCATTGATTAGTGCATATAACTGTATACATTGGTTAAGAAAGAGGTGTGCAGCCTCTTACAATGCCACAGTATATGAAACCAGTTTATATTTTTCTCTAATTAGTTGTTCTTGAAAGCAACCTGCCTTCTTAAAATGTCTCTCTGTCTTTCTGTCTCTCTGTCTGTCCTCGTACATTTGGGTTCCTAACTGTATCAACACTGTTAAACAAAGTGTGACATTCCAAGGCTGGCTCATCTTTGTTTCATTCCATTTTGCTGCACAACCATTCACAACTTGCCTGCAAGCAATAGTGCCACGCCTGTGCATGCCTGAAGTTTTTTTTTTTTTTTTTTAATTTTTTTTTCTCCTTTTCCTTGTATTGTTTTCGGGCTTTTCTCCTTGTCTTTCAAATTGATGTGCCAAATGAATGTTCATGTTTGTCGAGTATTGTACTCACGCAGCGAGACATGAAGTCCTCTTTGTGTTGTACAGCGCCTTATTTCACCTCGTGTGCAACACATCCCCGTGTTGCTGCGTCTCAACAAAACAGCACAGCCATTTCACAACACTTTACCACCACCCAACAGGTACTATGTTGCCACACATCAGGCATGCTACTATAATACAGCCACCTAATTTATCACCAGGTGGCAAGCACCGCATCACCTCAAAGTAGTACTGCACCAAAACAACGTGTGACCATACAACAATGTATATAAACATGGATTTATTACACCACAGGATGCATTTTATCACTACACGGCGTTTTTCCGCTGTACAGCGTCGTACCACCATCATGTATGTCATCGCAAGGCACACTGTTACCACGTGACAATGTATCATTGCATTTTGCTTTGTAACAATGTGGTAAGTCCTGTCTAACTTCCCAAAACAATATTCATCATGACCTGTAGTATCGTGTGGTCTCTGTGTATGCTGTATATGCACATGGCTTTGAAAACCACATGATGTTTCTCAACACGTCTGGTGATGGCAATACCCAATCATTTATATCTAATTCGCATGAGTTGTGCTCTTGTTGCAAAGGGACAATTATAAGACACCTGTAACCAAATGACAAGAGCTGAACAATTGCTGCGAGAATGGGATGTGGCTTCAGTTTCCCCATTCACCTTCAGTTTGTTTGTTTGTGATGTGATTCACCCCTTGAGTGTCCTTGCCTGTTTCTCAAGCTTTCTCAGTTCACAATCATTGTATTATTGAATCTGCATTTCATATGTATGTATATCTATATATCTGTCATATTCATCATATCTATATCTAATTTTATTTATTATTTTGTCCAAAGAGTAAAAGCAGACTGAGCCAAAAAGAATAATAAAATTCTTTATCATAACCCTGATGTTTCAGAAGACCACTATTATATCTTCTGTCCGCGGAGGTAAAATTTTTATAACACCGCACGTGCAGAGACGTTAACTGTGCTTATGTCCAACGCGAACGGCTGCGTGTCACGAGGGGCACCAATCAGCATGAGGTTTGGGATGGATTTAATAAAGAGATTTGTTTTTGTTTTTTTAATATTAAAAGAATTCAAGATTAAAAGTAAAATTTTAATCATTTAAAATGAATTTAATTAACACGCAGCCATTCGTGTTGGACATAAGTACAGTTAACGTGTCTGCACGTGCGGTGTTATAAATGTATTTACCTTTGAGGACAGAAGATGGTGGTCTTCTGAAACGTAAGGGTTATAATATAGAAATTTATTTTCCCTTTAGGCTCAGCGTGCTTTTACTCTTCGGACAAATATGTCTCCTGAGCTGCCTGTTTTTGGTTATTTACATCTATACAGGGTTTGTCAATAAAAGATTAACCACTTCAAAACTTTACCAACCAAAACGATGAGTAATAAAACAAAAAATTAGCTCATAAAATGAAAACCTAGTCATGGAGAAATGAAACTCATGATGCGTTAACGTGTTTGTAGTTGAGGTGTTCAATGTGAGAACCCCCCCACACACACAACATGCATTCACACGAATTGCAAAGTTTTCAATGATGTTTCTATAAGTTTTAATGGTTACTGTCTGCACATCAGCCTCAACTGCTACCTTCAAATCAGGTTCAGATCTGGGATGTTCCTTGGAGACGTTATCCTTACAAGCTCCCCAGAGGAAAAAATTTAGCAGATTGAGGTCAGGGCTGTGTAGAGACCATTCATTTTCCATACACAAACTGAGAACTCGTCTGAATTTTTGACTCAGAAAGACAATCGTTTCGTTGGTTTGATGCGGGATAGCACCGTCTTGCATGAACCACTGTCACCAGAGGACTGCAGTGCTCATCTATTGCTTCAAGTCTTCGTAAAATGTGTCGACAATTGACGGGGTTCGTGATTGATGGTAACCGTTCTTCAATTTATGTCTTCAAACCAATATGGCCCAAACACACCTCTGTAACTGACAGCCGCAAAAGCAGTGACTTTCCGTCCCTTAAGTGACTTCTCTTCAACTTCATCTGGACATTGACTTCCACAGAAAATGTTGTTGTGTGAATGGACAGCACCATTGCCGTGAAAGTGTGCCTCGTCACTAAACCACACATCATGAATCCAGTTTGGGTTTTCCTCCATCTTCTGCTGCAGCATCTCACAAATGGCGACTCGTGCTGCTTTATTCTCATCAGTCAATTTATGGGCTGTTGTGATGTGGTAAGGAATGAGGTTTAAATCTTGTTTCATTAGTCTTCTGATACTGCTGGGAGTGAGACCCAGTTCAGCCGATCTTTGTCGATGCGATTTCTTCGGACTTTGCGTGACTGATTCACAAACTCGTTCCATGTTTCTTCACACCGTACACTTCTTGGGTGACCGGACATTCCCTTGTTAATGTTGAGAATCGTCCCTTCACTTTTGAACTTTATCACAAGTTTCTAAATGGCTGGCTTGCTTTGCTTGTTTCTCGGATGCACTCCATATTCGGTACAGAGTCTCGTCTGGACGGAAGCAATTGATTTGGTTTCAAAACATCACTTGACAATGTTTACTCTTTGCTCCGTAGGAAACGTCATTTTTTCTGTAGAATACTTTGGTTATGCTTGAAAGACTTCTCCAAAGATCACTGATCACTTCTGAAAAACAAAAAAATGAAGTGTGTGTGTGTGTGTGTGTGTGTGTGTGTGTGTGTGTGTGTGTGTGTGTGTGTGTGTGTGTGTGTGTGTGTGTGTGTGTGTGTGTTATGTAAAAACTCTAAATAATAACATCTTGTCAATAATTTGCTTCCATCTATGAGTATCAACATACATTGTTACCCTTTTTTCAAATATCATCAAAGTTTATCGTTTCGATCATTTGATGATCTCTTCTCAAACTTTGGGAATTCTCTCCCTGAGTAAATTTAGTCTGTCTCCCTCCTCCTTGCACTCCTTAAGGTGATGGCCCACTGGCCATTTATTGTGGTCTTCCTTGTCAACCCATGATGTTTTGGGGTTCTCTGACATTTTCACTCTGAACGTCTTGTCTATTGTCTCCCGTTTGCTGTCCTATACCTCTGTTTGTTTATCATTGAGCTGTTTTGTATGCCTGTTTTTTTTTTGTTTTTTTTTGATGTCATACCTGATTCCTTCCTCCTCTGTCTCTGTCTCTGTCTCTCTGTCTCTTTCTGTCTGTCTCTTATCCACCTCTTACTTTCTCCTCTATTGTTGATGCTTCCCATTGTTTTTCACCCGATGTTGTCTTACTCCTCCACGAACCTTGGCCTTTATAAAGAGTAGAAAAGAAAAGAAAAACTGCCTTCATTACCATTAACCCAAGTATTGTTAAACTTTCAGGCCCAGCAGTTCAACCGGATACAAGATTGCAACGAGTGCAGCTGCGAAAACGAGACGATGACAAAGGACTCTGAAATCCCGTGTGAGGTGAGTTTTGTCCCTCTTTTACCTCGAATGCTTCGATGTATCAAATACGAATCGGTACATTATCACAGATCTTGGATAACATATCGTCATAATGCATTTCGCAATGCAATCATAAGGTATAGACATTGTATTAATTTGATGCAGTAAATTAATAAAATTGTTTGAAATGTTATGGTCCTTCCACATCACCAAAAAATTCAGTATAGTTTTGATTGTGCAACTGTAGCAAATGAACAGTGGAGTAGATCATCGTGCATAAACGCACAATGGTGTGTCTACACTGAAAAAAAATTAATGAAATAAATGTAAAAAAACATGCGTTACATATATAAAATATTGCGCATTGTTATCGGCTCATGGCAATGTATACGTGCATCCACCTCAACATGAGCAGAATGCAGGTGCCCAAGGCCATCGAGAGTCACAAGTCACATGACTCTGCTGCACCTGGGGGTACCCTCTACACTCTGAACATACAATGAGCTGGACTTTGCTTGCACGTTTATAGTGTATTGAAATCATCTTTTTTCAATGTTCAGTACTTTTCGACGGTGGGTGTCACTGTTGTGCACTATTTCGGTGGTGTACAGTAAATAGAAATGCACTGTGTCATCCTTATGCACAACATTGCACTCGTAAGCATATGCATTATTTTTATGGTATGGAAAGCATATTAGTCATGACCTTCGTCTTTGATCCTTCATTTCCTACTTGTTTAATTGACATGCCCCACTCACTTTCGGATGTCTTGGTGTAAGGCATTTCCTCATCTGTGCTTTGTTCCAAACAATCGAGGGTAATTTGATTTGACTTTTCATTTCAAAGCCGTCTCCTAGGATTATAACTTGCTATTTATAGTGAACTGGGACAACAGGATGACTCAGAGTTGATATACTTACCTTTGTGCTTGAGTGTGTTTGATTAACAGCTCAGCTGTACGCTGTCATACTCGCATTTCACAGGTGGTGCATTGTATCAGAGACTACGTTCCAATTCAAGGATGACATTAAGCCAGCTGCTCGCATTCACCTAAGGGACATTAAAACTACTACTACGACTATTTGAATGGACCCAATTATTCTCACCTTCTTGTGGGTCCAGACAGAAATTTTTTTTGCCCAAAGTTTTTCGTGAAACAGCCTGTCAGGCCAGATGCTCAACGAAAGGTGATTTGGGCAGAAATTTGTAACTTGTTCCATGGTGCCGACGATAACTTGTCCACTCTTCGCGAAAGGCACCATGGAATATTTTATGTCCACCAATCGAAACTAGTGGATGCAACACCCAGCTTAGCGCCCATCTGAGCAGCAGCAGCGCACTCTGTGATGCAACATCCTGCCTATGAAGCAATAATTGATCCAACTGTTTATAATTGTGCCAGGAATCAAACCCAGGCTACCTAGCTCAACAGAAATTGCACTACCTCTGCACCATACTGTCAATACTCAGAGATCACATGGTGCATTTTTTTTATTTTTATTTTTACAAAGGGTATGACATTATCTCTGGGTACCATGGCCAAATTGCAATTTTGTGCTCTAATCGAATGCCCTGAAATGCATCGGTGGCATTGCTTTGATCATTAGACAATAAACAGACCAAATTATTCATCGAATCTCAATCAAAGAATTTCACGAGTCACCATCCATATTGCTGATTAGGGATGAACGATGATATCCTCAACAATCATTGCAAGTTGTAACCAACTTCACAATAACCAACTGGAATGGATCTTTGTTTCAACAACATCATACGTGCAAATAATTATTCGCAGCGTTTAAAGAAACTCTTGTGCAGGTTTTGACTCTTTATTTAGTTGCTTTCAGGTACTTTTTCGTAGTTGCTTGTTTATTGTTCAAAGTCACCATGATACTGTCGGTGAAAGGTGACCGACCCTTTTCCCCTTGAGCCCCTCAACAAGATTTTCAAGGATTTGGATGTAATTGCATCAACAATTGATAGCTAAGCTAATGAAACACTGTTTCGATGTTACAGTATGATGTTTGTTGGAAGGGTTATTTTAACTTTCGATAAATTCTTGATCTTGTACAAAGTAATCAGTCGAAGTTGAGTGCATGAAGACAATGCATTATGGCAGCAGAATAACAGACCGAATCACTACTTTTTCACGAACTGATAATACAAATTGTAATGAAGTAAAATTACAAAGAGCCGAGCAAAAATAGTTTTATTTGGTGTGTGTGTGTGTGTGTGTGTGTGTGTGTGTGTGTGTGTGTGTGTGTGTGTGTGTGTGTGTGTGTGTGTGTGTGTGTGTGTGATGACTATTAATAACAAGTTAGGTGAGGAGCTGCAAAGCACTGAAGCAGTCACTTGTGAATGGCTGGCTCAATGTCAATTTATATGCGATCACATGCATGAGGGGAGGTGAGCGATCCTATTCTGAGTGGGGCAAACCCCACGCTGGTTATCAGGATTTTAACCTTTTTTTGTAGATCCCAAGGGATTTGCCAATGTCACCAAAATGAGTGATGCACAGGAGATAAATTGCAGAGGAGGCATGCGCAATCTTAAGAAATATGGATTTATTGAGTACCAGGAAACAACTTGGGCACGAGACGCATTTATGGATGGATCCAGCAGACGGAGACAGACGATGAATAAGGATAATTAATAAATAAATCCTCCAATTACGGTAATAGCTACTCTATGGATCCAGACATACACTCTTCCATGCACTCACACACAAGCCAAGCAAGGCTTTCCTGCTTTAAAATAAATAAATATATAATTCTTCCAAGGCTTCTTTAAAATGAATATTAAAAACCCAGGCCTCACGTGTCCAAATGTGGCTGCGTATAATTACCCTGTTCCTATCAGACCTCTCTTCCCCTCCCTGTAGCCACTGCTGGCCTTGAGCCTCCCGCTCTTTCAAACTTTCTCCATCGTCAGGAGCTGCCAGCTGCTCATGACTCACAACTCCTATTTTATCACACAAACAAGGGTGTTAAAAAACTAAACCGGGCTCGGCTTGACATTCTCCCACAATGGCCTGTCTCTTTCTAAGTGCCATACTGCTAAACCTCTTCCTTCTTCCCTGTCCGACGATCGCTAGCACACACCCTGTCCAACAACTCCAGGCGCCGAGTCGACCCCACAGGGTCCACCTCAAACACTCTGGGTCTGGACCTTCGTCACTAGCTAATACACCCCAATGGACATAACCTTGCTCACCATTGAAAGTTCGGTACCCCTCACCGGCAATCCAACCTTGCTCACTGACGTAGATCTGGTCTCGCCCACACAATGTGCAGGATCACCTACCCGTCATTCCACTTTTATCGGAGCCTGTTCCTATACCCCAAAAGCCTCAGTTTCAGTTCATTTCCCCTCCCCCCCCCACCCCACCTCCATATTTTGTTCTCCTAATTCTCCTATTTCTTTCTTGCAATTTATTTATTACCCCCCTCAGTTACATACATGCCCTGTGCTTGTATTTGTGCACCTCGTGCATTCATTTTGACCATTAATCATTGCACCCAGTCTGGAGCCAACACCCTTCCAGAATCTTGATCAACACTCGTGCCCATTGGAAGATGGGCTTCGATTGATGTCAAGAGAGAGGGAGGTTCCTTGCCTGTGCTCATCCCTACGAGACCCCACTGCCGGTTCACCTCTGAGCACACGTTCCACATGATCCACCATTTTGTGGACATCTGACATTTTGTCCACTCTTCCTGAGATTGCTCAAATTTGAAAATAAAGTCAACGCTCAATCGTGCAAAAATTTGCTTATAAATTTTCCTTAGGGAGGGTGATGGGATGAATGTCACACTCCTGAATACCAAATGTTGCGTTGGAGGCTCGCAAACTCGGTATGCCTCGGCACAGGGACCTTTGATCAAGCGAATCGCCAAAAGGCTTCCAATGACTGCGTTCAAATGTTACATCGCACCGCTCCCCACTCCCCAAGGTCACCAAGCCGGAAGCCAATTTTTTTTGTTGAAGGCAGAAGGATGGAAAACGTTAATTTTTATGAAGGGTTTATTTGGAATAGAAGAAAAAGATACGATTAGACGTGGAGAATGGAACAAACCGAGCGAGTCAACAGGCATAAATATGGATGTGGGGACACGCAAACTTGTACACAGTAATTAAATATATAAACCTAACCCCTCTTGGTGCCACAGACCCTACTCTGACTACATAATGGGGAAATCATGTGAGGATTCAACAGGCACGACGCTGAGAATGTGCAGGGCGATGGTGCAGCTCGGGAGCAGGAATGGTGGCAGGAGCGATGCAGTGGAGGCACACCCAACCTGCCCACAAAGTTTCATCCGAATCCATCCGGAACGTTTTTAGATATCGTGCTATACATTGCGTTTTTATCCCTATCACTCGATGGTGAAGAATCACTTAAAAAAGGGTCTTTCAAACTCTCAATGCAGGCAGGTCGGTGGTCTTTCTGTCTTCTACCAACTCCTCTCTGGCCTTGCACCCCCTGCTCTGTCTGTGCTATTCCTCTAATATTTCCACGAGGTGGTCAATGTCTGCCAACAACCCCCTTTGTTGAAACTACCAAAATCAAGAATTACTGCTCACCTTCACTCTTTCATTCCTCTTCTCCCCGCCTTTGGAACAAACTCCCACACTCTCTTCAATCCCACTCTTCCCTCCAGGTCTTCAAAACAGATGTTCACCACCATCCCATATCGTCCCCCATCCAAAAGCATGACCTTTTCTACCCCCGTTAACCCATCCCACACCCACCTCCTTCAAATTCCCTGTTTTCTTTACTGAAAGTCTCTGTCGTATACATATTGTCTACACTGTCTACCCCGCCCATTCCCTCTCTCCTCCACAGATCTCCTGATGTCCCTGTTCATTACTGTTTTTGTGCTTCCCTTTCTCGCCCCCTCGTTTCCTGATCCCTTTGTTATATGTTCTGTGTTAGCTCTTATATGAGCCTGGACATTGTATATAAAAATAAAGAAATAAATAAACGAGCCAGGAGGCGACGATGGTTCTCGTGCCCATTATTGAACAATGCCACGATAGGTACAATTGAGTTAGTGGAAGCTTTTGAGGAAGCCCTACCGTAAAAACCCATCTCCTCCGTCAAAATTGACCAAATCAAATCGGATTTTTTTATGTTATACCTATGGACATTATGCACAGCTTCTAGGATATGAAATCGAGAGAAAAAATAAAAATAAATTAAAAGTTCAAGTGGGCGTGGCTCCGCCCACAAGGGGCATGGGACGCCCCTCATGCAAAAAGACACGAGACCATGATATCTCGCTTGTGTCCAAGTTTCATCAAGATCGCATCAAACGTCACGGAGCTATGTTCTGGACAGAGTCACAAACAGACAGACAGACAGACAGACGGACACACAGACACAACGAAAATAGTGGTCACTGCTGGCGTCCGCGAACCAACAAATAAAACAGAATGAATATGCAAAGTCAGCATATGAACATACACAGCATCTCTATTTCGTGACACCCATGAGCAGTACAAGAAGTTCAGAGTTTCTCATGCATTGTGTGATGTGACCTCTATCTGATGTCACACAAACGGTAGTTACGGAGTCATTTGCAGCAACATAATTGGCCGATTCATCCGCCGCACTGATAATAATCACGCACTGTACACCCTTCAATTGCAGGCACATCAGATCACAAACAAAGCATTGCATTGTGCTCGAAAGACCTATGCAAAGAAAGGAGCAGATTAAATTAATTAATGGAAGAAGAAGAAGAAGAAGAAGAACAAGCACTACTTTCACATTAATACGCATACGGCTGCTGAGGCAGTTTTCCGTTGGCCATTCCAATGCAGGATTTAATAAAATCGCTCGTTCTTCCCAGTAAGCTCGTACTCATCTTGCCGACATCGGAAGGATGACAGACTGCGTCAGCGTCAACCCACCTGGTGTTATCTAATGGCGCGGCAGGGGGTTCAAACCCAGTACCCGAAGATCTTAAGTCGGCCACCTTCACCGTTAAACCACCAGACTTCATTCACAGTAACAGAAGAAATATGACGAATATTGGGGAAATAAGAAACAAAGCAGTGTCTTCATTCGTAAGTTAATGAGCAAAGTGCTTTCGATGTCCCCAACTTGATCAGATCATCCAGGAACCAGGCCAAGACGATAAAAAGTTGGCTCTCTTGGTTGAGCATGCCAAAGTTTGCGCGAGATCTTGAGCTCCGCGGTGTCGATTTTGATCACAATTTGGTTTGCGTTTCAAAAATCATTTCGTACTCATCCCTTACGAAGTTGTATGGACACTGTGGCCACTTGGGCTGCGTGATAAAAATGGTTCACATCAATCAAAATTACTCTCAACTGCCACCTTCTAATGATTCATGAGTCTCGAAATCGTTCCTCTTCCACTCAAACTTGCCATCGTTCATGTTTCCTCGGTGGCGAGGCCAAATTGATAATACGTCGTCCTGGTTTAGAAAACATTCCATGTTAAAAAATCCGATTTGATTTGGTCAATTTTGACGGAAGAGATGGGTTTTTACGGTAGGGCTTCCTCAAAAGCTTCCACTAACTCAATTGTACCGATCGTGGCATTGTTCAATAATGGGCACGAGAACCATCGTCGCCTCCCGGCTTGTTTATTTATTTATTTATTTTTGTATACAATGTCGAGGCTCATGGGAGAGCTAACACGCAGAACATGCAACAAGAGGGGTGGGATGGGGAAGGGCAAAACAGTGTGCAACAGAGACATGAGATCTGTGGAAGGGAGAGAGATGGGGTGAGGTGCACAGGGTAAACAAGATGGACACTATAGGGACTTTCAGGAAGGAAAGCAGGGAATTTGAAGGAGGTGGGTTTGGGGTGGATTAACGGGGGTAGAAAAGATCATGATTTTGGATGGGGGAAGATAAGAGATGGTGGTGAACAGCTGTTTTTAAGACCTGGAGGGAAGAGTTGGATTGAAGAGAGTGCGGGAGTTTGTTCCAAAGTC
Organism: Eptatretus burgeri; assembly: GCF_056783735.1. Lineage (NCBI taxonomy): Eukaryota > Metazoa > Chordata > Myxini > Myxiniformes > Myxinidae > Eptatretus > Eptatretus burgeri. Next base: position 72,374,110 of record NC_140972.1, on the reverse strand, counting down.
GGGAAAAAGAGTAATGAAAAAGTGAAGGTGAGCAGTGACTTGATTTTGGTAGTTTTACTACAAGCGGATTGCTGGTGGACTGTGAGCGCCCTGTGGAAATATGGGGGGGGATGATATCGTGAACAGAGCGGGGGGGGCGCGAGACCGGAGAGGAGACTGTAGAAGACAGAAAGACCACTGACCTGCCTGCAGTGAGAGATTAAAAGACCCAAAGACTCCGCTTCATCATGGGAGATACCAATGGTCCTAAAAGCCTTGGTTTCCACAGCGTGAAGCCGAGAAAGGTGAGAGGCGGGAGGACCAGACCAGAGGGGAGAGCAGTACTCCATTAGGCTGCGGAAGAAAGCTTTATTTAATGAAAACCAGAAAAAGAACAGTGCCCAGAACACTGCCTTGAGGAACTCCAGCCTGAACAGGAAGGAGGGGCGGGGGGATGAGAGAACTCCATTAAGGGCCACAAGTTGGCTGTGATGGGAGAGGAAGTCTGCGAGCCATGAGTGGAGATGGCTTTGGATATCACAGGAAGAGAGTTTGGTGAGCAGGGCAGGGTGCCAGACCTAATTGAAAGTACATGATACATCTAGGGAGACTGCTCTGATTTCACGTCTGGCATTGATGACCTCCATCCATTGGAGGGAGAGCAGAAGCAGCATATCCAGGGTACAGTGCCGTGATCTGAATCTAAATTTATGATTGGAGATCAAGCCATTGGAGAAGAGGAAGGATTTAATATCTTAAGCGATGATGGATTCCATAACCTTGCTGATGATTGGGAGAAGGCTGATTCGTCTATAGTTGCAGGGATCTGTTTTTGCACCGTTTTATGCAAATTGGTCATGTTTGCTGATTTCCAAGAAGATGGCAGATGACCTTGAGCAAATGAGAGGGTGAATAGAACAGAGAGAGGGAGAGCAAGAGTGGAGGAGCAGGTTTGTAGGACACGTGGGCTGATGCCTTTTGGGCCAGTTCTAGAATCTGAGTCGAGGTTTGACAGCAAACTCTCCACCTTGTCAGGAGAAAAGGACAGAGACCAGGAACAGCTGGATGTGACTGGGTAAGGTGGGTAGAGAAAGCGATCGGTTTTGAACACAAGATTTAGTAGCAAACACCGAGTTTATGCATTCAGACTTTTCACGTGCAGTGTCAGCTGTGCGGCCATTTGATGTAAGGTAGGGGACGGAGGGGGAACATACACCGGAAACAGACTTAACCAGGTGCCACCAGGATTTGGAGGAGCAATGATGGTTTGAGAGTTTGACTTGAGATTGGAAAGATGTTGTTTTCTGGCTCTCCTGAGGGTAGATACACACTTGTTCCGAGCTTTGTGGAAGGAACTGAGATTATCCTCAGTTGGATTAGTCTTCCATGAGGTGAAGGCAAGTTGTTTCAGGACAACTGCCTTTCCATAACTTCAGTGTACGAAGGGTGGGAGTAAGGGGAGGACAACTGAAGACGAGAGGGGATAAATCTGTGCATGAGGGAGAGCAAGCTTCTTTGAAAGAATTCCCAGGATGAGTTGATGTTGGAGGAAGTAGAGATGGGAGACCAGTCCAGAAGTTTGATGGTTGCTTGAAGACCCTGCCGGTCGGCCTGAGTGAAATTCCAGACTCGACGGTGCTGAGGTGGTTCTCTGATGGCAGCCAGAGATGTCTACTTTTGACAAGCATGTGGACAAAAGAACCAATTGGAGCGTAGGAAGAGCAGCAGATATTTTCAGGGAAATTTGTCAAAATTAGATCCAGAAGAGATGGCGTACCGTTGGTTGAGATCCGGGTCGGGAAGTTGACCGATTGAGTCAGTCCTAATGAGTCGCAGAAAGCTTTTGCTGAGGTGCCATGGCAGGTGAGAGAGGTACCCACACCTAGCCAACTGGCATGATGACAATTGAAGTCGCCACACATGAGGAAGAGAGAGTTGGGATGAGAGGATAGAAGTTGGTCCATGTTTTCTGAGAGTGAGATGTAAATGGAGTCATTACTGTTTAGTGGACGGTACAGTACACATATAAACATGAGGTGGGAGTGGAGGGGAAGCCGAAGCCGGAGGTATTCCTGGGGGAGTGGGGGAGTGGGGGAGTGGGGGAGTGGGGGCTGTGCATGGAGAGTGAGGAATCGAGTCTGATGAAGAGAGCAACTCCACCGCCAGGACGAGGCTCACGTCTGTCACACCGGAGGAGGGAGTAACCAGGTAGACGTACTAGGGAGTGAAAGATGTCTTGAAGGAGGAAAGTTTCTGTGAAGCAGATTATGTCTGGTTTGTCAGTGGCAACCTGTATGGAAAGATCTGTCAGGTTTGAGTGAAGGCCCCGGATATTTGAGTTCCACACTGTTAAGGAAGAGTGAAAGAAGGAGGCGAGGGGGAAGGTAGGACAAGGGAGGAGGGGGGGATGTAAAGAGAGGAGGAAGAGTGTAGTTGAAGATTGGAGGAGGTGGAGTGATGATATGGAAGAGAGAGGGCAGGGGAAGGAAGCAGCATTGTGGATGTGAGGGGGGGGCAACTTTGAGAAGAGGGTGTGAGGGGAAAGAGAGGGATAAGAGTGTGAAGGTTGCTGTGAGAGGGAGGGTAGATGATGAAAGTAGGCAGAGCAAAGAAGCAGGAGGGCGATTGGAGAGGTGGGTAGAGGGGAAGGATGAAACTTGGTCATGGTGTGGTGAAGAAGGGAGTGGGCAGGGGGAGGTACAAGATTTGAGGGGGTGGGAAGAATGGGAGGTGCTATGAGAGGAAAGAAGAAGCATTGTTGTGGTGATGAGTGGTGTACTGATTGAGAGAGTGAGACATCTGTTAGGTTAGAATGGAGCCCACAGATGTTAGAACACCACACACTTTGGGACAACAGAGGAGGAGCTGATACTGAAGCAGAAGACTGTGAAGAGGTGCAAAGAGTGGAGGTAGGATGAGGAGCAAGATGTGAGGGGTAATGAGAAGTAACAGGTGAGGGTTAGGCGGAAGTAAATAAACTTTCCCTTCTCAAAATCTCTGAATTTATGTCAAGATTTGATGAGTTATGTTTGTAAGGTTAATGACAGGCAACATGCAGCCTGGCGGTCGAAACACTTGGAACTACAAGGGCAGTCAGTGGAGAGTATACCTCCACCAGGCTGAGTAGTTTAGTTTATGTTTTGTATCCCACTGATCGGTCGGGTATGGATTCGGATCTTCACCAAAATCGATTCGTTTCATCCGTGTCACATACCCAGCTCTCCACCACATTACATCCAAGTTCGTCAACAACCTTTTGAGATATTTTGTTCAATGGCAGCAATCTGTCTGTCTGTTTGTTTGTGAAGGCAGACAGAGAGGGGTGAAAACATAACCTCCATCCACCTTCGGTGGAGGTAATAAAGGAAATGGCTCACTGATACCAATACTTTCTACACCTACCTTACAAGTGTCTTCATGAATTATTCATATGCATATTAACTAGTACAGGTTTTATTTTTTTTAATTCAACACCATCTAAGACTTATGGAGGTGGATGCGTGCGTGTGTGCGTGCGTGTTCTTCGTATGAATAGACGTCATTAAACTTTCACATGAATTGTAAGTACATTCGTAGCCAATTAATTCATCAACACACTGTACAGGATTTGAGACTGGGCTCCCAACTTCATAAGCTCTAGATTCATTTGGAAATGGCGAAAATGCCAAATTGGTTCGCGACTCTTAACAGACCTTTCGACATTGCTGTTCGAGCCATCGCTTGCAACTGAGTAGGCTGTCGAAAGAGGTGAGTCTGAACATTTTCATGGAGCGAGTGAGTGTTTTTTTTTTGAACAAAGACAGGTGGACCAAGTACATAACTGTTGCTCCATGGAGTAGGCCTCAGGCGTTTGGCCTCCAGCGTTTCATCATACCGAAGCTACTAGCTTCAACATGACGCGAAACTCAAAGCTCACCTTTTGATGTACTTTGTATGCGGGAATACTTTACGTGATTACGTGGAATGTTAAAGGCTGCAGAAACCATGGAAACGCATTTCAAATATTTTATAATTTACAAGTGGGAATAGATTATGCAAAATATATTTGTTTGTGTCTGGCAATTTTGCGGAGAAGGCACACTTACGGACCTCTAGTAGCTTGTACATGTTGCTGCGTTTGAGCCTGGGGAGTAACTGCTGAAATCTATCTGTCTGGTTTGTTCCCGACATCTTTGTTCTTTGTTCCTTTCGCACTTCTTTCTAAAAAAAAAAAAATTTTCATTCTAATTCTTGCTTTTTAATGTCATCTCTAACGAGATGACCTAATAAAACCAGTCTTGATGTCTGTACGTCCGTCCGTACGTACGTACGTCCCCATTTTATTCTTCCGATTTTCTTGATATTTGGTATGTGGGTAGATGTCGATGAGGGATGCACAACGCTATGACCTTTGACCCGATTGAAGGTCAAGGTCACTCCAAAGTTGCAAAATCGTCCATTTTCAAAATCTATCTCCTCCGCCGTTTATGATCTGATCTTCGAAATTCCTTCGGATTCTGATAACATGGAACAACATCTAAATTTGGTCAGACCGGTTTTTAAAAATTCGTCCTGTCTTCAAAGTTGGGAAAATCGTCGATGTGATACGGTCAAAACAGAGATGACCGTCACCCCCAACCGGGGGTAATTTTTCTTCTCTTTCATCACTTTTACTCTCTATTCCTCTCTTCCGTTATCTATCTGTTTACGGAGAAGTTAATTCTTGCATAAATTTTTTCTGTAAGGCTCACTTGGCTGTGCCTGGATGGGTTTGAGGGTTGTTGAGTAGCGGCTGAAACCCCAATCCTATCCCGGTTCCTCCTGATGACTCCATGTTTGCCCTTTACTTCTTCGGGTTCCTTCTTGCTCTTCCGTTTGATTACCATTGACTTGTCTCCTCGACGTTTGATTCCAGACACAGCTACAAACTGTCCGATTGGTGCTTCACCCACAGGACATTATATTACAAAGTGCTCTGTCCCTCGGATGGATGTTAAGCTGGCTGTCCCATCTGGTATATGTTGGTGGATGGTAAAGATCCCACGTTGTCTTTTGCCAGGAGTCGGCGAGTTATCACCAGTACCCTGAACAAATTCCAAGCTCTTGTCAACGTCAGGCCTGGGCCAGCCAGTTTGTGATGAAGGCTTGGAGCAAATACATTCCCAAGCCAATCCCAAAATAAGTTTTGATGAATTGCTGCCATTAAAGTCGTAGTGCTAATCACTGTCATTATCTATTTATTTTCATTGGTAATTGGTTCATATATTTATTTGAATAAAAATTAATGTTGTGTAAATAAGCAACTGTTCTATCGTTTTTTTTTGTTTTTTTTTTTGTATACATACTTAAGGCTCATGGAAGAGCTAGTACACTAAACGGATCAGGAGAAAATGACCAGCAGAGCCAAAGACAGAGGGGGGGGGGGTGGGTGGACAAACACTGGGTATGGGAGGAATAGGGGGAGCAGGAGAAGATGCATGGGGATTGACAAGATTGATACAGAAGGATACCCTCAGGAGGGAAATCTGGAAATTTGTAAGGAGTAGGGATTGCAGTGAGGTTGGTGTAGGGGGGGTTAATTAGTTTTAATTACTTTCTGAGCAGCCAATTCTCCGAATAATATAGATTGCATTTCCTTGGTGAAGAAACGTTTTGCAGTCCCTTGTACCACAAATGCTCCTGCCATTCTCACTCGCATAACATCGGGTACCACCCATACCATCTCGAGGTGAATATTTGCGGACACAAAGGTCACATAAATATAGAAGGCATGATTAACATGAGTTACACTAGCTAGCTTCAAGCACGTCCACTTTTACTGTTCTTCTACCCTTAAACATTTGCCTAATATACCAGTTTGTCTGTTTGATTGGGGAGAATCGGTCACACCCTCTGCGTTCTCTCTAATAAATACATTGTATTGTATTCGGTGAAAATTCAGGAAGACTATCTGCTATGTTTGAACGATTTGTTCTATTGTTGTTTCGCCAGATGCTATCTCTACGAGATCTGATGCGATTTCGGGGACGGCCTGTTGTGGAGAATGTGGTGTGGTCGCTGGCTCAACAAAGTGCCTTGGCTCTCAATAGGTTGGACCAACTTCCAGGTTTGTTCATGTCAATTAAGCCCCCCATTAGTGATGCATCTTACAACCAAATGGCAAACATGCCTTCAGGTGGCATCCAAACTGAAGCAATAAATTTTGAATTACATTTTTGAAATCCTCTCACTTGGGGAACTCGTTATTTTTATTTATTTCTTTTCACAATGTTGGCAAATGGTGATTTTATCAAACCAGAATTTCTGGAATTTTCGGAAAAACCATTTGAGGGTCTATGTTAGAAAACATTTGTTCCAAGTATTTGAATGACTCGTCGTCGTCGTCGTCGTCGTCTCAGTGTTGTCCTGCAGTTCCTGATCACTCCATCACAGTTGATAACTATACTTGGTGCGTGCATGCATAAGGAATCCGGACAGATTTAATTGCTTGTCTAGCTTATTCATGTAGTATCTGCCTCCACCACGGTCTGTGAGAGACCATTCCAACCTTCAACTATAAGGGCACTCGGGAGAGCGCATACCTCCACTATGTAATGCCTGATCCACGAGAACATATCGGGCCCAATACATTTTTTGAAATATCATGCCATATAGTACTATATCGTTTTTGGCCCTATCTCTCCATGGTATAGAATAACTTTAAGCAAATAAAAAAATTTATCCAGATCTGGATTCGGATCTTCACCAAAATCGAATCAATTTGTTCTTGCTACATACCCAACATGTCTACCAAGTTTCATCCAAATCTGTGCACAACTTTTAGAGACATCATGCTATATATCATTTTTTGGCCCTTTCTTTCAATGGTGAAGAATCGCTTTTAAAATTCCAGTATTTGGATCTGGATCTTCATCAAAGTCTAATCAGTTCGTCCTTATCACACAGCCAACCTGTCCACAAAATTTAATCCAGATCCATCAACAACTTTTTGAGACATCGTGCTATATATCATTTTTGGCCCTTTCTTTCAATGGTGAAGAATCGCTTTAAAAATTCCAGTGTTTGGATCCGGATCTTCTTCAAAATCTAATCAGTTCGTCCTTGTCACACAGCCAACCTGTCTACAAAATTTCATCCAGATCCATCAACAACTTTGTGGGATATCGTGCACACAAACAAACAAACAAGCAGTCATAGACTGGTACTTACGAAATCGTCAACTTGACCTCTGACCTTGTCTAATAAAAGCTGTCTCTAGAGAAGGTAGCGACGCAAATCAGAAGTTTCTGCGATGATTCTGTACAAAACCATTAACTTCTTCCATTCTCGAGTTACTGCGGATTAACGTAACGCAAAAGGTCAGACTCGACGTCCCCCCCCAACTCGAAAGGACGCCTAGGCGAGCGCGATGACGTCAGCGCGCACACGCAAAACCTTTACGCGACTCAACGACTCATCTGCTCGAGCGCGCTGCACCACGTGACGACCCGTGACGCGTCGAGTGAAATATTTTTTATACAATCTTAAAACGTCTCCAAAACATCCGATTTTTACCAGAATTTCGACAACCCAGTTTTAAGCGTCCTAAGCGATCGCAAAAAACGAAGACAAAATTAAACTCGAAGTTAAAACGAACTTGTAACGTCGACCGAAGCAAAAATACTCCATTTCTCCACAGGAATTTACGGAATTATTTAATATTATTTTATAACACTGATATTTTAAAAACAGCCACAACTCGACGAATTGACACACGAATTCCGCTGAACTTACCTCGATCTTCCAAACTCGCGCTCCGTCAACAATACCTGTGGTAACTTTTCTCGAGTTATCATGTTTGACCTTGACCTTTGACCGATTTTGACCAAAATCTAATCAGCACTAGCCACCACCCTCCTGAATCACATGGTGTAATTTGACATTGGTGGCTTCTTCCGTTCTCGAGTTATCGTGCCTACAAACAAACAAACAAACAAACAGTCATAGACTGGTACTTACGAAATCGTCAACTTGACCTTTGACCTTGTCTAATAAAAGCTGTCTCTCGAGAAGGTAGCGACGCAAACCAGAAGTTTCTACGATGATTCTGTACCAAACCATCAAAAATCGGATATTTGACCTCACCGTGACCTTGACCTTTGATCGATTTTGACCAAAATCTATTCAGCACTAGCCATCACCCTCCTGAATCACGTGGTGTAATTTGACATTGGTAGTTTCTTCCGTTCTCGAGTTATCTGTACCAAACCATCAAAAATGGAATGTTTGACCTCACCGTGACCTTGACCTTTGACCGATTTTGAACAAAATCGAATCGGCACTAGCCATCAACCTCCTGAAGCACGTGGTGTAATTTGACATTGGTAGCTTCTTCCGTTCTCGAGTTATCGTGCCTACAAACGATCAAACACAAACACACAAACACACAAACACACAAACACACAAACACACAAACACACACAAACACACACAAACACACACAAACACACACAAACACACACAAACACACACAAACACACACAAACACACACAAACACACACAAACACAAACAAACACACACACACAAACACACAAACACACACACACAAACACACAAACACACACAAACACAAACACAAACACAAACACAAACACAAACACAAACACAAACACAAACACAAACACACACAAACACACACAAACACAAACAGATGACTGAAGTCATCAATATATTTCGTTAGTAACAAACAGACAGAAAAGGGTGAAAACATAACCTCCTTCACCTTTGGTGGAGGAGGTAATAACGCCGTACACTGAACAATGTGACTCGGTGGTTTCGAGGTATGATTCTCGCTTCGGATGCGAGAGATCACGGCCAAGCCCATTAAAAAATTTTGGGCTTGTTCTTCAAAAAGGTGGGACACTGATGGACACCAAGACTAAACGCTTAATGCCTCCCGACAGGAACCATAATAATCCTGCTTCTCACGTTTAATCAGGTATTCTCTTTGATGAGTTTGAGCAGATGACCTCTTCTTGCTCTGTACTCTGCCATGGAAAAGTGTTCAGGTGACTTGGTGACTCTGACTGTGACTTGGTAAACCAATTATCATGTCCCCACATCTCCTGAGACATTTAAACATGCTGCCAATGGATTGCCAAAGTCTGTCTTGATGTGTGTATCTTATTCTCATTTGTATGCAGCAGAAGATTACAGGGTATCATCATTGGCTGAGGGCACGGCTGCATTGTTGATGTCCTGCCCTCTGTAGATTATGGCAGGATTAGGGCAGCTCGCCGAATCTTCGAGGACACCGTGAGATCTTTAACACACAGCAACTAATGCCAGCAGACGGAACGCTCAGTTTAATGCCCATCTGAGAGATGGCACACACGTTGATGAATCGCCCTGCTTGTGGAACACTGGGATGTCAGTTTATTTATCTGGACCAAAAATCAAACTCGGGTGAGACAGCTTCGAGGCGAGTGTGCGTAATTTTAGGTCATCCTGCCAGCATGATTATGGGCATTCTCAAAGCTCTTGCACTTGTTCAGTTGCTCTCTTCTGGACTGTTCCTTCTTTTACCATTTTCCTTGAATTTGAGGTGCCACAAGATATTGATGCTACCATTTTCCAGTTGTAATCTCGTGGGAGTCTTAAAAGAGGAGTGGGAGCATTTTCCTATTTAGCTAAGTGAATGTTTTCTTCATGATGCCAAGTATCTGGTATGCTTTGTTGACATCTGATGTAATTTGAGCTCCTTGTTTATGACGACAACCCTCCCTTTTCATGTGTCCACTTTGCAGTTCAAGTCCTTGCATACTGTGTGTGGTGGTCTACCTCCCCCTTTCCATGGTCAATGTACAATACTTTGTATTTATCCTTGTCAAATGGAAGTTGCCACCTTTCTGACATATTTACCAAGCGATTGAAATCACCCTGAAGACCTTGCGTCTGATCTACACTGCATGCCGGGCTGTAGGGCTTGGTGTCATCTGCAAGCAAGGATACCATGTTGGTAACTGTGCTTGGGAGGTCGTTAATGTAAACTAACGAGCACTGGCCCCAAAACACTTCCTCATGTGATTCCATTTGGAATGGGGGATCATGCAGAATATGCTCCATTGGCAATACCTCGCTGCTCCCTGTTCATCAGAAAGGCTCTGATCCATTGCACGGTTTTTCTGAATATTCCTTAAGCTGGTGATTTCTTCAGGTGGAATACTATCACATGCTTTTTTTTTTTAAAGTTCAGGTACAATTGGCTTTCCCTCATCCAGCATTCTGGTCCACTCTTCACAACCCAGAGCAAATGCATAGTGCATGACCAACCCAGCATGAATCTATGTAGTTTCTTCCTTTTTTTGTTTTTGTACACAATGTCGAGGCTCGTATGAGAGCTAACACACAACGCACAGCAAGGGGGGCATGACACAAGAGAGGCGTGGGAAGGACAAAACAGTGGGGAACAGAGACATTAGTAGATCTGTGGAAGGGAGAGGGATGGGGCGGGGAACACGAGGTATACAAGATGGACATTACAGGGACTTTCAGGAAGGAAAGCAGGAAATTTGAACGAGATGAGTTTTAGGTGGATTAATTGGGGTAGAAAATTTTATGGTTTTGGAAGGGGAGCATAAGAGATGGTGGTGAACAGCTGTTTTGAAGACCTGGAGGGAAGAATGGGGTTGAAGTTTATTACAGAGGTGGGAAAAAATAGGAATGTAAGAGCGAAGGTGAGCAGTGATTCTTGATTTTGGTAGATTCAACAAAAGGGGGTGTCTAGCGTACCTTGAGCACCCTGCGGAATTATGATGGGAGACAGGTCACAGACAGAGCGGGGGGGGGGGGGGAATGAGGCCGCAGAGGAGATGGTAGAAGACAGAAAGACCACCGACCAGTTTGCAGTCTGAGAGCAAGAGACCCAAAGACTCAGCTTCATCATGGGAGATACAAATGATCCTAAGTGCCTTGGTTTCCACAGTGTGAAGCCAAAAAAGGTGTGAGGCGGGAGCACCAGCACAGAGTGGAGAGCAGTACTCCATCAGGCTGTCGATGAACGCTTTTTATGTGGTCAGCAGCTCAGGTGTGCCAAGGAAGGACTTTGCATGATGGAGGATTCCCTACTTCTTAGGTAATCTCTAATTATATCCTACATCATTTTCCATGGTCTTTCTGGTGACAGAGGTTAGGTTTGCTTGGTCGAGAGTTGAATGCAATTTGATGACTTCCTTTCTTGAGAATCGGTCCTATACTTCTTCCAATCTGTCGGGAGTATTGATTCATCCATTGCCTTGTTGACGATGACAGATCATAGGTCTGAAATGGTTTCAGGATGAGTATACTTGTTTGCATTTAAGTTTCATAACCTTTTCTTCACTTCCTCAGCTGTTATCCATATTTCTTCTGGGTCTGGTCCATTATACCAATGAGGCATCACCGAAACATTTTGGGCATTATCTTTTGTGAACACCTTTCCAAACTACTACTACTACAACTACTGTTCATATTGAACTGGATTAAGCGTAGCCTTAACCGCTGTCATGCTCTTATCTCCGTGACTCATCCTACGCCTAATTCGACTGGTGGACATAAGGAATACATGTGCATCCTGTTGCAAGCAGCAGTCACACTCCTTTGCCAAACACTGCTCTCATCAAGCAAAACACAGATGGGCCTCCCCATCTGGATTAGCATATGCTGGAGACACACCTTCACTGTGTGCTGGACCCTCTGTCAGTGCATCGTTTCGCCTTCATGCTGCCGCAACCTGAAATATTCGTTTGCATTGGAAAATAATCCTGCTACAAAGTGATTAATTGATTGAATATGTATGATTGTTGAGACCTGATGCTTTGTCTAAAGCTTGTGCAATGTTATTCTTGTTAGGTGAAGAAGCAATGTTGTTGAACTTCTGGGCCAATTCTCAAGCAAAGCTGACCTCCAACATCATGTCGTTCTCAGTCCTTCCTTGAAAATTCTGAATCACAAGTCATCACAGCCTACAGGGCCTTCATCCATAGCTCAGTGGGGTCATGCTCTTCCATATGAGCTGGTCCTCCAGGTTAATATCGGTCTCTCTTGCATTGTGTTTGAATCTAAAGCACTCAACGTTATTGACATCTCCTGAAATGAGGCTGAAGTAGAAGATGTTTCTTTGACATCACAGTTCGGTTGGTGGTCTCTGTTTTTACCACCTCTCCTTCAGTCTCGTTTCACCCCCTTCAACTTAAACCCCAAAGATTACCCCTCTGACCCTACCCAGATCCTCCAAGACTAATGTATTCTTTGAGTAACTCCTTCATCTTAAACTCCAAAGATCTAGGTTTTCTTCACTCTTCCTCTCCTCTGTTACTCTTTTCGACCATTTATGGGGGGAACACCTTTCTGAGACTGTTTAATCTCACTCTTCCTTCCAGGACTTCAAGCAGACGGTTCACTTCCAACTACTGTCATCAACCATCCACAAAAAAATGGAACCTACCTTTTATTGGTTCACGAAAAAATAAGTGACCACTATATTCGTTATTGTTGTGTGTCTGTCTGTCTGTTGGGTCGTCGATGTAGTCGAAAAAAAAAAAAATTCAAATTTTTTTTTTAAGAATTTGTTCTACCCTTATAATCAGTATTTCTGTTTGGGTAGTCGGTGGTTGAAAATTTTTTTTTTTCAAAAAACATTTTTTTGAAATTTGTTCCACCCTTATTAGCAGTATTTCCGTCTATGTTTGTCTGTCTGTTGGGTAGTCTATCTCGTCGAAAAAAATATTTTCAAAAAAAATATTTTTGAAATGTTCTACCCTTAGTATTTCCATTGATATGTTTGTCTGTCTGTTGGGTAGACGATCCAGTCGAAAAATAAAAAAAAAATGTGAAATTTGTTCTACCCTTATTATCAGTTTTTCCGTCGATATGTTGGATTCGCTATCTATGCTAGATATCCCTTATTGTCGGGTTTTCCGTGTTTGTCTGTGTGTATGTGTGTCTGCAACGCGAGGCTCCACAGCACGAACCAGCGAACCGATTTCGATGAAACTTTGCCAACAGGTGCCATATTGTCTGGGAATGTGCTCATTTGAATTTCGTGGACGTGGTTGATGAAAAGTGGGAGTGGTGTAGGAAAGTGGGCGTGGCTTATGAAAAATATTGTGTGGCTCAGGAGGTGTGGTCAAACAAGAGCATTGAGAGGTTATTGGGTTTTCCGTGTGTGTGTGTGTGTGTGTGTGTGTGTGTGTGTGTGTGTGTGTGTGTGTGTGTGTGTGTGTGTGTGTGTGTGTGTGTGTGTGTGTGTGTGTGACGACGCAACGCGAGGCTCCACAGCACAAACCAGCAAACCGATAATTTATTCATTTACCGAAAATGATTCCACCACCCACACACCACCTCCAATTATTTATTTATTTACCATTTTGGATTCTCCTCCCGACACACCACCTCCAATGATTTATTTATTTACCGTAAACGATTCCCCACCGACACCACCTCCAATTATTTATTTATTTACCGAAAACGATTCCACGACCCACACACCGCCTCCAATTATTTATTTATTTATTTATTTACCGTAAACTATTCCACGACCCACACACCACCTTTAATCATTTATTTATTTACCGAAAACTATTCCCCACCCACACACCACCTTATTTATTTATTTATTTATTTACCGAAAACGATTCCCCACCCACACACCACCTTATTTATTTATTTATTTACCGTAAATGATTCCACGACCCACACACCAGCTTTAATTATTTATTAATTTACCGAAAACGATTCCACGATCCACACACCACCTCCAATTATTTATTTATTTATTTACCGTAAATGATTCCACGATCCACAAATCACCTTTATTTATTTATTTACCGAAAATGATTCCACGACCCACACACCACCTCCAATTATTTATTATTTAAAGTGGGCGTGGCTTATGAAAAATATTGTGTGGCTCAGGAGGTGTGGTCAAACAAGAGCATTGAGAGAATGCACAAACCAGCACAAACCAGCAAACCGATAATTTATTTATTTACCGAAAACGATTCCATGACCCACACACCACCTTTAATTATTTATTTATTTACCGAAAACAATTCCCCACCCACACACTAACTTTCATTATTTATTTATTTATCTAAAATGATTCCATGACCCACACACCACCTCCAATTATTTGTTTATTTACCGAAAACGATTCCATGACCCACACACCACCTTTAATTATTTATTTACCGAAAACGATTCCCCACCCACACACTACTTTTCATTACTTATTTATTTACCGAAAATGATTCCACGATCCACATACTACCTTTAATTATTTATTTATTTACCGAAAATGATTCCACCATCCACACACCACCTCCAATTATTTATTTATTTACCATTTCTGATTCTCCTCCCGACACACCACCTCCAATTATTTATTTATTTACCGTAAACGATTCCCCACCCACACACCGCCTCCAATTATTTATTTATTTACCATAAACGATTCCACGACCCACATACCATCTTATTTATTTATTTAACGTAAGCGATTCCACGACCCACACACCACCTTTAATTATTTATTTATTTACCGAAAACGATTCCACGACCCACACACTACGTCCAATTATTTACTTATTTTCCGTAAACTATTCCACGATCCACACCCACCTTCAATTATTCATTTATTTCCCGAAAACGATTCCACAACCCACACTTCGCCTCCAATTATTTATTTATTTATTCACCAAAAACGATTCTACGACCCACACACCACCTCCAAATATTTATTTATTTATTTACCAAAAACGATTCCACGACCCACACACCACCTCCAATTATTTATTTATTTACCGAAAACTATTCCACGCTCCACACACCGCCTCCAATTATTTCTTTATTTACCGTAAACGATTCCACGACCCACACATCACCTTGAATTATTTATTTATTTACTGAAAACGATTCCCCACCCACACACCACCTTGTTTATTTATTTATTTATTTATTTACCGTAAACGATTCTACGACCCACACCACCTTTAATTATTTATTTATTTACCAAAAACGATTCCACGAACCACACACCACCGTTAAATATAATTTATTTATTTACCATAAACAATTCCAAGACCCACACTCTGCCTCCAATTATTTATTTATTTACCGAAAACTATTCCACGATCCACACACCACCTCCAATTATTTATTTATTTACCATTTCTGATTCTCCTCCCGACACACCACCTCCAATTATGTATTTATTTACCGAAAACGATTTCCCACCCACACACCACCTACAATTATTTATTTATTTTCCGAAAACGATTCCCCACCCACACACCACCTCCAATTATTTATTTATTTATTTACCGAAAACTATTTCCCACCCACACACCACCTTCAATTATTTATTTATTTACCGAAAACGATTCCTCGACCCACACACCACCTGCAATTATTTATTATTTAAAGTGGGAGTGGCATAGGAAAGTGGGCGTGGCTTATGAAAAATATTGTGTGGCTCAGGAGGTGTGGTCAAACAAGAGCATTGAGAGAAGTGTGTGTGTGTGTGTGTGTGTGTGTGTGTGTGTGTGTGTGTGTGTGTGTGTGTGTGTGTGTGTGTGTGTGTGTGTGTGTGTGTGTGTGTGTGTGTGTGTGTGTGTCTGCAATGCGAGGCTCCACAGCACAAACCAGCAAGCCGATTATTTTTTCAAATGGTAATCCTTCAAAAATAGCGTGTCTATTTACCATCATTTTTTATGAGGAGTGCCAGTTGGCAAAATACGCAATTGGAAAAATCTTGCCAGGCAGAGGAACAATTGTATGTGAACCAATACGTCTTGGCAATGAATCTTCATCGGTGGATCAGTCAGAATGAAAAGCATCGTATCCAGTGCTTTGATCCAAGCGAATCCCTCGTCGCCTACCAGCTTGTCTGTCTGTCTGCCTGTCCCTGTGTTCGGTCCAGTGCTCCGTTAATACAATGGCGATTTCGATGAAACTTGGTTGGCAGGTTCATACCATGACCTTGTTGTGTGCATATGAGAAACGTTGCTCTGGACACCACCGTTGTCTACCAACGGGACTGAAATTTTTGAAAAATCAAAAAAATTTATTTTTTGGAAAATAAAAAATCGGGCCATGAGCAACTGTGGGCAGTACTTTCAGCCATATTGTCAAAAATTTCCAGCCGGATCCTATGAAAGCTGTCGGAGAAGATAGACTTTGAATGAACCCTGGTCAAAAACAATAAAAAACGAAGTTAGTTATATCTCAGAGACTGAGTCAGATATACATGAAACTGGTATGGTAGGTTCATGGTATGTCCTAGTTATGTGTGAGAAAGAACCGTTGCTATGGACCCCTCCGCTGCCTAGCAACGGCCAAAAAACCTCTAAATGTGGGGGTATTTTAATGAAAAAACAATCTGCAGCATTAACCCTTGAAGCTAGAATAATGAATTTTCTTGTGCTTCATCCTCAGGTCATTCCCCATTGAACGGGCCCATCGCGTCAGGTTCTATTGGGTAGTCGATTACCCATGTCCGCCTACCAAGCTGTTTGTCTGTCCCGAGCATAACTCCGTGGGTTTTGATCCTATCCTGATAAAATTTTGGTGGGAGGTTTAAATCATGATCTAGTTGTGTTTTCCTGAGAATGGGCATGGCGCGCCCATTATGGGCGGAGCCACGCCCCAAAAACATGTTTTTAGGGGGTAGCCAATTTCAATTTGCATCTTCTCTGAGGGGGTTTGTCGAATCTGACAGGGGTTTTGGTATTTGGTTATCCCAATGGCACCTGCATAGCCCCAATGAGCTTGATTTTTCATTTGCGTCCCAAGGTCAAGGTCACGAAATTAGAAAATTGCGAATTTTGACATAAAAATCGTATGACCGCCCCAACTTTGAGAGCTTGGATGACAATATTTTTATGCATAATCTTGAGGTCATTCCCCACCAAAAGTCTTGAAACCATTTTGCTCTATCTCGAACACCTTGCCCGTGGTGCCCCCTTCAAGTTTGTTTTTACGCTGATTTCATCAAAGTCTGGTTAATCCGAGGAGTGTGAAATGCCATATAGCCTATATGACATTGTATTGTTCCTGGAATGTTGCAGAGGAAGTTTTGCACCAATGGTCATGATCCTTGACTTTTGACCTTTAAAGGTCACAAAGGTCAAATTTTCAAAGTTGTGGGAATCGAACCGGGTTTTCGACCTTTTTCGACCAACTAACTCCAATAAGCTATAGCACGTATCCTGTTTCCTTATTTTAAAGTCAACATCATTGTTTTGTGACCTTTAAAGGTTATGCAAATGTCAATTTGTGAAAGTTGTTGAACGAAACCGGGTTTTCGACATTTTGCAGCTAATAACCTGTCACTCGTACCACATCATGTTGATCATTTTTATAACTTGGTCAAACATTATCACATTGTCTCATCCTTGACTTCTGAAATGATCCACATCATCAAATACCGCTCGTGCACCATCGCCGTCTCCAGACTTGTCTAATACATACTCATGACAACTTCTTCGCTTTTTGAGGTGATTGAAGAAGAGTCTGCCTGGTGTTGGCTTAATGGTTAGAGTGGTGGGCTTAGGATCCTAGGATCCTGAATTCAAATCCCCCTTGGCTGTTGAATTATTGCCAGGTGGGGTTGACTCTGCCTGTCATCGTTCTGAGGTCGGAAAAATGAGTTTCAGCATGCTGGTATCCTGTGTCGGATCAGCAGAATGCATCAGCGTGATCAACAATTTTGCCTGTCAAATCCATGTGTGCTTGCAACGCCGTGGCAAGCATTTGGAGCACATAAGTTAAGCACAGTCAGTCCTGGCCTATTCAAGGTAATCTGTGCCCAACATTGTGCCATTTGAGTGATAAATTAAGATTCTCTGTTTCTCTCTCTGTTTCTCTCTCTGTCTCTCTCTGTCTCTCTCTGTCTCTCTCTGTCTCTCTCTGTCTCTCTCTGTCTCTCTCTGTCTCTCTCTGTCTCTCTCTGTCTCTCTCTGTCTCTCTCTGTCTCTCTCTGTCTCTCTCTGTCTCTCTGTCTCTCTGTCTCTCTGTCTCTCTGTCTCTCCCCTTCCTCTTCTTTCATTCCACTGCTTATTGTGTCCAACTGTGGCCCCACGACATCACTGTCAGTTTGTTGCCTTTTTATCACCTCACTCTTATGTGAGCCTCATCTATTATATTGTATAAAATGGCATTCCTTCAGTGACAACATTGCTGAGTATGAAAGTTCTTGTAATTCCAGCGCAACATCCTCGATCTCAAACACTGACCTGCTCGCATCATTTCCTGCACCTGAACAGCACTCTCCTTGTTTGAATTCATCGATGATCGATCACTGTCGTATTCCAATCTTTCTCTGGCATCACAAAAATATGCAAAACAGTCAAATATTTCAGAACCAAACGCAAGTCATCTTCTATAGTTTATCAGTCATCGACTGCTCATACCCCAACATACATGTCCAGATATGCCCAGATAAAAGGACACTTTCTCAAAAGAAAGGCTATTTACAAGTAATGCCAGCTGCACATATTTACAACTTTATCATGTACACGGAGCTTGTATTTTAATTATTCCTTAAATTGATTGCCACACTTATTTTCACAGATTTTTCCCGATCTAACAATTCTCATATTGGGTGTAGCATTTCTCAAAATATTTTATCAAGGAAGGAACTCATTATTTGCAAAATGGGAATGGAGAAGAGCTTTATTTACATCATTTAAATATTTACTTGAAGACAAGGTATTGATAATCTTGCAATATAAACCAAAGCCAAAATCAAACAAATGGGAATTAAAAGCCATTGAAATGCACTTTGGGAGACTAGGTCAATCAAAAATTTTTAGATGTTAGAGAAAGTTGGCTCGTACATAAATATCTGAAACAGCAAATCGTAACAGTTGACCTCAAGGCTTGGTGTCTAATCGGATGTATAACCTTTTAAATGGCAATGTTGTTGTGATGTGCTTTGTTGTAATTGGCATGATAGAAATCGAACAGCATAACAATTTAAGGTTTGAGTGTATAATCATAGGCGCTGCTTTCATAAAATATGCAATTGTGTCTTTTGAGCTCCACATGTCTGCCATGATTTAACAAGTAGTGACATTTTATACCTCTGCATCTGAAGGCACCGGAGGCATTATGTTTTCGGGTTGTCTGGCTGGCTGTGTGTCCATCCGTCCGTGCATGCATGCTTAGCGCATTTTAATTACCGCAATAACTTGTGAACTGCTGAAGGAATTTTTTATTTTTTTTACAAAACTTGGTACAAGTATGTACTATGATGTAAAAATGAACAGAATAGATTTTGGGTTGAAAAGGTCAAAGGTCTATGGTCATATGTGTCCTTTAATTGAAAATCCTTGTTACCACAATAACTTGTGAACCACAAAAGGGATTTCAACCAAACGTTGCACAAATATGGACTGTTACTAAGATGAACTGATTCAATTCTGGGTTCATCAGGTAAAAGGTCATGTGCTCTTTGAAAATAATTTTGCAGATCATAACTCGAGTTGGAAGCATTTGATGTTTTCTCTCTTCTACTTATCTCTCTCCCTCTCCCTCTCCCTCTCTTGACCAGTAATTTTTCATGTGATCTTTAACTGAGATCAAACATATCTAACATGGGCGGAGGCACATACAGTCCCTCATTTGCGTCAAATTATATTTTTAATATTCCTTTCTTGACCATTACAAGGGATGTTCAAAATATCCTATGATAAAGATACTCCCATCCATCCAAGATATGACCACCTGTTTTTTAATTGATGATGTGCAAGTCTCAAAGTAACATGCTGACAGGCTCAGGAAGGAAATAGGCTCATGGCTGTCATGTAGTCATGGAGGTATGACTGCTTTATCCTTAACATCATGCATTCCATGTTACTGCAAATATAACAACAAATTGACATGTGTGCAAGGGGTCAATAAGAATCAACATCTTGTTCATGAAGAGTTTTTGTTTTTTTATTGGAAATTTCACATTTGAGTTCAGAGTTAAATGAGATATCATCACATGAATTCCACCTAACATGGTGTCACTCGTCTTTTAAATATATTCGTGTATGTACTCTCTTTCACTTGTGATTTAAGTTTCAAAAGTTTTATTTTATTTCCACATTTCAATTTATTACAGTAAAATAAAATTTCAATTAAATTCAAAAGAATGTTTTGGTGTTAGACAATGAAGAAAAAGATGGTTTTCTTAAAAAAAAATACAAAAAAACCACACCCGTGTCTGAAGGAAGCGGTTCAGTTTGACATTTTCAATATGAAATAGGCAAAGCTTAGAAACAAATGAGACCCTTTAGAATTATCCTTTGGAATTATCATTTAGAACCTTTTAAAATTACCCATTTGAATTACCGTTTAGAACCCTTTAGAATTAAACATGGGTTCGTTCTTCATTTTTGATGGACGGAAGTTTGGATGGATGGATGGAAGGACATAGTCAAATATTGAAGTGGCTTCATTGCTTAAAAAAAAAAAGTATGATGCAAACAAGTAGTAGGCACAAACAGATTGTTGTATAGTTCATTTCATACATTTTCACGTGGAGGAACGTCATGAAAAGCAAGCTTGTAGAATTTAGGTCCCCGGAACAAATATTAGTTAATAATTGAAGACACATAAATATAAATGAAAAAGGGACAAAGGAGAAGGAACAGAAAAGAAAAGAAAAGAAGGAAAAGGGGGAAAATGGTCTGAAAATCGAATTATGGCCATTATTTCACACATAGAAGTTGTAGTGTTATTCTAAATATGCCTGTTAAATCTGAGGTGTGAAAGGAATTCTACTGTTTCAATGATTAATGAATTAAACAGAATGAAATTAATATAAATATCTTTAATTTTTGTCTCATCCATTCAAGCTATATTTATTTATTTCCCATGCAGTTCTAAAGAATTGCAGAATTTATTGCTGTTAAAAATAAATGTCATAGTTGCAAAGAGTTCTTCTAAAAGGTAGATTAAAAATTGGCCTGTCTTATGGAATAATTGTGGTATTCATTATTCTTCATAAGCATACTTGTCAACACCTGTGGCAACTCATTTCAATTCAATTTAAACATCAATTCTACTCAATGAAACAGGTATAAATCATTCACTTTAATATTCCTATTTTCATGAAATAAAGTATCGCTATGAGAAGGTATTGCAGTATTACAAATCATTCTCATTTACTTTCTTTGAATTGATAAAATTTTATCTAATTGGTCTTTCGATGAGCTGCCCCAGGTGAGTATACCATAGTTTAAATGAAGTAGAACCAATGTGGAATACAACATGAATAACACAGAGGAAGAAAAGTGTCATTTCAATTGATTAATAACACCAACATTTCTTGAAATAATCTTCCACTTGTTGTCAATATGGGGTTTCCATGACAGTTTATCATCAATTGTTGGACCAAGGAATTTGGTACAAGAAGCTTTGGTTATATTTACATAGTCTATCTTAATATCCCCTGGGAATGTAGTTATGGAGTTACTAAGCAACCTGTAATTGGGCTGTAAATTAAGTGACAATTCATTAGCTTTTATCCACTCAGAGATGGATTCCAAAATATTCCATTCCAAAATAATAATAGTGAGGAAAGCATCTGGGTCTCGATGGGAGAAGAAAAGATTGCATCTTTGGTGAAAATAATAAAAGAAAAGGCATTAGTTGACTTCTAGAAGTTGTTATTCGAAATAATTTATAACAAAGGTCTAAGGTTGGACACACAAAGTGTTCGTGAGTTATCGCTGGCATCCTGAACAAGTTACAAATTCCTGCTCTGGTTACTTTGGGAACGTAAAGGCAAAGCAATCTAGTGTATTGCTTACCTTTAAACTGCTTCGGAAGTACCAACACTGTCAGCAGAGTTTGGACATAAAAAGAAGAAGAAGAGGAGGAGGAATGAGGTTTTGATGAACGTTTTAAAGGGTTTTTGAAAAAGTAGTTTTAAAAGCACAAAATTTGTTCTGTTACATTGTTTGCCATATCCCTTTGATGTGTTTCGAATGATTTTGTAACCTTTTGCACTTCTACGAGAGGATGTTTAAGATTCCTTTTAATACATTAAAAAAGTAAGCCATTGTGTGCTAGTGCCTTGGTCCAATTCCATATTCTGCTGTCTATTTTCCAGAAGCCAGTATTTAGGAGTAAGCTTTTTTTATAATCAACCCTTCCCTTGCTTAACGAAAAGTAGAAGGCTCTCACTTTTAGGCCATGTTATCATATCTTAATAAGTCACTATTTTTCACCAACCACTTAGAAAAAAACAGAATAATCAACAAAATATTCTATAATGCAATTGTCAAAACCAGTGGTGCCATAAGATCATCAAGAGTTCTTCTATTTGTATGAAAACAATAAACATATAATAAAAAATACATTCAAAGTTCAATTTAAAATTTACTCGGCATCATGAAATTCGGACCATTTAGCGGCAATGCAATTCACTGCATAATCATGAGAAAAAAAAGTTTGCACTGCAAACAATAACTTGAAATACACAGTAGAATCAACATGAATTCGAGATTTCTGAAGTTTTAACCTCACAATCATAATTGTGTTTGATACATTTAATCATTATAAATAAAAAAAAAAGTTGTGGGTCAAAGATCACCTTGTAGATCATGATCATAAAGTGCAGAATTGAGAAATGAAATGAATCGTACAACCAGACATTCAGACACTACTCTGTCCAGTTTGATGAGTTCACAGGTGTAGTTCAATTTAGGTTGTTTATTCCTTGTTTGTAGACTGACTTTAGTTTACTTATCTTTGATCCTTGTCGACAGGCGTTGTGTTTGTCTGAGGTCAAAAGCTATTGAGGCTAGTCTTTCTCTTTCTTGTTTCGTCTTTGCTGGCAAGTCGGTCAGAATTGACAGGTACTTGGAGTGTGACTGGCTGTACCTCATGACCCACTGTTGCCACAGCAAGAGAGACAACTTGTGTTTAATTCCTATAAAAAGTGCAATTTCACCTTTTTATAAACTTCAATATAATTTACACCTTTTGTTTTGTGTTTCATATATGCTTCACATAATATGCACTAAGAATTAATGGGTCAAAATAAAAATTTATAAACGATTCAATTCATTTCCTGACAAAAGTTCTATGCTGCCAAGGCAGTTCCTGGCCATGTTTTATGCTGGGTGGTTTTCCATTGACTTCCTTGTAGACATCTCAGGAATTTGTTCAGCGTGCTAGCATGTCTACTCTTCGCAAAGGACACCGTGGGATCTTTAACGTTTACCAACTAATGCTGGCAGACAGGATGGCCAGTTTAACATCCATTCGAGGGATGATGTACAAATTGATGAATCTGTTTATAACGAGGCTAACATTCAAATCCAGGTTAGACAACTCAGATGTGAGTGTACATACTTCTGGGCTATCCTACCAGCCCAGTAATTATTAAGCTACTATTTATTGAAGATTGTAATATAGTTTTTTTGTTCTGCAGCATACATTTCAGCGGATACACTTTTTGTCAGTCAGAATGGAGAAGTCAATTTCACTTACATTGACCAGCAAGGTGAGGAAGTTTCTTTCACTTGAAATGTCATGATGAGCTATGAATGTCATCATTTGATTTATTTTTTTGAAGAAAACCCGTCCTTAAGTGTATTCTTGAATCGGGGCAAAATTATATATTTGCATTTTTGGAGTTGAAAAACAGATCAGGATGTAACAGGATGCAAAAGGAACAGCAGAGAGAGAGAGGGGGAGAGACACCAACAGCAGAGTTGAAGGCCTTGGTAGAGGGAGACAGACAAACAATGGGTGTGGGGAGGAATGGGGGACTGGAGAGGATGCATAGGGTGGATGAGCTGGATACAGAAGGAAACTAGAAGGGCACTTGGTAGAGCGCATACCTCCACCACGTAATTCTAGTTGTGCCTCTGATTGCAGTAGCATATAAAAGATATTTGGAACATGCTGGTGCAAAGCACTGTGGAAGATCTGGGTGTTCCATGGCAAACTAGGAGGGCACTCGGTAGAGCACGTACTTCCGCCATGCAATGCCTGATCCACGAGAACATATCGGGCCCAATACATTTTTGAAATATCGTGCTATACAGTACTACATAGTTTTTGGCCCCATCTCTCAATGGTGAAGAATAACTTTTAAAAATTAAATAATTCTCGTTTCCAGATCCAGATTCGGATCTTTTCCAAAATCGAATCGGTTCATCCTTTTGACATGCCCAACCTGTCCCCAACATTTCATCCGGATCCGTCCACAACTTTTTGAGATATCGTGCTGTATATCATTTTTAGCCTGATCTCTCAATAGTGAAGAATCACATTTAAAATTCGAGTAGTCTGATCCGGATCCGGATCTGGATCTTCATAAAAATCTAATCACTTCGTCCTTGTTGCACACCAAACCTGTCTAAAAAATTTCATCCGGATCCATCTACAACTTTTTGAGATATCCTGTACACAGACAAACAGACAGAAAGGGGTGAAAACATAACCTCCTTCCCCTTCGGTGGCAGAGGTAACTACAAGGAGGGAAAACTGGAAATTAGGAAGGGGGGGGGGTTTGTGTGGGTTAACGAGGGTAGAAAAGATCATGTTTTTTTTATTGGGGAAGATATGAGATGGTGGTGAACTTGAGACCTGGAGGGAAGAATGAGATTGAAAAGAATGTCGAAGGTTTCACAGGTGGGGAAAAAGAGGAATGAATGAGTAGTGATCATGGATTTAGGTAGTTTCATGAGCAGAATGCGGTTCATGGTGGACCGTGTGCACCCTACAGAAGCCTGCGGGGGGGGGGGAGGGGGACTAAGCAAGGAAAGAGTAAAGGGTGCAAGATGAGAAAGGAGGCGGTAGAAGACAGAGAGACCATTGACTTGTCTGTGATGGCGAAGTGATAGGTCCACACACTCGGCTTCGTCGTTGGATATTCCAATAATCTTGAAGGCCTTGATTTCCACGGCGTCCATCTGAGCAAGATATGAGGCAGAAGAGCCAGCCCAAAGAGGGGAGTCATACTCCGTCAGGCTGCGGGTGAAAGTCTTGTTGGTGGATAGAAGTTCAGGAGTGCTAAGGAAGGACTTTGCACGACGCAGGATGCACAGTCGGCAGGCGGCTTTGGAGGCCAACTTTTAAATGTGGTTTGCCCCAAAAAGATGATGGCTAATAGTGAGACCCAGGAGTTTGAATGAATGAACTTCCTTAAGAGGATTGTAAAGAAAGTTGATGGGTGGTGGGGAGCAGGGGGGTTGCCAGATGGCTTTTTCTTCAGAGAGAGATCGTGAGAGTGTGAGATTTGCCAGGATTGAAAGACGTATTCCAAGTGTTTGGCCATCTTGTCAATGTTTGAAGATAGGGAAGATGCTGCAGCCTGCCTGTGTGAAGGATGAGGGATGTCACAGCACACGGTGGAGTCATCAGCAAATCGATCAAGAAGATTTTTCAGAGTCAGACAGATCATTGATGAAGATCAGGAATAGGACTAGAACCTGAACATTGCCTTGGGGCACTCCAACCTTGACAGGGAGAGGAGATGAAAGGATTCTGTTGAGAGCCACACATTGGCTACGAGAGGAGAGGAAGTCAGGAAGCATTGGGTGGAGTTGGCCTTGGATACCATAGGCAGAGAGATTGAGGAGTGAGGCAGGATGCCATACTGTATAAAAAACACGAGACACGTCCAGATTAACGGCCCTGATCTCATGTCTGACATTAAGGGCCTCCATCCATTGTTGGGTGAGTAGAATCAGCATGTCCAAAGTAGAGAGTCCTCATCTGAATCCAAATTGGTGATCTGAGATGAGGCTGTTCGGGAAAAGGAAGGATTTCATATCAACTCTGTGATGATGGATTCCATGACCTTGCTGATGATTGGAAGTAGGTTGATAGGTCTGTATTTAAGGTCATCAGTTCTTGCACCTTTGTGGAATGCAGTGATGTTGACTGATTTCCAAGTCAATGGAAGATAACCTTGGGTAAATGATAGGCTGAAAATGACAGAGCAAGGATGTGCAAGAGCAGCAGATCATGTTTTTAGGACACATGAGCTGATGCCGTCCAGTCCAGTAGCAGAGCCAGAGTCGAGGGTTGAAAAAAAAACCTTCTCCACCTTCTCAGGAGCAAAAGACACAGAGTCCAGGAGCAGTTGGGTACGACAGGGAAGGATGGGTACTGAGAGCGAGGAGTTGTAGCCATAAGATTTTGAAGCCAACGCAGAATTGAGGCATTCGGCCTTTTCACGAGTGGAGTCGGCTGTGGTGCCGTTTGAGAAGAGAGATGGGATGGAAAGGGAGCATATTCCAGAAACAGACTTAACAAGGCACCACCAGATTTTAGAGGAGGGAGGCGAGTTTCAAAGTTCATTCTTTAGGTTTGATAGATGAAGTTTTCTGGCTCTCCTGAGAGTGGACACACACTTGTTCTGGACTTTTTGGAATGCACTGAGATTGCCTTTGGTTGGATTTCCTTTCCAGGAATAGAAGGCGAGTTGTTTCAAGGCAACTGTCTCACCACGGGATTCAGTGTACCATGGTGGAAAGAGGGGTAGGACAAGTGGAGAGAGAGAGACAGACAGACAGACAGAGACTGGTTTCTATGGAAGTATTCCTTGGCTGAGTTAACATCGGGGCAGTGGATATGGGAGACCAGTCCTGAAGAAAGATGGTTGCTTGCAGTCCTTGCCAATCTGCCTGAATGAACTTCCCGACTCACCGGCATTGAGGCATCTCTCTGAGAACAGGCAGACAGATGTTAACTCTCACAAGCACTTGATCAGATGGAGCAGAGGAAGAGCAGGAGAGATTTGTGTGAAAGTTAGTCATCACCAATTCCAGAAGGGAGGATTTCCATTGGGAGAAATCCGGGATGGAATGGTCACAGATTGAGTCAGTCCCATGGAGTCACAGAAGTCCTTTCCTGAAGTGCCGTGGCTGGTGAGAGAGGTACCAACACCCAGCCAAGTTACATGGTGACAATTGAAATCACCACATATGAGGAAGAGAGAGTTGGGATGAGTGGTTAAAAGTTGGTCATTGTTGTCTGAGAGAGAAATCTGGATGGAGTGTTTATTTATTTCCTGCTTTTCTCTTCTATCCCCCTCCCGCAGCAAAAATTATGGATTGAATAATGCATTATTATTAGTCAGCACATTGTAATCAGATTATACTCACATACAATCATTGCTCACCCATTTACCCCACCTCCCCTTCCCCACGATTTCAACTCTGTCGTGTGAAATGCTGTGACGCATTCACATTACATTAACATTACAAAAGAGGGAAGGTGGGTGGGAAGGCAGGAAAGCCCACTTTTATTTGCTAATCAAATAAAAAAAACATTCAATTACCCAAATACTTGCGAACGACCTTCGTCAGACTATGGTTACACCAAAGTTCTACGCGATGATCACGCGCTGCTGCATTGTGTGATGTCATCATGTTGGATCACCATCATGTTTTGTTAACAAAAGCAATGTCACAACTTTTGAGTCATCCTAAAAAAATAAAGATTGCGGGCTTCCAGTCAAGAGAAAAGTGTGCATTATTTGGCCTCTGTTATAAACATTATGCATGATCACGACAAGTTTATCATCTTTATAGACATCCCGATTCACATTGGTGGAGAAAAGATCCACGTATGAATGCAGAGCACCAATATCGATTGTTACAATGGATATCACCCCCATAAAAGTAGGCCAGTTGATATCACGTTCTATGCACTAAATTTGTGTACTTGTATAAACTAAACCACAAATGTTAAGCTTGCAAAACATACTGCTGTTCATGTGTGCGCCAAACATCAGATGAGGTTGATCCGTACTTCATCGCTCCCGAAACTCAAGAGCAGACCACCATCTCTGAAAAGGTGAGCTACTACCATGATGCACAAACACTCAAGACCATGCAAATTCTCTTTGAAGTTGAAGTTTATGACAAAATTTTGGTTCAGTTGGGATGGGCAGATGTAAGTAACATTTTATGGGCAGTGATATTGTTGGTGTCTTATTTGATGTAATAAAGTCTGATTTCAATTTGACCCAATCCTTATAGTCCTTATGATTTATAACTCAGAAACCCCTAAATAGCACAACTTAGTTTGAATAGAATAAATCATTTGATTATCGGTTACATTATAGTGGTAACTACAATGCCACTTGGTAGAGTGCATACCTCTGTCCATAATCCGTCCATAACGTTTGGAGATATCATGCTGTATATCATTTTGACCCTATTACTCAATGGTGAAGAATTGCTTTAAAAAAAAAATTGTATCCAGATCCTCACCAAAATCGAATCAATTAATCCTCGTCACACACCCAACCTACCACCAAGTTTTGTCCGATTCAGAATCCGATAACTTTTTGAGTTATTCTGCTCACAGACAGATAGACGGGGTGAAAATATCACCTTCGTCCAACTTCGGTGGCAGAGGCAATCAAACGAATATTCACGATTGTTCTCATTTTCAATGTCATAACGGAGTAATAAGTTGTCATCTCGGTGCTTTTTAATGAGTGTTTGAATGTAAAATGCCTGCAAGAGTAAAAGTTCATTTGTTTTTCTTTTCGTGTCCCATCATGGCTGCCAGTCATGCATCTACGCAGTTGCGCGCACATTGGAAGCGAGCATCAATGCCAGTCTGAGGGAAGCTAACCCCCCGACGTTAACAGAGCGCCTGCGCCTATTCCTGGTGCACATGTCTCAGCCAAATCCCGGAGCACGGCCGTCTCTCCGTGATATTCTCCAGGTGAGAGATCCACTCCCCCCTGCTCCCTGCGGATTTGTCGTCATCCCAATCATCGGATTTACGTCTCTCTGTGCATAACAGATGACGGTTTTGAGATGCATTAAAAACCTCTTTTGATACTACACCATTCCTTGGTGCTTAAAGTATCAAACACACATTTGTAATGTCATGATTACATCATTAGTGCTAACCTGTTTGTTGGAGCATGCTGTGTAGCGTCATAAGCTGGATTTATTCCAGGATTTTGGGTTCTCTTTTTTTTTTAAATATCTTTTTTTTTTATCCTGCTTCCAAGAGAAATTCATGATAGAGCTTTTTATCCATTGCTGGGTTAATATAACGGCTTGACTGAGTATCAGTGTCCATAGCAGCATTCTATATGGAGATTTGAGGATCCTTTTACTGATGGAGATGCATGGGAAGACGAGGCAGGTGGTGGTTTGACCTCAAGTTTGTGAGGCCCATTGAATCAACAGTTTTACGCATTAATGGCTCATAATCTTTAGAAACTTCCTGGGGGAGTACAGAGAGATATGTGCTGATCACCACAATGGGGATACTACTGCTTGAGTGCTGACCAGTCCTTTGATGGAGTTTATAAACTATGTTTATAGTGATGACTATACATAGTGTTTCTTTCCAGATGGTGATGTGTAGATCTCACTTCATGCACTATACCCGATCGGGAAAGCATGTGAGAGGAAATGTGACTTATCGGATGAGCACTTTCACAAAGCATCCGTAGTGTCGGAGAGCATCAGATATGATGCCGTCATGGTTTAGAGCGTTTGGAACACAGACAAAAATGAGCAAAATATAATTATAAACATGGAGCTATATAACCAAAGGTATTTCAAAAGGCCGAGGATTATGGGGTTGAACCTGCTATGAGGAGAAAGAATTGTCTTTGTGAATAAGGGAATGCCTTCATTAGAAGCTAAGTTTTGAGGAGGCTGAAAGGAAGAAGAGAAGTGGCGAGAACATTCGAGTCGGCAAGATGTTGGCGCCAACAAAACTCATAAAATACCCAAAAGAATAGCAATCAAAGTTTTGGAAGGCGGCAAGTTCCTGCCCTCGACAGTTTTTTGGGGAGTTCCAGAGTTTCAGGAATGGGGGATGAGGTCAAAGGTACACGGATTGTGCGGCGGCGGGAGTGGTGGCGGGGGGAGAGGGTCTTGCCCCACCATTCATGACAGAAGCATCTCGTCTCACCTTGCTCATCTTTTAACATAAATCACAAGGACCTGTTTGGTGTTGCTATTTGACCACATAGCTCATGATGATGGTATCCCAGGTAAAAATTGTTAATAATTTTGTGCTGATCCCATATCGTGTGCTGATTTAGGAATGTCCTCATAATCCATGCAAAACTAGGCGATTGTCTCCTTATGTCCTTTTCCTGCACATGATATGAACAAGTGCCTGCATGAATATAATGAAATCCCTGTTGAAAAAAGGACATTTTGAGACGATGCCAATCTATGCCCAGGCTCTGGCATTTAAACCCCCATGTGGTAACAGCATAGTAAGGTAACTGTTCCTATAAAATAATGAACAAGAAATCCTTTTAGAACTTGATTTAATCAGTTTACCAGTTACGAAGGCTTTATTTGTGACTCAACACAGTCATCTCTGAAAGAATGCTTGTTTTTCCTGTGATTTTTTTTTTGTTTCTTCCAGGAAACCTCCAGGTATCAGTGTCAAACAGGTATCTTATCACAAGATATCTTGAAGATAGTTTTCACAGAGGCATTGCAACGGATGGTGAGCACATTTTGCACCGTCATCAGTGATATTTATCTCGCATCTGCTGCAGTGCTACATGTTTGCCTTCTTTAGGCCTGTGTTAACGTAGAGAACCAGAGCGGCACTCGGTAGAGCACATATCTCTGCCAGGCTGAACAGTTTAGGTTTTGTATCCCATTGATAGACCGGATCTGCATCCAGACCTGAGCCAAAATCTAATCGGGCTTCTTCTTGTCACTTACCCAACTCATCCACCTAGTTTTTGTCATAATCTGTCTATAACTTTTTGAATTGTCATGTTCTATATCGTTTTTGGCCCCATTTCTCGATGGTGAAGAATCGCTTTCCAATAAAATAAATATTCTCCAATCTGGATCCGGATCCAGATCTTCAAAATCGAATCAATTCTTCCTCGTTTACACACCCAACCTGTCCATCAAGTTTTGTCTGAATCCGTCCATAACTTTTTGAGAGAGACACAGACACAGACACACAAACAAACAAACAAGAAAGATGTCACACGTAGCATGAAACTTGTAAAATCCAAAGAAACAACACCATTCCAGGTTTTGATTGGTGAACCAGTTCATTGACCAAATATGCAAATTCTGTTCCACATTGTTGGAGTACCCAGTCTCTGGGTAGGTGGAGATTGCGCATTACTTGCTGAAAAAAAGTAGTCTATATTGCAAGAAGATTCCATAGGTGTTTGTGTGGTGTGCATCTAAAGGGGTCTAACTGGTCTCCAGGTCTAAGGTGTCCAGGAAGTGTAAAGGTCTTAAGGGGTCTAATCTTCGAAACAGTATTTTGCAATAGTAGTTCGGGTCTAAAGGGGTCTAATGGGTCTAAAGGTTGAAGGGGTCGAAGTGGGATAAAGGATGTAAATTTCTTCAGGAGTCGAAGGGGTCTAAAGGGTCTTAAAAGGATCCACAATATCCAATCCACAAATCCGAAATCATCTTTCAATTATATACTTTAATCAGTCGGTGAGAGTATAATCGTGTTTCCAAAGCAAGGAATTTTTAGTTGGCTGAATCAAAATGGTGGTTAAGACCCCTGCGAGGTGAAGTTGGGCTGACTGACCAAGGATAAGCATTTCAATGAAGAAAGTCGTTTTTTATCTTCAAAAGGGGTGTTTAAAAGTTTACCCAAATACTGTACCCATTCTGGGAAGGGTTTGAATCAGCTGTGGAGGAACTCTGGGAAGGGTTTGAACCAGCTGTGGTGGAACTCTGGGAAGGGTTTGAAACGACAAAGGGCTTACCTTGGGTAGTCTTTCATCGTTGCTTTATGCAGCTTTCTTTTGCTGGAAGAGCATGGGAGGAGTATATTTATTTATATAATCCTAGCCACATAGACTTAATTGATGAGGTGGGAGCTAATTGGTTATTCCCTCCATTCACAGGTGAGGGATGTGAGTGGGTCCTTGTTTGTCATATAATGTATATTAAGTGAATCAGATGAAAATTGATGATTTTTGTGAGTTTGACCTATTGACCTCAAAACCAATAGGCTTCCAGCTTGTCACTACCTCCACAGGCGGTTGTGTTTCGTAAAGATCGGAGCAAAAATGTGAGCTGTAAGCGAATGACAACCAGACAGACAGAATAATAGACCAGATCAACCAATATACTTGCGAATCTTCAATTTCACAAGTGACAAACAAGCAGACAAAGTTGAAAACATAATCTCCGTCCACGTTCGGTGGCGGAGGTAATGAACCACACTGATTACTCTGCTGTCCAATTACTGTCACACTGGTACATATACTTTTAACCAAGTGAGAGATTATTGTTTTATGAAGTATTTTAGCATATCCATTAGGATGGGATGTTCTTGTATGAATGAACTAATAACAATTGTTTGAATGAATTTTTGAATCGTGGCACCACCAACTAGGATAACTGCCCAGAAGGCGTGGTTCAGGTCTATGTTTCAACCACCAAGTTGGTCTTCATCCAGGACTGTGCAGGCATCATATACCAGTTGTTAACTATCTTCTCAAATTGTGCTTGATGTGAAGTGTTACCATCTGCTTGTTGCAGTCATCCGATTTTATTTTTATCACCCTCTCCATCACAGCTACAATCCATTTTTTTTTTCCCAAATTGGATGTACAGTGCCTATAGAAAGTCTACACCCCCTTCCAAATTTTTTCTCCTTTTGTTGCCATATATCCTGGAATTAAATTGCATTAAAACAGACTTCTTGCACCTTCATTTATACATCCTAACCCACAACTTCCAAGTGAAAAACAAATTCCACAAATTTCGGAAAATTAATTAAAAATACAAAATGAGAATATCTTGGTTGGACAAGTGTCCACCCCGAGTTAATACTTGGTGGAAGAACCTTTGACAGCAATTACAGCTCTGAGTTTGTTGGGATAGGTTTCTACCAACTTTGCACACCTTGATTGGGCAATAATTGCCCATTCTTCTGTACAAAACTGTTCAAGCCCAGTCAAGTTGCGTGGGGAGAGTTGATGGACAGCAATCTTCAAGTAATGCCACAGATTTTTGATTGGATTTAGGTCAGGGCTCTGAGTGGGCCACTCAAGGACATTTATCTTTTTTATTCCTCGGCCACTCCAGTGTAGCCTTGGCTGTGTGCTTCAGGTCAGTCATGCTGAAAGGTGAACTTCAGTCCCAATTTCAGCTTCCTTGCAGAGGACAGCAGGTTTTCCTTGATGATTTTTCTATATATTGCTTCATCCATTTTCCCTTCCATCCTGACAAGTGACCCAGTCCCTACTGATGAGAAACATCCCCATAACATAATGCTGCCACCACCATGCTTCACAGTAGGGATGGTATTCTTTGGGTGATGGGCTTACTGTGTTGGGTTTGCATCAAACGTTCTGTTTTGCATTGAGGCCAAAAAGTTCCATTTTGGTTTCATCAGACCACAAAACTTTTTGTCACATGGTGTCAGAATCTCTGGAGTGTTTTTTGTATTCCGCAAATGGGACTCAAGGTGGGATTTTTTGAATAATGGCTTCCTTCTTGCCACCCTACAGTACAGGAGGCCAAACTTAACTTGGAGAGTGCTTGGGATAGTGTTATCGCATGTGTACAGTGACCAGTCTTTGCCAAAGGCTTGGAGTTCTTTCAAGGTTGCCATTGGCCTCTTGGTGGCCTCTCTGATTAGTCTCCTCCTTAATTGGTCATACAGTTTGAAGGGATGGCCTGATCCAGGCAGGGTCTTGGTGGTACCATACACCTTCCACTTCTTTATGATTGTCTTGACTGTGCTCCAAGGGATATTTAAGGCCTTTGAAATATTTTTGTACGCATCTCCTGATCTGTGCTTTTCTACAACTTTATCCCAGAGGTCTTTTGAAAGCTCTTTGGTGCTCATGGTTGAGTCTTTGCTGTGAAATGCACAACCCAGCAGAGGAAATGTATAGGAACAGCTGATTTTATTCTGAAATAATCATAATCACTACAATTTAACACAGATGGAGGTCAATTAACTTGTGTGATTTTGAAGGTGATTTGTTACACCTGAGTTAATTTACAATTGCTATTATAAGGGGGGTGGACACTTATCCAATCAAGATATTCGAGTTTTGTATTTTTAATTAATTTTCCGAAATTTGTAGAATTTGTTTTTCACATGGAAGTTGTGGGTTACGATGTGTAAATAAGGGTGGAACAAGTCTGATTTAATTCCAGGCTATAAGGCAACAAAAGTTGAAAATTTTGAAAGGGCGTGTGGACTTTCTTTCGGCACTGTACTCGTATGACTGTCAATGTGAGTCATCAAGCTCACGTTAATCAGTTTATTTGCAAATACACATTTCCTCCATTGACATGAGCCAACTCTGCAGTTCCACTGCTCAACACACTCTGCATGATGACTTGAATCACTTAAACAACTGTGGTTACTCTCGTGGTAATGCTATCGAAGCTTTGACAAATTTCCTCAAGGTGATAATGATTTTTCTTTCACTACATTTACACAGATTTTTCAATCATGTCATAAATCATGAAAATAAAATTGTCTTAATTTTGCATAAGATTTTTTTTTCCCCTAAACCTGTATGATAATAATGATTGTTCTCATTCAGTTGTATTGCAAGATTAGAGATGTGTTAGCATTCACCAAAGGTTTAATTTTGAGCCATTGATTGGGACGTTCTCGGTTGTACTGAGCCACCCTGGGAAGACTAGGGAAGGGAAGTCTGATGATGCTGTATATAGAATGTAAAACTAGTCTTGCTCGTGAAAGATGGTGTCGATATGCATTGGTGGACATGTACAACAATCAAATAAATTGAGCATACCTCAATCGATGTTCAGTTGATTTCATCCAAAGGTATGATGATCAAGCACATGTCCTCGATTGTGATGTCACATTGATTCTATATGTCTATCTTCTCATTACTTTTCATTAGCTTTGACTGGGCAAAAAAAAAAAAAAAGAGGCAAAAAGAGTCATTTAATCAATGAAGAAACTTCTGCATTGTCGTTTACTAGCAATTTGGCCGTGCCCGCGTGGGATTCTAAATGGGTATGGATGGGGGTGGCAAAAATGCAAATGGCATCTTCTGTCATCGAGCCGGCAAGCTGGGAGCAACGATTCACATTTATTGCCATGTCTGATGCAATTTTAATGCTGTAATGGCAGCAAGGTGCTCCATTTGAAACTGTTTGTTCGATATATGGAGCTATTTCATGCCAACGGTGTCAATATAATAAAAAATAAATATAATAAAAAATTGTATTGGTGTCAAAGCCAGTGAGCAATTGCAAAATAATAGTAGGATGATGAGCATATTTTGTTTTGACATCAAGCATAACCATTTTTTTCCCCCCCCCATTTATTACAAATGGAATAATTGGCTTTGAAGAGTTGGACAGAATTGAAGAAATGGAGGATTTATGGATGTCCAGCAAAATATACAAATAGTTTAGAGTAGATGTATTTAAGCTCACAAATATTTATATACTGACAGTTTACATGTAACGACATTGATATACCATTGTGATTTCAAAATCAACTGGTGGGAGTGGAAGTACATGCGAGGTTTGGACAGATTCTGCACTTTATGCAAGTTTGATTCATTTGTGCATTTTGGTGTCCCTGCGTGCTTGACTGCAATAACCGCACACACATTGCGAAATTCCGGGTGTCGTGTGCTATTCCCAGACCCTGTTCACGCACGAGAATCGCAACAGGCGAAGGCTCTCCATGGACTGCATGCCTGCGGTTCGTCCCATCATATCCAGGGTCCCCAGACTCCCATCGTCGGCTTCTTCGCCGAACAATACACGTGCAGGTGTGTGTCCACGCGCAGATAATTTCACAGCAGGATGTCATGATGACGTGATGGCATTTCTCATTTTGAGCATGAACACCTGCTCAGCCTCACCCCCTCTCTATAAAACACCACAACCCTCAAACCAGTCGATTTCGGTACACTCTCGCTCCGGGACAGAGGCATCCCTCATCGCGTGTTGAGGGGGTTTCCCAGTTATCATTTTTCAAAATCAGAATTTATCTTTCTTCCACCGCATTCTCTCTCGCTTCCCATTTATGATCACATTTTATCAACGAAATACAATAAAACTTGCCTTGTGTCCCCATTAATTGATTTAATAAATCACCAATGTTTCCATGCACGTCAAACGTGCTGGTGAGTCACGAAAGAGTTTATTCTGCATCTTAGATATGTGTGTGTTTTGCTGAAACCTTTCAGGAATCAATAACTGATAGAAATATTGTTATTGAATAAAAGAGGGGGGGCGAGTAATGATGAACAACTCGTGGAGGATGGGGCTGAGGGAGAGGGAGGAGGTTTGAGGCAGTGAAAGTCATGGGATGTGCGAAAAGGTGGAAAAACAAAAACACGTCACCTTGCCAAAAAATTTATAGAACACCTTTAATTTTTGGGATGACGAACCTTCGGCTGAGTGACAACTTCAACATATCATGGCATGGATTACACCAATTGTCCCAACCATTTTGTGGCCATAATTTGTCTATGAGCACTCTGCACATTTGACCCAGATGGTTGGAAGGCAGCCGGTGGACAGACGCTTATGTCGTGCGAAGGCAATTAACCTCCACATGCTTGATGGGATTGGGATAGCTGAAACGAGAGGGTCAGAAACTGGTGTGGAGTCACCATCATGTTCTTTGAATCCACATTTTTTTTTATTGTAGTAAAAGTGACTTGTAAAATTACAAGCAAACTGTTGGATCCAGTTTCCCTGGTGCATTGGCTTTTTTTGGTTGGGACTTGCCTGGTGTTGGCTGCTCGCCGTGTTCTCTTGCTCGAACTTGTCGTTCGACTTGTTAAATGTGTACAAGGTATTACTTCACAACTTTACAAGTCACCACAACTTTATCCTTTCAGCACAGTCTATTTCGCCGTGGTACGAGTCCAACGGACACTTTTTGTAACGTTCTATGATGGAATGTTATTTTTCATCCTTACGACTGTAGATGAAAATAGGATAGTTAGCTGATTGATGACGGTATACTCTGTAATGTAGCACTGCACTAGGGAAGCTGTCATCTCTCATAGGGAATCATCGATCTGTAACCACCAACAGCATTGTCCTGTGTTCTTAATGCACGTCACAAATGGCAGCAGTCTTGTCACAATTGCAATTTTGTTCAGCTCAACTTGAGCAGCGGCAATGGATTGGACTAAAATAGATGATTGAGACAAGCTGTTGATGTCGTACCACCTATCTGTGTTCCACAACAACAGTCAAACAACAATAGGTGTGTGCGTGTGTGTGCGCGCGTGTGTGCGCGTGTGTGTGTGTGTGTGTGTGTGTGTGTGTGTGTGTGTGTGTGTGTGTGTGTGCGTGTGTGTGTGTGTGTGTGTGTGTGTGTGTGTGTGTGTGTGTGTGTGTGTGTGTAAATATAAATTAAGGGATTAATTCATCAGTGGCACAGTCATGCCCTCAGAAAATGATGCAACCAGCAGCCACAGGCTACACACGAAAGCTAGCTATGGATTAATGAATGACAAGAGTTTGGGTGTTGTGAGTTGCGGAGGCCGAGGCTTTTGGTTTTGATGCATTTCGATCAAGTACCTTCGTATGAAGAGTGGGCTCATTAGTCCAAATTTTCATGGGTCTTCACGATCTTGTAGCATACCTGCCTACTGTACTGTGTGTGCATGAGCTTGCCTTTCACCATGCCCACATGTGCTTGGGCTTGGGTGTAGATTATATGTTTGTTGTTGTTATTATTATTATTATTATTATTATTATCTGTATATTAATACTGAAGGACCAATTTTGTGCTCCTCCTTGCGGTCGCGTCACGTTTTTCTCAGTACTGTGACCTGAGAAGTTTTGACACGATGTTTGTACGTCAAAGTAGACACGTGCACAGCACAAATCAGGGGACTTCTTCACAAGGAGTAGTGTACACCAAAAATGTCGTGTACAAGGACGTTTTGTCGGCCTCATTAGGTAAGGCCATGGAGTACATCAACTGGGATCCGGCTCTTACAAGAGCCGCCACTGGTTGTCATATTGGGCTCATGGAACGCAATCCGTCTGTGACGGGGCTTCGGCTAGTTGTTATTATTATGCCACATGATAGCACTATCATTAATGTTGTTAATATTATTAGTATTCAGTAATATATGCTTTGTTACAATGCTATCATTGTTTTTGTTTGTTTTGTAATTAGAATTCCATGCCATGTAAAAACTGATTTATCTGCTCTATACACCTGAGCATGGCATTTGTTTAAAACGGAGGAAGTCTTCCGGATTCTTTGTAGTTCATTAGCCTAATCAACTCAGGAGGTCATGACGATCATTTTTGATGCATCACTCCGCATCAAAAAAGCTCCAGTAGAACGCCTCAAAAAAACATGCCTCACCCACACAGCTTATCCATTTATAGTGGATGCATATGTGTCCACCGATGTCAAATATATGTGCTTTTGGTAAATTCGATGTATTTGTGTACCTGATTTAAAATCGGCATGCATCGGGGACAAACTTACCTGAACAAATTAATGACCGCAAACTTTAATGGTAATTGTCCAACCCGATTTGGTGCCAACAAAATGATGTTTTGTTATCATCTTTCAGGCGCTCATCCTACTATGATGATGGGAAGGTGTGGTAGTGTGCAAGGAGCCGTTCCACAATCACAGCTGCAGAACTTTGTTCGAAACAATGGATCCCGTCGCTCCTTTGACTCGTGTGTGATTCGGAAGGGATATCCCGGTCAACAAAGGTAATGATGTTTCTGACGCAGCCATGCAACTGCTCATATTTTAGGAATCATTTGGGGGTGTTTTGGGTCCTCTGTAGCCCTTAGAGTCTTGTTGCATTGTTGCATTGTCTCAACAAAAGGATAGAGTTTAATTACAAACCAGTCACCCTCATAAAAGGAGTAACTTAATGATCCAAACATATAGTGATCAGCCAACATTTTCAATATGTAAGGCAATTGTGTAATATATATGAATATGTGTGCGTGTGCATGTGTGGTTCTCCTCCACAACTCCGAAATCATAAAAGTTAGGGGCCCCAAGCTTTGCATACATACCAAGAGAACTCCAAGGAAGTGCATGAATGAAAATTGGGTGTTTGGATTAATTATAAACACCTTTTTTGAAGATAGATAATACCTTACCTCCATGAAAGGCTTATCCTTGCTCAGCCAACTTTGCCTCGCAGGGTCTCAGCCACCATATTAATTCGGCCAAGTCAAACATGCCTTGCCTTGGAAACACAATCTACTCTCACGGACTATTTAAAGTATATCATCAAAAAATTATATCGGATTTGAGAATTGGATATCGTGCACTAAATAAGTGTCGAAATCCGGAGTGAAATTTTTAAGAAATTAGTGATTTTTTTTTTTTTTATAACTAAGTGTGTATTTATTGAAGCAAAGCATTAAACTTAACTTTTTCTACTGTTCGCACGATTATAGTGAGTGAAAAAAACATTAAGGAATGTGCAGAAAGTGTAACTTCATCGAGCGCAACAAAAAATATTAACCAACGAGATTGCCGTGCTCTACAAGCTGCTTTTGTATGCCATGGCGATGGCAGTCTACAGGGTCCTTTTTTTCCCGGCAATTACATACCCAGTTTGGCTTTTTCACCATTTTGTGCAATCTGCTTTCATGACAAAATATGAATATAAATATATTAACAGTTTCTGCAATATTTCATTAGTCAGCAGTTGCTGCAAATGAGGTTCATAGACAGCACACACGGACATGGTACAAATGGGTAAAATTACTCTGTGGGGTATGTGCATGCCTGCTTGCTTGGTTACGTGTGTGCAGTGAGTGGTTTTCGTGGGCGCACAGTCCAAACTTGTATCCAGACCTGTGGTGCATAGCGCCATGGAGGAGGTTGTGCAGCCGTCTTGCAAACCACGTGCTTCTGCATGAGGGGGGAGGACGTGCTGTGTCATCAAAGTCACGTGGGACGTGCCGTGCACTGAGGGTGTGGGAAAATCCATGCATGTTTGCAAGTCAATGAATTGAGTATATTCCCGGTGCACGTGCATGGTTAACGTGGACTGCAAGGAGGTTGGCGGAACTCGTGTGGGTGGCTGTGAAGGAATGACAGTTTAGTTTTTAATTTAAAACTGCTTCTCCAAAGTGTAGCATGTATCAATCTGATTCGGAGTGAGCCGACGAGAGAGGTACAAAGCTCACTGCATGTGTGAGCATAGATACATGTATGCAGACAGGTCTTTGCCTGATAGATAGTGTGGGTTTTAATTTTTAAATGCTTCCATACGGTTTTATATAGAACTCTTTGGTTGAAGCGAAAACGTTGCTATTTGGGCACGTTTTATCACTGGTGATGCCGTGGTCTGCTGTCATCCCTCTCCCTCCCCTAACGCTGCCTCCATTCTGCGAATGTTGCCTTCCCTTCCCATTCACTCATGTTCCCTTCCCCTATGCTGCCTTCCCCTCCTCTCACACTGCCTTGCTTTCCCCTCCTCTCACACTGCCTTGCTTTCCCCTCCTCTCACACTGCCTTGCTTTCCCCTCCCCTCATGCTACCTTCCCCTCCCCACATGCTGCCTTCCCTTCCCCTCCCCCCATGCTGCCTTCCCTTCCCCTCCTCTCATGCTGCCTTCCATCCCCCTTCACGCTTGCCACCCCCTTCACGCTTGCCACCCCCTTCACGCTTGCCACCCCCTTCACGCTTGCCACCCCCCTTCACGCTTGCCACCCCCTTCACGCTTGCCACCCCCTTCACGCTTGCCACCCCCTTCACGCTTGCCACCCCCTTCACGCTTGCCACCCCCCTTCATGCTTGCCACCCCCCTCACGCTTGCCTTCCCTTCCTCTCACGCTGCCTTCCCTTCCCTCCCCTCATGCTGCCTTCCCTTCCTCTCATGCTGCCTTCTCTTCCCCTCATGCTGCCTTCCCTTCCCTCCCCTCATGCTGCCTTCCGCCTTCCCTTCCAGCTCCTCATGCTGCCTTCCCTTCCTTCTCCTCATGCTGCCTTCCCTTCCATCCCCTCATGCTGCCTTCCCTCCCCTTATGCTGCCTTCCCTTCACTTTTCCTCAAGCTATCCTCCTTTCAAACCACCCCCCACCC
Source organism: Eptatretus burgeri (assembly GCF_056783735.1). Lineage (NCBI taxonomy): Eukaryota > Metazoa > Chordata > Myxini > Myxiniformes > Myxinidae > Eptatretus > Eptatretus burgeri. Next base: position 72,333,134 of record NC_140972.1, on the reverse strand, counting down.
CCTCATACAATTCTCTGGAGGTCGAGGAGAGGAAGAAGTGTCAAAGAATGTGTGAATTGGACAAAGGAAAGATTTTTTTTTTTTTAGCAGTTGGAACTGCTGCTAGGATCAATTCTGCAAGTTGGTGAAGGTGAAGAGATTCAAGAGGTTATCACATATGTGGAAATTAAATAAAGCCACAAACACTGGCATGGCTTTTTAGACGATTGAAGGTAAACGCCCTTCCTTCCCTTCACCTTCCCTCATGCTTACCTCCTCCCAAAGCCCCCCCCCTCCACTCACCATGGACGTCTCTGGATGGTGCCCGTACATTCTTTAGTATGACCAGTTTGAATGTGCTGTTTTAACGTACCCCATTTTGTTCAATCCTGGACTAAAGATGGCAGAAGTGAATTCGCAATAGTGAATGGTTGATCGCTATGAACGTTTTATAGCTCTTCCCTTCCAACTCCCTGACCTGTTTGAACAGGTTTTGCTTTTGTTCATTCAGAAGACCTCCTGCATTTGTTCTCCTTTATCGATGAGATTGTTTTTATTTTTCTCCATCTTTACTGCCTGCTTAACGTGTATGTTTCATATTCTATAATTATCTCTATCATTTTCATCCTAGAAGATGATCTTCACCTGAGGAGAAGCATTATTCAGGGAATGGTATGATGGAATCGATCATTCATTTTATGGAGGTCACTGTAACTCGTGCTGGCTGGGATTCAGCTCCAACCTTGTATACACTACTCCTCTATCGCACGACATTGTAAATGTTGTACATTGACGACGATGCTCTTTCTTCTTCTCCTTTTCAACAAAACTCCCAGGATCCTCAGCAGTTCTCAGATTATTAGCCCATCCGCCGCACAGCGAGCGATGGGATTTTGCAATTTTTTTTTTTTACCAAAACATTTTTTTTTTTTTACCATTTGAGCTTTTGTCATCACATTTTCAACAAACATTTATTATGAGAATATGGAGAAGACTGATTAAAAATTGGTTTAAAAATGTCAAAGGGAAAAGTCGCAGTGAGTACAAATAGGCCTTGTTAGGTCGTCCGTCGCAGTGCAGCACGGGACGGCCGGGTTTTGTAACCGCTTCCGTATTCCTTTGTCATCAAATTTTCAACAAACCTTTATTATGAGAATATGCAGAACACTAATTAATACATTCAACACGTATTCTTTAGCAGTTGTTTTTGCCAAGTTTAGTTTGGGTATAAAATGGATGCTGGCAGGGTTTACATTTTGAAATTGCTTCCAGTTTACATTTGGAATCCTTTTCAAACAACGTGCATCTCCATCTTTGCTCATCCCATTGTTTCTCTGTTAATGCCGATTGCAATCTTTTTATTGTTTCATTCCCTTTTTCGAGCAAATACCTGCGTGTTGCAAACATTTTGCGGTAACATTCACACCTGGACTCGTATTGGCAAGATTTGTGCGAAAAAAAAAAATCATCTACCGAGCAATGAACACATGCTGTGAGGCTTATCATCACTTTTGGAGAGCTTTTGCTTTCAAACTCACCCACTTCAGCTTATAAAAGTGCCAGTTTCATCGACCTTCATCGCAGTTGGCTTGCATCCTGTTTGTATTGAGATAGTCTTAAATATATCTTCTTCTCCTTTCGGCTGCTCCCGTTAGGGGTCGCCACAGCGGATCATCCGTTATGATCCGCATTCTGATTTGGCACAGGTTTTACGCCGGATGCCCTTCCTGACGCAACCCTGGTCGCCTCTTACGACACAGGGATAAGGATTGGGTTTCGCCATGATTCCAGGCTGCCCTCCACCCTCTCATAGCGCGGCCCAGCGCAGTGCTCCCATCCTCAAGCGATCCTCCAACCCAAGCCTCCGAGTAGTCGGATTACAGGCGCACGCCACTACGCCCGGTATAGTCTTAAATATATATATATATATATATATATATATATATATATATATATATATATATATATACATACATACATACATACATACATACATACATACATACATACATACATACATACATACATACATATGCATAGTTGAGGCTCATGGAATAGCTAATATCAGGACACAAAAGGAAACACCAACAGCAGAGCCAAAGGCCAAGGTGGATGCAGGCCTGGACAAACACTGGGTGTGGGGAGGAATGGGGGGGGGCAGTAGAGGATGCATGCGGTGGACAAGTTGGACACAGAAGGAAACTCTCAGCAGGAAAAACTGGAAATTTGGAAGGAGGAAGGATTGGGGTGGGAGGGGTTGAGGGGGGGGGATTAACAAGGGTAGTAAATAGCATTGTTTTTGATTGGTGAAGATCTGAGATGGTGGTAAACAGCTGTCTTGAAGACCTGGAGGGAAGAACAAGATTGAAGAGAATGTGGAATTCAGATGTGTAATAGTGGACTTCACACTATTGGAGTGTAGAGAGTGGACTTCACAGGAGTTGGAAAAAGAAGTAACGAATGAGTAGAGGTGAGCAATGATCCTGGATTTACATAGTTTCACCAGATTTAGTTAGTTGCACAGAAAGAGCAGAGGACGTAAGATCATTAAGGAGGCGGGAGAAGACCGAGAGACCGTCATAGGCTCGGCTTCATCGAGGGAGATTCCAATAATCTTGAAGCCCTTGGTTTCCAGAGCGTCAAGCTGAGCAAGATGTGAGGCAGGGGTGCCAGCCCAGAGGCGAGAGCACTATTTCATCGAGCTGCAGATCAAGGTCTTGTATGTGGATGGTTCAGATATGCCAAGGAGGACTTTATATGATGGAGGATGCCCAGTCAGCAGCTGGCTTTGGAGGCCAACTTTGAAATGTGGTTTGCTCAATAAAGGTCATAGCTGTTCGTGAGACTTGGGAATTTGAATGACTGAATGAAACGGAAGACCAAATACTGCATTGGAGTCATCAGAAGGAACCCAAATAAGTATAGAGCAAATATGGAGTCATCAGGAGGAACCTGGATAGGATTGGGGTTTCAGCCGCTACTCCACTACCCTCAAACCCATGCAGGCGCTTCTCGGCCAAGTGAGCGTTACAGAAAATTTCTGCAAGAATTAACTTCTCCCAGACAGCGGGATAAAGAAATAGAAAATAAGGAATAAAAGAGATAAAAATAAACGGGGAAAAAGCAAGAATTCAAATGAATAAGGAGAAATGTGAAAAAGTAGAAAGAAATGTGAAAGGAACAACCGACAAAAATGTTGGGAAGAACCCACGTGGATAGATTTCAGCAATTACTCCACAAGCTCAAATGCAGTAACACGTACAAGCTCCCATATCTTCCTCAAGAGGATTGGAAGGAAATCGATGGGGGTGGGGGAGGGGATTTGCTGGACCGTTCATTCAGAGGGACATGGTGAGAGTGGGAGATTTTTCAGGATTGAAGGAAATATTCCAAGTGTATGACCAACTTGTGATTTTGTCAAGCTCTGAAAAAAATAAAAGAGGTGCAGCGTGCCTGTCTGAAGGACGAGGGATGCCAATGCGCAGGGTGAAGTCGTCAGCAAATAGATATAGAAGATTTTCCAGAGAGTCAGAGAGATCACTTATGAATATGAGGAATAGGACTGGGCCCAGAACATGACTTGGGGAACTCCAGCCTTAACAGGAGATGAAAGGATTCCGTTGAGAGCCGCATGTTGAGGATTGTTAATTATGTGAATATGGACAGTAGAATTTATGAGAACATGGAGCTGACGAGAGTAAAAGAAGTCGGTAAGCCATGTGTGGAATTGGCCTTGGATGCCACAGGCAAGGGAGCTTTGGAGAGTCAAGAATGCCAGATGATCCGAAGCATTAGATATATCCAGATAGATGGCCCTGATCTTGTGTCTGACCTCAAAGGGTCCCCATCCATTGTTGGGTGAGTAGAAGCAGCATGTCCAAGGTAGTGGCCTGGTCTGAAACCAAATTGGTGATCTGAGATGAGGTTGTTGAAAATGATGGATGACCTATCAACTGCGATGATGGATCCCATGATCTTGCTGATGAATGGAAGTTGATTGTTCTGTCGTTAAGGGGATCAGTTTTTTGCACCTAATTTTTATGTAATGCAGTGATGGCTGATTTCCAAGCAGGTGGAAGATGACAGGGTGAAAAGAACAGAGGGGACGTGAAAGAGCAGCAGAGAAGGTTGTTAGGACATGCGAGTTGATGCTGTCTGGTCCAGTTGCGGTCAGTCGAGCATTGAAATAACTTTCTCCACCTTCTCAGGAGCAAAAAGTGCAGAGTCCCAGGAGCATTTAGAAAGGATGTGTCGGCCTACTGGGAGCGAGGGGTTGGGGGGGACACAAGATTTGGCAGCAAACACAGAATTGAGGGATTCGTCCTTCTCACGAGCGGAGTTGGCTGTGGTGCCATTTAAAGAGAGGGAAGGGATGGACGGGGAGCATACTCCAGAGACAGACTTAACGAGGTTTTAGAGGGAAACAAGTTTGAAAGTTCATTCTTGAGGTTGACAGATTTTTTTTTTCTGGCTCTCATGAGAGTGGACACACGCTTGTTGTGGACTGAATAGAATGCACCGAGTTTGCCTCCGGTCAAATTAGCAACTGCCTCTGCCAAATTCATGATCTGAGATGAGGAACACAGGATTCAGTGTGAGATCTGAGAATACAGGGTTCAGTATAGCATGGGCAGGAAGAGGGGTAGGGTAATTGAAGACAAGATGGGATGAGTAGCATAAGAGAGAGCAGGTTTCAGTGGAACAATCCCTTGGTGGAGTTAACCTCAGGAGCAGTAGATATGGGAGAATAGTCCTGAAGAGAGATTGCTGCTTGAAGTCCCTGACAATCTGCCTGAATGAACTGCCAGACTCGCCAGCATTGAGGCAGCTCTCTGAGAATAGCCAGACAGATGTTGACTTTCACAAGCACTTGATCAGATGAACCAATTGGATCAGAGGAAGAGCAGGAGACATTTTAGTCATCACAAATTCCAGAAAGGAGGATTTTCCATTGGGAGAAATCTCGATTGTAAAGTTCACAGATTGAGTCAGTCCCACGGAGTCACAGAAGTCCTTTGCTGAAGTGCCATGGCTGGTGAGAGAGGTACCAACACCCAGCCAAGTTGCATGATGACAACTGAAATCACCACATATGAGAAAGAGAGTTGGGATGACTGGTTAAAAGTGTTTCCATATTGTCTGAGAGAGATGGAGATGGAGTTTTCACTATTAGGAGGATGGTACAACACAGATGAACAAGAGGTGGGAGCGGAGGGGAAGTCGCAGCTGGAGGTACTCGTGGGGAATGTGATCTGTAGGATCAGCACATGGATGGTGAGAAATTGAGTTATTGATGTAAAGTGCAAGTCCTCCGCTGTGGCGTGGTTCACGCCCATCAAATCAGAGGGACCAATATCCGGGGGAGAGACACTAAGGCGTCAGGGTTGTCCTGTGAGAGTTTATTGACAGCAGCCTAGATTGAGAGATATGGCAGGTTAAAGTGGAGTCCTCGGATGTTTGAGGTCCACACAGCTAGAGATATGGGGGAGGAGGTGTTGGGAGGGTTTCAGGATTGGGGGGGGGGGTGGAGATTTGCAGGAGCAGTGTGTGAGTGTGTAGTGTGTAAGGGAAGTTTTGAGATTGTGGGATGAGGGGGAAGTATTGAGAGGGTGGGCTGAGTTGGAATGCAGAAAGGAAGTGGGGGGGGGGGGGGGAGACGCAGACGGACATGAAGCTTTGAGCCAGTGCAGTGAGGGTGGATCCATCCATCCATCCACTGGGACCATACTCTGGACAGAGTGGCGGTGCCGCCAAAGCAGTCTCCCGGGCTATTTGGCATAATCCTGGATTGATCGCCACTCTGACGCAGGATACTCAAATAGTTCAGTCATCCCAGCAAGCTGGTATTCATTTTTCCGATCTCAGAAGGATGACAGGCTGAGTCAACCCCACTTGGTATTAATTCAATGGACGAGTGGGATTTGAACTCAGGACCCGAGGATCTCAAGCCTGCCACCCTAACCATTTAGCCAATACCAGGCACGGGCGTGGATGCTTAATCTGATTCCAGATTCCAAACTTTGACAAACTGAGATAAATATCATGGGATGGGAGATCAGATCCCTTGTTGGATGCACGGACAAACGCCACACTGTACGTGCGCTGGGCTGATTGGTGGACCATGTGCCGAGCAGAGAGACATGGAAAATAATCCTTGTGAAGAAGACAAAGAAGAAGAAGAGGATAATATTGTTGTGGTTACCAGATTCGCAAACCACCATTCAGGTCCCTTAGGTGAGGTATCTCGGTAAGTGCATGTGTAGTTAGGCCCAAACCCGTTGTCTAGTGGGAATACATGTCATTTATACGTGCTGCGACTCTTTAGGATAGCCGTTTTTCTTTTACTATCTTTATTTTGGACCAACCGCCATGATCACAACCACAACATCAACCACCGACCACAACCACCGCTTCACCACAACCGCCACGACCTTTACCGTCACAACTCGCCACCATCGCATCACCGTCATCTCGCGCCACTCATGGGCACCGATGCTGGACTCGTGTAGGGCGCACGTTGAACAGCGTGTACAAAACCACGGATTTTCTGCTTCAAAAACGGATCAAAAACGACACACGCCCACTTTTTGCCGTCCAATCGGTGAGCGAGGGGCGAATTGGCCCCGCCCCCAGGGCGATCGATATATGCAAATTTGTGGATCAAAAAGCCTTCACGCCCACTTTTTCTCGGGCCAATGGGGAGCGAGGTGAAAGGTCAAAGGGAGGGGGTCAAAGGCGAAGTTACGGGGGGATAAAAGGACGGTGTTCGTCAGTCAGAAGGGAGTCGCAAGAGAGAACGAGGGAGAGTCAGCAGAACGAGAACGGTGGATCGGAGAGTCAAGAAGAGGAGAGTCGGAAGCAGAGGGTCAAGACTTCGCGGGCGGTGGAGCTGCTCGTCGTGTGCGTTGGAGTCGGAACGGAGGGGACGAGCTGTGGAAAGGCGGCGACACCAGACGAGGGGGTGCTCGCGTCGTGCAGGAAGCTGCACCCGAGGGAGGCCGACAGCGCGACCTGGCCGAGGTGGAGACGCTCGTCGCATATAATAAAGATCCTCTATACCCCGAGCATCAGCAACCCCCTCCTGTTTCCCCCCGCGCTGAGATAGTGCGACCAAGGGGGCCCCGTTCCCACCCCCTGCCAGGCACTGTCCACGAGGCCCGCGGGTTGCGGGGCCATCGCCGCTCCGCGTCTCATCACCAGACGGGTAGGCCCGACCCGGTCTCGGCCCCAGACCTACCTCATTCTTGGGGGATTTCTTTTCCTTGGTTTTGGGTATGTGTTGTCGGCGCCGTCTGTGAAGTAGAATTGTATAAGTGTTGCCGTGTGCTCGGTAGTCGGTATTAGCTCTGCTCTGTGTTTTCACTTTTATGTTTGCTTTTTGTGTAAATGGAAGTGTGTTTTCTTTTTTTTGTGTGCATTTGGTGGAATTGTATTTGTGTGCTTCCCGTGTGCCGCGAATAAATGTGCTTTATTGTTGAACTGTTCTCCCGCTTCGCTTCGTCTTTTCCTCCATTGAATCCCCATCTTGCTTCACGTAAAGGGTTGGTAGTGGGCTGAATACGCCCGATAATTAATCGAACCGTCGAGGTCGACGATAACACCGCTCGGTTATTCTGATAGTACGGAACGGGTCGCTTAAGTGGCCCGTGTCCGAAGTCGACCTGCGGCGAGGTGCGATCGCCCGGTCTACCCTCCGCGTGGGTACTTAGGTAGTTCGAATTTGGCGAGCAACCCTATCCCACGCGGGGGGCTGATTGGCTCGATCGCGGTGAGACCGAAAGGTCCACCCGTGACTGGTTCCCGGCGTTAGTCCGAGAGGGTCACGACTGGATTGTCCGTCCGGTGGGCGACGTGCCGCGATTCGAGTTACGTGGCCGTTCGCACGCCGGCGGGCGCGAAATCAGCAACACTGGTGTCAGGAGTGGGATACAAATTCATCGCCCTCCTCGCGGCACTGGTATCGGAGAACAGGAAAACGGGCTCTCCTGTCTCCGGCTAAATTCACGGGAATCGGTCCAGGGGTGAGAGAAGCGACCCCCGATTCCCTCCAAATTACGAGCGAGCAAATTAACCCTTCACGAGAAGCAAGATGGCGTCTCAAGGCGAGCGGGAGCCGGGGGTATTAGAAATGGATGTAGAATGTGTAGGATCCATGGTCCAGGATGGAATCCCCGAGCAGGAAATGTTGATTGTGCAGGAACACGGACTCGCCCAACTGAACCCAGGGCCCGAGGTGGGTGCGGCAGCGGCCGCGGTGTATGACACCTTCCCCCCCCCTCTCCACCAAAACCCTTCCCCAACCCTTGCCGAAACGACTCAGCTGAGTGCATCCAACATGGCCCAGCTATGCGCCATGCTGGCGGCAATGAACGAAAAGATGAATGCGAAAATGATCGAAAAAATGGATGCAAACACAAACGAAATGAAAGAAATGAACAAGCAAATAAACGGAATGGAAGCAAACATGAGGGAAGAAATGAAAGAACTACGGGGTGAGACGCAGAACATGGGCCGATGCCTGCAGGCGGGCATGAAGGCCGTGACCAGGGAGCTGGGAATGGCGACTCCACGTGTGGGAGCAAACGAGCTGGGTGGGGGTGCAACGGCTGACAGGCCCGCGGTGGAGGCGGGTAAAAAAATAATTCGTGGAACGTGTTGGGCGAGGGTCGTGACGATGACCGAAAGGGAAAAATTAAATGGGGAGACCAAAACGTGTGAGACGAGACACGAGGTGACGACAACAGAAATAATAGTTGAGACAAGGGAGGTAAAGGGTGAAGAGTTGGCAGAGACACGGGAGACAGAAAAGATAGAGGGAAGACTACACGATGAAGACGGGGTAAGTGACGCACACACACACACGGAGGTAGTGGAGGATAGTGAGGTTGAGCTCGCGGAGCGTGTGGGGACCCGGTGCGAGCACCTGGATGGCCTCCTCCAGGAACGAGGGGAGGGAGTATGCCCCCTTGAGGCGAGTCACGACCAGGTGAGTTCGGTCGTGCTTTGCGAGGTTGAGGGGGCGAGTGCTGCGAACGGGTGCACGGAGAGCTTGGGGGGTATAGAGGCCCCGGAGACCCTTGTGGGGACACAAATCCCCAGTGTGGTTGTCCCTGTGTGTGTGGTGCAAGGTGTGAGTGCGTCCCCGTGTGTGGAAGCGACCCCGTGTGTGAGTGGTGTGGTGGCGATGGTGCCGGAGTGTGTGCTTCCCAGCACGCCGTGTGTGGATGAGGCACCGTGTGAGGTGAGTACATGGTGTGTGAGTGAAACAGCCAGTGTGAGTGAGGCACCGCGGGTTAGTGCCCCCGCGTGTGTGGATGAAACGGCCAGCGTGGATGAGGCACGGAGTGCGAGTGAGGCACCGCGGGTGAGTGCCCCCGCACGCGTGAGTGAACGGCCGTGTGCAAGGTCGCTGTGTGCAAGGGAGACCGTGTGTGTGAGAGAGCGGTATGTGAGGGAGATGTCGGTTGGCATGCGGGAGCACGCAGCCGCGTCTCCCGGTGTGAATGTGATGGAGTGGACTGTGTGCGTCGTAACACGCAGGTATGCGTGGGTCGAATGGTGACGACGGCGACATGGGAGAAACGAAAGCCGAGTAGCGGCTGTAGCTGTTTCGAGGACCGTGCCGGGTTCACCCAGCAGTGAGCACGCGGTTCGTGCTGTGCAACGCACGAGACCACCACGTGCTCGCTTGCGAGAGTGAAGTCCCGGTCCGGAAACGCACGCGGTGGATTTGCCGATCCCGCGGACGGACAAAGTTTAGGCAGGACTACGGATTTGGACCGGACGGGTTCTCCACGCGATCGTGTGTGTGAAGCTCCAACGGGCAAAGCACATGTGTTCGCGTGGGGAACCCCTCGAGACGTGTGGCTTGTGTTTTTTTTTTTATGCGCACGGTGACGCCATGGCTGCACGTGGGGTTGGAATCCGGCAGGAGGGGTATCTCTGCCGGATGGTCCCGTCCAAGGAGGGACGAGGAACACGTGCAGCTGCATGACGTCACGGGCAGGTGTAAAGGGCGCGAGCTCTGAGTTGCCGCGCAGGTGCTGCGCATGTAAAGAAGAAAAGAAAAAAAAAAAGGAGCAAGCCTCACTTTCGGGTGTACAGGATTCCTGGGCAAGGGGTGAAAGACCCCCTTACCTGGGCACAGGATGGAAACTAGTTAGGGGGAAGGGTTAGCTTAGTTAGACCGACTTCATGGGGCAGGGGTAAGTCCTCATGGAGTCCGTGGAATGGATTAGTTGGAGGGATTGTAGTCAGATTTAGGTTGGGAAATAAAATGAGTTAGGAGACAGTGACAGACTTATGAATGTGTGGAGGGGACGTAGTTTAGCTACGTAGTGTTAAAAGGAACGTGCTATAGTTTAAGGGACGACGTGGGAGCACGAGTTAGTTAGGGGAGGTAGTTAGAAGGATGGCAGAGTTCAGCGGTGTGTGTGTTGAAGAGTTGTGGGTTGTGAGGTGAGTACGTGTACATGTTGAGTGAGTGAGGCCAGCGGGTCTGTGTGAGTGGAGCGAATGGGGAATGCATGGTGCGATGAGTGATTGGGGGGAGGAGTGACTCCCGCCCAAGGGACCCCGGGGTCAGAGTAAAGTGAGTTAGGGGGTTAGTCAAATTGAAAAATGGAGGTCGTTTTGCTGTTGGTGGGAATGTAGGCTCGAAACCCATTTGGAGGGGTGCAGGAGCCCTGTTGACGGGCTTGGGAGCGTGGCTGCGAAAGGTGAGTATCGCTGAGTGGGTACCCCGGGCACCAGGCTAGTCGGCCGCGGTAGGCCAAGGGCCCATGGGGGGCCGGGATAGAGTAGTGGGCACGGGTGCGCCTGCTTGGTGCGGGGGCCCGGGGCGCCATTAGCCGCGTGGGCAGTGTTGTGGGCACGGGTGACCCTCGGAAAGGGGCCCGGAAGGCCGGCCTGCCACGTGTGCGTTTCAGGGGAGGTGCCATGGGGGGCACTCCCCGGTGTTAGGGAGCTGGTAGGCTCGGAGGCAGTGTAGTGCCCGGGGGTGCCATAGCGGGAGATTCGGCAGAGGGTCGTGCCTGCCAAAGGGAGCCACGTGTCCCAGCCAGGAGACCGTGTGAGGGCACGGAGAGAAATTGGGGGCGAGGCCCGAAATAGTAAGGACCCCAACACAGGCGACGGGAATCTGGGTTGTTAGAACCAATAGTTTAAGCGGGAGGCGCTTGTTGAAAGCCCGGGGTAGTTTAACAGTTAAATGGTTTGGGTAGATTAGGACATGTACCCCTCCGCACCATCCATCCCCTCGCTGTCGTTGTGGGCCGCTGGACCCACTTGGTGTTAAGATCGCCGAACTCTGGGGAGGCCATTCTGAAGGCTTGAGTTGGGCCTCGACACAGGACGTTAGCTCTCCTTGTTCCCCTCCGGGAAGGGAACGTAGGGGGTTGGGAGTAGGCTAGGTGACAGGATAGCTTAGCCGAACAAAGACGATAAAGGGGGTTAGGGGACGATTTATAGTGGGGAAGTAAAAATAAAAACAACAAAAAAATAAGTTGGGGCTAAATTGGGGTTTGACAAATTAAGGGAGTGGGTATGTACAGTGACAGGCAAAGGCGATAGGTTGGGAGGGAGACAGGAAGGTAGGTCCGAGCCCGCCTTCCAAGTGGCCAGCACCACCGCACTCCCTCCACCAACCTCCACTGAACGGCAAAGGCTAGCCAACTCCATCGGCTGGCCGTGTTTTTCTTCGAGGCGGAGGCCGGCCAACTTCATCGGCAGCTGTTGTTTTGCTGCAAGGCCTGTGCCATCGGCTGGCCGTGTTTTGCTTCAAGGCCTGTGCCGGCCAGTTCATCTGCCGGCTGTGTTTGCCTGCAGCGGCCTTCTTCTGCGGGCTGTGTTTGCCTGCCACCTTTGCCATGCCATGCCCACTGCCCACGTTCACCAGCCCCGTTAAATTTTTGCTTTGCCCCCCCTGTTCATTTCCATGTGCGCCAGGATCAAGGCAATAGTTTGCAAGCTGCGAGAACTGCCCTGTTGGCAGCTACAACACGGGCCTGCAGTGGCAGCCCGTGCACCGTGTTTGTGTCCATGCATCCATTCGTTGTGCTCATTGCGTGTGCCACTTGAGCTGGCACGGAGACTGCGTTTGTGCAGCCCATGCACCGTTGTGGTTCACTGCATTCAGTTCAAACCGTTCATCCATCCATTCGTTGTGTTCATTGCGTGTGCCACTTGAGCTGGCACGGAGACTGCATTTGTGCAGCCCATGCACCGTGTTTGCGTTCATGCATCCATTCGTTGTGCTCATTGCGTGTGCCACTTGAGCTGGCACGGAGACTGCGTTGTGCAGCCCAAGCACCGTTGTGGTTCACTGAGTTCAGTTCAAAAGGGAAGGCCTTGGACTGCGTGTGAGCAGCCAGCCACGTTCCCTGTCACCTGCATTGTTTGAGTCAGAGACTGCATGTGGGCAGCCTGGCTCCCTGCTAACTGCTTTTCTTTTGCAGAGTTCAATGATCCTGGGCCATGGTTTAGTGTAAAATTTGTAAGTTAAGGTTAAGATGTACTGTAAATATGAGTGCGCCCCCGGCATGTATGTCTTAGCGCCGGCAATTTTATTTAAGTCGTCCGTGTGAGTGAGTTTGTTTAGGTAGTTACGCAGCCCTCAGGTTATTTATTTTGGGGACACGAATACCATGAATGTCGCACTCAGGGATCCGTAGGTAAAATGTACTAGGGGAAAACTACACATGATGGCACACGAAAATTTGACGACTCGGGACGAGTCTGTAAAAGAGGATGGGGGAAGTGTTGTGGTTACCAGATTCGCAAACCACCATTCAGGTCCCTTAGGTGAGGTATCTCGGTAAGTGCATGTGTAGTTAGGCCCAAACCCGTTGTCTAGTGGGAATACATGTCATTTATACGTGCTGCGACTCTTTAGGATAGCCGTTTTTCTTTTACTATCTTTATTTTGGACCAACCGCCATGATCACAACCACAACATCAACCACCGACCACAACCACCGCTTCACCACAACCGCCACGACCTTTACCGTCACAACTCGCCACCATCGCATCACCGTCATCTCGCGCCACTCATGGGCACCGATGCTGGACTCGTGTAGGGCGCACGTTGAACAGCGTGTACAAAACCACGGATTTTCTGCTTCAAAAACGGATCAAAAACGACACACGCCCACTTTTTGCCGTCCAATCGGTGAGCGAGGGCGGGTGGCCCCCCCCCAGGGCGATCGATATATGCAAATTTGTGGATCAAAAAGCCTTCACGCCCACTTTTTCTCGGGCCAATGGGGAGCGAGGTGAAAGGTCAAAGGGAGGGGGTCAAAGGCGAAGTTACGGGGGGGATAAAAGGACGGTGTTCGTCAGTCAGAAGGGAGTCGCAAGAGAGAACGAGGGAGAGTCAGCAGAACGAGAACGGTGGATCGGAGAGTCAAGAAGAGGAGAGTCGGAAGCAGAGGGTCAAGACTTCGCGGGCGGTGGAGCTGCTCGTCGTGTGCGTTGGAGTCGGAACGGAGGGGACGAGCTGTGGAAAGGCGGCGACACCAGACGAGGGGGTGCTCGCGTCGTGCAGGAAGCTGCACCCGAGGGAGGCCGACAGCGCGACCTGGCCGAGGTGGAGATGCTCGTCGCATATAATAAAGATCCTCTATACCCCGAGCATCAGCAACCCCCTCCTGTTTCCCCCCGCGCTGAGATAGTGCGACCAAGGGGGCCCCGTTCCCACCCCCTGCCAGGCACTGTCCACGAGGCCCGCGGGTTGCGGGGCCATCGCCGCTCCGCGTCTCATCACCAGACGGGTAGGCCCGACCCGGTCTCGGCCCCAGGCCTACCTCATTCTTGGGGGATTTCTTTTCCTTGGTTTTGGGTATGTGTTGTCGGCGCCGTCTGTGAAGTAGAATTGTATAAGTGTTGCCGTGTGCTCGGTAGTCGGTATTAGCTCTGCACTGTGTTTTCACTTTTATGTTTGCTTTTTGTGTAAATGGAATTGTGTTTTCTTTTTTTTTGTGTGCATTTGGTGGAATTGTATTTGTGTGCTTCCCGTGTGCCGAGAATAAATGTGCTTTATTGTTGAACTGTTCTCCCGCTTCGCTTCGTCTTTTCCCCCATTGAATCCCCATCTTGCTTCACGTAAAGGGTTGGTAGTGGGCTGAATACGCCCGATAATTAATCGAACCGTCGAGGTCGACGATAACACCGCTCGGTTATTCTGATAGTACGGAACGGGTCGCTTAAGTGGCCCGTGTCCGAAGTCGACCTGCGGCGAGGTGCGATCGCCCGGTCTACCCTCCGCGTGGGTACTTAGGTAGTTCGAATTTGGCGAGCAACCCTATCCCACGCGGGGGCTGATTGGCTCGATCGCGGTGAGACCGAAAGGTCCACCCGTGACTGGTTCCCGGCGTTAGTCCGAGAGGGTCACGACTGGATTGTCCGTCCGGTGGGCGACGTGCCGCGATTCGAGTTACGTGGCCGTTCGCACGCCGGCGGGCGCGAATACCGCAACAATATTAATAATAAGACAAACATTGTGGTGTGGAAGGAAAACATGTGTTGCATTTCTGAGGAAGATGCAACGGTTGAAATGCATTTTCAAATTGATTTTAAATGTTTGTAAAGGAGGAATAAGTGTTTATATTGGTTCACGAGTCAGTAAGTGACCACTATATTCGTTATGTGTCTGTCTGTCTGTCTGTCTGTCCCGATCATAGCTCCGTGGGTTTTAATCCGATCCTGATAAAATTTAGGTGGGAGGTTTATATCATGATCTAGTTGTGTTTTCCTGAGAATGGGCATGGTGCGCCTATTATGGGTGGAGCCACGCCCAAAAGACGTGTTTTTAGGGGGTAGCCGGTTTCAAGCTACATCTTCTCTGAGGGGGTTTGTCGAATCGAGCAGGGGTTTCGGTATTTGGTTAGCCCAATGGCACCTGCATAGCCACACGGAGCTCTTTTTCATTTTTGTCCCAAGGTCAAGGTCACAAGGTCAGGAACTTAGAAAATGTCAAAAAAAATCAATAAATTGGGCATCGAGCTCCTCGGGTTTTCAACTGTTTCGAATGAAAGTTGGTATGCAAGTCGTGCTCTTCGATTACTACAACTTTCATCATTTATCTTTTTCCCCCATTCCCGCCAGTTTGCCCGTGGCGTCCCCTCGAAGGTCAAAAAATAAAAAAGGCAAACCGTATACATTGCTCGTGAACCGTCGCCATCTCCAGACTTGTTTAACGTATATTCCGTTTGGAGATATTGAGAAAAGAGGGGGGTTGGGTGGAAAATGTAGAACCAGAAACGGAAGGAGATTTAAGTAGAAATGAGAATCGTTTTGAAGTTAAAAGTAACATTTTACGTTCTTGTTACAATTTCTTCACGTGTCGTATCCCTCACCAGACAAAACTTTACTTCTACGAGTTTCTTACGCAATATTCTGTCTTGGAGGCCATTACTGGTGCAGCACTTTCTGATTGGTTGGAGGACAATGAATCGCAGTATAAACTGTGGACACGTGACTCGTGCCGTTCATTTTCATGAAATATATGGGGTGGAATTCCCATAGTATGTCTTTTACATCTTTTTTCCTCCCCTTTTCCATATTGTGTCCAAAACAGTATGTTGAGCAATTATGATGTACTTGATTACATTTTAAATAAATGTACAGCATTTCTATTCCCATGAGCTTTTCTAATGTATATATTTCAGAAACCTATATTATCATACATAAAGATTGCTGTTGTGTGTGTTTCCTCCCACCAATACCCCCCCTCCCCATCCCCACATTCTCTTTCCCCAACCAAAGACATAAGATTTCGAAGCAGCTGACATGGACTCGGGCAGTTGGACCACAGGGCAATCTCCCTTCTAAAAATCTCGGCAAAGCAATAAGCAACACTTCTCCTACGCCAGAGGCGATGTATAACTTGGTCCAAGACCCCAGCACTGGGTACTACGTCTTGGTGCCAGTCTCATCATCTGAGAGGGATGACCCCAGCTCAGCACGTCTCACTGCCGACAATCGCGTGCTCACTTTGACATCACAGTCGTCATCAGCCGATGGTAATCCTGTCTAATTGTGTCCTTGTCACGGTGTTTGCTTCTATTGAATGAAATTGCTTTACTCTGTCTTCACAGCCAATTAGCCATGTTCTAGCAGTGTGCCACGTCATTGTTTTGGGTTGAAGAACGTCTTTACCAGACTCTGTGGTGCGATGGACAGTCCGGCCTGAGTCTGGGGGGTGGGGAGAGGGGTCAGCAGTTTGAAACTGACCCCAGCCGAGTCATTGCAAAGACTCTAAAAATGGTACTTCTGCTTCCTTGTTTAGCACTCAGCATTTCAGGATAGAGTATGGACAAACAACCATTGCACAGGCTTGAGGAGCCTAATGGCCTCCTGCATGGAAGTCCCCTGTAAGGAGAACTCCTATTTGTTAAATTTAACTTTTGCTGCTTTGCATGGTTTTATGACTTTGAATTATATTATACGAGGCCACACCACTATAACACAGCAAATATGTATCTCCGACCTCTCTTACCAATCAGAAGTTACGATATTTGTCGTTCTTTAACAAAAGAAAATCATGAACCAAAACATTAAAAACTTGTACAGCACTCGGTAGAGCGCATACCTCCTCCAGGCTGAACAGGTTACGATTTGTATCCACTCATAGGCCGGATCTGGATCCAAACCTGAACCGAAATAGAATCATTTCATCCTCGTCACACACCCACCCTGTCCACCCAATTTTGTCTGAATCCGTCCACAACTTTTTGAGATATTCAGCAGACAGACAGACAGACAAGCCGGTAGGCGACATGGGTGGTCGCTATATAATTGCATACTAGTCATAGTTTTGACGGATCGGGCTGAATTTTTTTTGACCAAGAGGTTGATTATAGTGCGCATAAAAGCCCGGAAGCCCATTTTTCATTTTCGAAAAAAAAAAAAAAATTAAAAAATATTTGTCGGATTTTTCCAAAAATTTCAAACTCCCGTTGCTAGGCAACGGGTGGCGTCCATGGCAACGGTGCTCAAAAGCATACAACTAGATCCTGGTATGAACCTACCAGTCAAGTTTCATCAAAATCGGTTGACTCCTCTGGCCTCCAGAGCTGTCCATTACATACAAACATACAGACAGACGTAAAACCTGAGAATAACAGGAGTCCAGCAACCACCCAATAGTCTAGCGACCACCCGACAGACAGGAGTGAAAACAAAACCTTCTTCCACCTTCAGTGGTCGAGGTTACAGGAAATTGAGAAATTTTAGAATGTTATAAAACAAAATGTTTGTTCAAAATTAAAAATGAAGGCAAGCTTAGATCTTAAGCAGTTCTTCGATGAGTTTATGGGATTATGACAATTCTGGAAAATACATTCGTACTTTAAAAACTCGACTCGCAGCCATTTTGGCAAGAAAGCTATAACTTTCATTCCAGATAGATGTGCTGATGCACTGTGCGTACATGGGACAGATCGCTTTATTATATATATATATATATATATATATATATATATATATATATATATATATATATATATATATATATATATATATATATATATATATATATATATATATATATATATATATATATATATATATATATATCATTACACTGCAACCATACAGCAGAGGATTGTTTTGTTAGTGTTAAGCCACAACAATGTATCCATGAATGGATGCCATTACATCATCGCAAACACGACTTCCGGCTTTACTCTGACGTTTGCATATAAACAGGTGCAATGGAATCCCAAATGGTGGACATGGGGTTTAAATGTGGTTCCTTTGCGACAAATTGGTCTCGAAGGAGACTTTTCTTGCTTGTATTCCAGGCAAACCTCAAACAAGTGCATGTGTTTCTTGGACTGTTCACATTTCTGAACTTCTGTGGTGTCACAAAAGTGGGTGAGATAGATGCACCGGCTATGACTGCGATGCTTTCGTGACCAATCACGGAAAACGTTCCCTACACAGGATTACTACCATCAACCAGATATAGTGTTTTTTATTGTTTGCTTTCTATTTGATGAACATCATGGAATACAGTAATGAACGAGTTTTATTTCTTTGGATAATCCAGTTAGTTTACAGGTATACTGTTGTCGCTGAACACTATAATCACTGCAGATGACATTGCTACAAGTTTCAGGAAGTTACTTGCTGAACCGAAGCAGCCAGATTGGGTAGAAAGCCCTTTTGAAAACAAAGTGCATTATATCATTACGCTACTCACTTGTAGGAGACAAACGACACTCACAAATCATCAGTGTGGATTGTGGCAGTCTCTACTGTCCATGATTTTATTTTATTTTTTTTTCAAATTGGAGTCTGGAGTAAAGGGTAGTGCTTCCTTATAGCTGTGACTAAGAGGGATTTCTAATATGCAAAATGTTTCAACATGACCTTTTGCCATTCTTCTGCTTTACGATCAGGTCACTCAACTGCAAGCACTTCTCCAAACCTTCCACCGAATAACTTTCCAACTCCATGGGCAACCAGTACGCCGCTAGCTCCAGGCGGACAAGCTGGTCGGAATGGCACGCATGGTTGGGTTTGCACAGCACCTCCCCAAATGCCACAACAAGCGGGGTCCAGTGGAGTCTCCCAAAATGGACACTTAGTCCAATCAACAAAACCAGCGAGTCGATCCTCGGAGAGACAACCACTCACCCCCCAGCAAGTGTCCGTTCTACAGCTCCTGCGGGATGCGTTTGCTTTTGATGGCTACATGGAAAACGGTGAAGTCGAGATGGAGATGGGTAAATCGAACAACAATGACATTGATGATCGGGTTAAATGTAAATTTTTTTTTTTTAAATTAATGTGGCACTGGGTAGTGTCAAGGTAAACACACTCACCCCTGAGATATCTCGCCTGGGTTTGAATGTCGACTTCGCTACAAATTGCCATCCTGGTGTTTTGCAGCCAGAGCGATTGATCGATATGTGTGCTGGTCTTCATCACACGTATCGATCAATCGCTCTGTGCTGGATGTTGGTGATGCTATGGAAAACGTGTAATGTTTTCTTTCAGCGATGTTAAAAGCAGGGCCAAAGATAACCACACAATCTCAATCTTAGTCTTGCATGACATTGCAAAATAATATTTCCAAGGCATTTATTATGTTACAACATGACTGCCTGGTGGCTTCCATTGTTGGTAATGTATTAAATGTGCACTTAATTGGCTTGTAAATAATGGTCGGGGGTTGATAAGGCAAAAAAAAAAAGTTTCTGATTTCAACCTAACTTGTAATTTGATATAATCTGAATAAAAGACTCTTCGAATCGAGCAAGTTCTGACTATCGATGCATTAAAGTGGCAAATGATATCCCCCTCCTGCACACACGTTGCAATTATTTAAATATTTTCTGATGGGCGATTGAAGAAGGACAAACAAAGATTGCTTTCCCTTTCACCTTCTTCCCCTGACGACATCATCACAGTCAAAGAGCTATTTAGAGTAATGAAGAACCAAAAACGGTGAAAGGGCCTCCATTGTTTTCGGAAACGAGGAACCTCAATGCAGGAGTAGGAGGAGGAGGAGGAGGAGGAGGAAGAGGCCATTAGGAGCCATCAAGCCTGCATAATTCTACCAACACCCCTCGATATTTTCTTTTTGGGATAGTGAAGTTGCCATCGTCGTAACTTTGCAGAGCACATGGTTGTTTTAGAGAAAGAGAGGGCGAATTGAAGACTAATTAATTGAGATGTAACAAGTAGAGTTGGCAATACTTGAAAAATAAAATGAAGTGGACACCCATTCACAGCTTTCATGAGCAGGCATAGTGGCCAAAGATGGAATTAGGTGTGTTAAAAAAACAAAAAAACAAACAACTAATGTTGAATGTCATCTAATAATAATCAACATTGTGGTTTGGAAACATTTAAAGGGGCACAATTTCCAATCGGCGTCAAAACGATGAGCAGTGCCACCTAATTACCTGCTATACGTTGTGATGTTCCTGTGCCAATTAGTAATCATGCACAACATTCCAGTTGGTGAACCAATTCACCAAACCAAACCAATCCTCCGTTTCCAAAAATAAAAAAAAGTTTCCCAAACCCTTGAGGCCACGACGTTGTCACTCACCGTGAATTTTCAATAGGAAATGAATGAATATCCTGCAAGTAAGAATTTTTACATCCTCGTGGAGGATCTCCAAGTCTTACTCACGTTGTTGTTCTTGTGGACTTTTTTGTTTCACAGCCTACAGTTTTCATCGAAACTTCCTGAAACTTGGCGTATATATGTAAAAATACCCTGCGCAGACAGTAACCATCTCCGATTTTGAAAATTCCTCCGAGAAAAAAGTTATGACGTCAAAATATCTCCGCTAATGGAAATCGCCTAAAAAATTATCTCCGAAACTAGGCAAGCTTTTTGAATTCTGTTTGCGGGAATCGAACGGGGCATTCGCAGAGATGAGTTACCGCACATATGATACATCACTATGACGTCGTATCAATTTTTATGACGTCATTCCTATTTTTTGACTTTTTTGTTTCACAACCCAGAGTTTTCATCGGATCTTCGTGAAACTTGCCATGTATATGCAGAAAGCCCACGCGCAGGCAGTAACCATCTCAGATTTGGGAAATTCTTCCTAGAAAAAAAAGTTCATGTCATAATATCGCCGCTAATGGAAATCGCCTATAACATTATTTCCGAAACTAGGCAAGCTGTTTGAATTTTGTTTGTGGGAATCAAGCCGGGCATTAGCACAGATAATTTATCGCAAACCTGATACATCACAATGACGTCATATTCGTTTTTATGACGTCATCATTAAGAGGACGAGGATCTTAGCTCATTGGAGCTTGTTGTTTTGTTTTGTGCCAAGTTTCTGACATTTCTCTCTTTTTCCTTTTCCCACTTCGCACCACAGCAGAGTTCATCAGCACTCTTGGTGTGCTGAACTTCTCGGCCTTTACCTATTTAGTCAGTGAGCACTACAATGACTTGCACTGGGATAAAAGCCTCCTGCAGAACCTGCACTCGGTGCTGCAAGGGTACGGAACATTCTGACCCATTGTTCTTGTCCTCTGCGTCCTAAACAGTGCACCATGTTGATGTCACTATTGGGTTATTTTGAAGGATGATGCTGAACCTATAAAATGTAAATGGACGTTTTAAACTTTAGTTCTCTCAATCCCTTTTGGAACTAACGTTGATTTAATCACCTTTTATCTTTACATTCGCAAATCTCACTGGATCTGGAGGCTGTTATAACCAGGGAAATATATGACACGTTTACTTTGTTTTTTTTTTTGTGTTGATTTTTTTTTTTTTTTTTTACTCGCGTACAAATATAATCCAAATATATTCACAAATAATGTTTATTTATTTTATCGGTGTGTCGTGACGTGGTAGCACAGGTAATATGTACATATATGTTTCTTGGTTTCTACAAAAAAATTTTTTACAACTGTCTACAACTTTATGATGAATTAAAATCAAACGTATGGTTATGTATCCCGATCACTGGTTTTGGGGGGTTTTTTTTGGTACTCTTGTGATTCCTCAGGCTGGCAAGAGAGCCTGCAGGTATTCTCACCTGCCTTTGAATTTACTTCTTTTTTAGTATGGCATGTAGGGCAAGGCAGAGTTATGCACCATCCATGATGGAAGGACATTAAGCCAGAGTACCCGTCTGCCAACAATGGATGTTGGTGGACGTTACAGATCCCATGGAGTCCTTTGTGAAGAGTTGGCGAGCTATCGCTGGCACCCTGAACAAATTCCAAATTCCGACCATAACTAACTGCTGGGAAGGGAAGGCAATGGCAAACCACCCAGTGTAACCCTTGCCAAGATACAGCTTTGACAGCACCGACATTCTTTCAAGAGTATGGTACTTTTTCTATTTTATTTATTTATTTATTATATACACAGTCAAGGCTCGTGGAAGAGCTAGAACACGGAACGGATCAGGATGCAACAGAACAAAAAGAACAGTAGAGAAGAAGTAGAGAGGGGAAACAGCAACAGCAGGGTTGAAGGACAAAATATTGCCAGACCTGGACAAATAATGGGTGTCGTGAGGAATGAGGGGTAGGGCAGGATGCATGGGGTGGATGTGATGGATAGAAAAGCGAATTCTCAGGAAGAAAAAACAGGAAATTTGGAAGGAGGTGGGCTTGGTGGGGAGGGTGAGGGTTAACGGGGATAGAAACGATGATGGTTTTGGATTGGTGACAATCTGAGATGGTGGTGAACAGCTGTCTTGAAGACTTGGAGGGAAGAGTGAGGTTGAAGACAACGTGGAAGTTTGTTCCACAGGTGGGGCAAAAGAGGAATGAGTGAGTGGACATGGGCAGTGATTGTGGATTTTGGTTGTTTCACCAGAATGGTGTTAATGGTGCAAGGTTGACCACATGTGCCCTGCAGAAACGGGGGAGGAGGAGGAGGAGACAAACGTGAAAAGAGCAGAGGGTGCAAGACCAGAAAGCAGGTGGTAGAAGACAGAGAGATCACCAACCTGTCTGTGATGGGAAAGTGATAGGCCCATGGACTTCACTTCATTGCTGGAGATTCCAATAATCTTGAATGTCTTGATTTCCACAGCATCAAGCCGAGTAAGATGTGAGGCAGGGGAGCCAGCCTCGAGGGGAGAGCGGTACTCCATCAAGCTTGTCGGTGGATAGGAGTTAACATGTGCCAAGGAATGACTTCGTATGACGGAGGATGCCCAGTCGGCGGCTGGCTTTGCATGTCAGCTTTGAAATGTGGTTAACCCAGCTGTTTGGGTTAACCCACGAAAGATGCTGGCTGATAAGTGAGAGCCATGAGTTTGAGTGACTCAACGTCCTCATAAGGATTATTACGAAAGTAGATGGAGGGCTCGCCATATGGTTCTCAGAGAGAGATACAGATATATGTATGTGTATGTATATATATATATATATATATATATATATATATATATATATATATATATATATATATATATATATATATATATATATATATATATAATTTATTAAAACGCATTCCAGGTGTTTTACCAGCTCGTTATTTTGTGAAAGTGTGTAGAGAGGGAATATGCAGCAGCCTGCCTATTTGAAGGTTGAGGGATGTCATGGCATCGGGTGGAGTCATCAGCAAATCGATAAAGGGGATTTTCCAGAGAGTCAGAGGGATCATTGATGAAGATTAGGAATAAGAATGGGTCCAAAACACTGCCTTGGGGAATGCCAGCCTTAACAGGGAGAAGAGATAAAAGGATGCCAGACTGTATCAAAAGCTCAAGATATATCCAGATATGTCACATAAAATCCATTGTTGTGAGAGTGGAAGTAGCATGTCCAAGGTGGAGTGACCTGGTCTGAATCCAAATTGGTGAGCTGAGATGAGGCCATTTGAGAAAAGGAAGGATTTAATATCAAATGTGATGGTGCCTTCCATGACCTTGCTGATGATCGGAATGAGGCTGATAGGTCTGTAGTTTAGGGGATCTGTTTTTGCACCTTTTTTTTTTTGTAATGCAGTGATATCAGCTGAATCCCAAGCAGATGGAAGATGACCTCTGGCAAATGAGACAGAGACAGAGACAGAAACACAGAGCATGATTTTAGGATGCTGTGAGCTGATGCCGTCCGGTCCAGTCGAGGAGTCAGAGTCGAGGGTTGACAGAAACTTTTCCACCTTCTCACGTGCAAAAGACAAGGTCCAGGAGCAGTTGATGATTATTATTCCTTGACCAGGGAGTACCTTTCTCATCTCGTTTTCATTCAGACGTTGCTTTTTATCTTTTGTATTAACAAGTCCTTAAAATACATTGAATAACTGAGCTACACGTCGGATCTGCACATCGAGCTGTTTTGATCTTTACAACGAGGTAAGACCTGACTCCAGAAATATCGGTAAGCAATCGATTATATCAGCCACTTACAGATGTCCATGCTATGCTGTCTGTCCTCTCCATTCAACCTCCCAAACAAAATGTTCGTTGAAGTAAATAAAAAAATGTATACATCTATATATATATATTTTTTTTTTTAACAGAAATGAAGCATTTTCTTGGGCCTTGTGTGCTTACAGATCTTTCCTCGAAGTTAAATGATCAACTTTGTCTCTTTAGCTTTCTCTCACATTTGTCTTCGAGACCTCTCTTCAATCATGCTGTGTTCGCTGATGTCGAATTTATCACCGTCCGTAAAGTTGCAACTCCACACGTAATCTTATCATTGTTTAATATGAAAAAAGTGCTCATTACCACCACCGCCACCGAAGGTGGATGGAGGTTATGTTTTCACTCCTGTCTGTCTTTTTCTGTGTTTATTTGTGAGCAGGATATCTCAAGAAGTTGTGGACAGATTCAGACGAAGTTTGGTGGACAGGTTGGGTGTGTGACGAGGACAAATTGGTTAGATTTTGGAGAATATCCGGATCCGGATATGAGAAATTTTAAGTGTTTCGTCCCCGTTGAGAGATAGGGCCAAACATGATGTATGGCACGATATTTCATAAAGCCGTGGATGGATTCGGACAAAACCTGGTGGACATGTTGGGTGTGTGACAAGGCTGAATTTAGTAATTTTGGTGAAGTTCAGAATCCAGGTACGAAAACTTTTTTTTTATTCTTGAATTGATTCTTCACCATTGATGGATTGGGCCAAACACGATATTTCAAAAAAGTTTAGGATGAGTTATGACAAAACTTGGTGTATGAGTTGGTTCGATGACGAGAATAAGCAGATTACATTTTGGTGCAGGCCTGGATTCAGATCCGGCCTATCGGTGGGATGCAAAATGTAAACTGTTCACCCTGGCAGAGGTACGCGCTCTACTGAGTGCTGTTCTAGTTTTGAATAGGTAATTGACTGCAATTATGAAAGCAAGTACTTCCATTATAACAGTGTCACTTGCCATTATCCCACAGGCCCAAAGTGGAACCACGCATCGACTGCACAGGCCCAGTGCCTGTAACATGCAAGGCTTTCCCGGAGGAGAAAACGCTCGCTGCAAAGACTCCACGCCATCACACATGGTCAGAGGCCAATTTTAAACGTTTCCTACAGCGGAGCAAACGACCGGACCTTCCAAGCACACCCCTGGCGCATGAAGTTCACATGTTGAATAGTGCTGGTGGGTGTGATAACTTCTCATGAGCTCATCTCCCGCTAAGCAGGAGACGGGGTTTTGCAATCGTGCGTGCGTGCGTGCGTGCGTGTGTTCAGGCCGTAACTTTTTTGGGGTTTTTAAACATTTTGAGCTTTTGTCATCAAATTTTCAACAAAGCTTCATTATGAGAATATGGAGAAGACAAATTAATAACTTGGTCAAAATGTCAAAGGTCAGCATCGCATAAAATCAATTTTCAAGTTCCCTGTTTTTGTGATGTTTAGCATATGGAAGAAGAAGTCTGAATACAAAGTGGACACGAGCTTTGCATTTTCAGATGTTTTCTAGTTGGTTTTGTTTCCCCTCTTCACCTTTCGGGGGTTTTTTTTTTTTTTTAACTATAACAGCGAAAACCTGCTTTGTTGGTAAACCTCAATCAAACATTATTGGCAACGGAAGTCTAATGAGTAAAGTCAAACTTGCACTTGTTTACGAAATGGATACTAATTATAAAGAAAGTACATGTTGGAACGTTCGTTCAGATTGTTTCTACAGAAATTTTGCTTTGTGTACGTCATTGAAGAAAACTCGAGTCCGACTTGTCGTAGCTTTTCGGTTATAATCTATAACTTTTGGTGAATTAAAGTTATGATTGACTTGCGCATTTTTGTGAATCAGGCATTGTCATGGGCCCGGTCGACTCCGAAACACAAGGTCACCCTGGGTGTGGGATCCAAGGCTGGCGAGAAAGCAGAGTCGAACATGAGTCAAGTAAGTCACGAGGAGGGAAATTGGTAGCTTGCAGACCTCGAGCTGCCCTGTATCGTTGTTGAAAACTTCATGAGTGGTGGCAAAACCCCGAAAATCTTTGCGAATTAATTATTGTTTACCAGACTGGCAAGATAGCTCAAATGTGAGTGTGCTAGATTTGAGCTATCTCATCTGTCTCGATTAAGTAAATGTTTATGTTGACAGAATTATTATTATTATTAATTTTTTTGTAAATTTCATAAATTATTCAAACTACCAATTAAAATCTGATGGAGTTTTAAACGAGTAAAATATGAAAATTCACAAAAGGAGGGTTGCTTGGACATGCACACAACTTGCTTTAGAAACCATTACTTTTATTTTATTTTCATTCCTGTACCATGCTCGATGCAGAGCGTCAGTTCTGCTGAAATAGTTTATTTGGCTCGGGTTATAATCCTGAACGAGTCACCATTTTGGCGCAAGACACTTGACTGAGGTCACAGGTGTTTGGAAATTAACCAGGGTGTAGACAATGGCTCTCCTAATCTTCGCGAAGGACACCGTGGGATCTTTGGCATCCACCAACTAATGTTGGCAGATGGGATGCCCAGTTTAACGTCCATCCGAGGGACGGCACACACATTGATGCTTCGCCCTTCCCCCAAAACACCAGGATGACAGTTTATAGCTAGGTCGGGATTCGAACACAGGCTAACAGAGCTCAGAGGTGAATACACATAAGGTACCTCTTGGCTTTGCTGTTGGTCCTCAATAAGCCTGTTTGAGGAAGGGGGAAGGGGGGGGAGGAGTAAATATGATGAGTCTGGTACCTGAAAATAAACAGAAAACTGCATGGAGATAGGTTAATGGGGGAGATTGACAGATACAACTGCAAAAACGAGTCACATGTGAAGAGCAATTGAGGGAAGCAGAAAATACTTCTTTTTATTTTTTAAGCAAAAAAAAATTGAGTTTAGTACCTTTAGGCATTAGAGATATAATGGTACATGGACCTTGCCAGGACTGAAAGGTATCTAGCATCTGGACGGGTGCTTATCAAGATGTGTAGTGATTGGGATGCCTGTTGGAAGGTCTCGTCAAAAGGTAAATGTGCTGTTGATGTTGATTCATTCATTCAGGTATTCACACAATTACATTCATCGCTAAAAAATAATGAATAAATAAGTAAATACATCATGGTGATGTCACTGTGGCTGCCCCACTGTTTTTCTCCCCACTCTTCCTTCTCAACCCCATCCCCCTCTCCCCCCCCCCACCTTCTTCCTCCTTTCCACTTTTCCCTCCCAGTGTAATTAAAAAATATTAATTGAAAGTTCAAATTAATGGGCTGTGGATAAAGCACAGGCCTTGTGAGCAAAATGACACGATGGGGTTGTCCAAGTTCCTTGTAATTCCTTGATGTCCATGAACATTGGCAGATTAAAAAGAGAATTAAAAACAACACTTGAAACGTTGAAACAGATAAGAAATTCCTTTTTTCCTGCTTGCTCAAAAGAAACAAACGGGGAAAGGAAAAAAAAAATGATTTCACTTCCAGAGTGTTCCACGATATGGAAGTGAGATAATGCAGAAACCTTGATTTAAATATGCATAATCACTTTCCATCAAGTACAAAATGAGCTTATTTTGATGCATATTGTGACAAAGGTATGAAATTGTTTTGTTCTTTCAATTCCTTCAACAACCCCAGACAGTTGCCTTTCAGGCCACCAAACCGCTGATGACGATGAGGATGCCTCATTGTCCTCGTGGTCGGACCTGACGAGCAGGGTTTCGTGGGAGAATCCAGGACCAGAGACTGTTTTACGGCCTACGTCTTCCCCTTACAGCGAGGGGACTAGTCCCTCATCCGCTGCAAGCCCCACCAGTGCAGGGAGATCCAAATCCAGGTGTCTATCCTGGTCTCTCAGTTTTCATGGCACAAAGAGCTTTGGAAATGATGTGAAAGAATACACAGATAACCTGGGACAGAAGGAAGGACAAAATTACAGCTTGGAGGCCAAGCAGCAGGTATACATGCTCCTATTAATGGGACTTCCTCTTGGGGAGTTTTCACTTTATTCGTAGAGTGTTTGTTTCACTTTGTGGCCTTCAAACGCAACAACTTTGCATGCAATAAATACGGGAGTCCAGTTGCACCGATGAAACCGGCCCAGGAGATGAGGGGATGTGTACATTGGGATTGTCATG
>NC_140972.1:72270155-72300155 GCF_056783735.1 Eptatretus burgeri | reverse complement strand
ATAGCTCAACTACTCTTTGCAAAGAACACCGTGGGATCTTTACCGTGCACCAACCAATGTCAGCAAAGGGACGCCCGTTTAACGTCCATCCGAGGGTCGGCACACACATTGATGCCTCGCCATGCCTGTGAAACACCAAGAGGAGAGTTTAAAGCGAAGCTGAGATTTGATCCCAAGATAGACAGCTCAGAGACGAGTTTGCACACCAAATCGTCAAGGCTATCCTGCCAGACTTTCATCATAATGGATAGATGTGTTCTCCGGATTGTTCGTTTTCTTTAAAAGTCATTATGCTGGGATTCCTCCTCCCCTACGCCGAGGTCCCTCAAACCAAAATTAATTCAATGGATGCCTCCCTTGCATTACGGGCAGGTAGGTGCAACACCCAAAATATAAACTTTTACATTCACCTTATCTGACGCGATCTGCAGTTCACATTTCACCGTCATAGAGAGTTAATTTCTCCTAACTAACGGGTAAAAATAATTTGATTATTTTAATCCCAGATTCCACACTTCGCTTTTCATCATGTCGTTGAAATTGGTTCATTAAAATGGGATTGTGTGAATATGAATACACATTTATGAAAACTTGGAAACACTAATATAGGTGAAGATTCTTTGGCCCATTATCCTTGATTCCAATCCTTCCAATAATCCCTTGATTCAAGCAACAGTCCCATATATTGGAAGGTAATGTTTGTAGATACAGCTCATATGATGATAAATTGGATGTGAGGTTTCTTCAATCACACATCTCTCCAGTGATATTCTTACTGTCATCACATCCTTGTCCTTAATATCATTTCTGTACAAGGTTCCCCACTCAGTTGTAGTCACTTAAAATAAGAATATAAATTTGCATTGTGAATGTATATTTGACCATTATTCATTTACACCTTCGTCGTGCTTGTTTGATCACGACTGAAGCACGGATGTGCTGCTCATCCGGTGCCTCTTGCACTTTAGTGCAGGAATTTGAAATTTGGCCATGGATGGCTACATTGAAATTTGGCTACTCTTTACAAAAGCCACCAAGGGTTATTGAGCATCCACAAGCAACCAATGCCGGCAGATGGGTCATCAGTTAAATGTCGCCTGGGTTCAAATCCCGACCCAGCTATAAACTGTCATCCTGGTGTTTCACTCGCAGGATGATTCATCACTGGGTGTGCCGCCCATCAGATGGACATGAAGTGGGCGTCCTGTTTGCCGGCATTAGTTGGTGGACTTTAAAGATCCCAGGTATCCTTCATGAAGAGCAGACGAGCTATCACCGGCACCATGAACAAATTCCAAATTCCTGCCCCAACCAGAGGGCATTGCATCAGCGGTACAACCGAGCCCTCAGCCAGTGATGCTACCCCAAGCTTTGTGCTGCATATGAAAGAAGAAGTTGAATGTTTATTCGAGAAACGGCTTACTCATGGATACAATGCTTGGACTGTCAAACAGCTATCTGACATTTTGTATTCAGGCCAAGAATCAAAACCACACTTGAGGGCACTAAGGTGACCGACCTCTGTGCGATCCTGTTGGGCAGAGAATATTAGAACATGCGTCAACTTCGTTTATAGAGCATATACACAAAACATCAATTTGTTACAAACACACATGTTTAAGACAAACAAAACACTGGTGGTCATGATTTGATGACAGAACATTTGTATTCAATACCGTTGTACAAGTTTGTAGGTGATCAGTGTTCAATTCAATAATTGTTAAAACCATTCATGCACATACATTGCATTTAGGACAAGGGCATTGGTGTACTTTTACATAAATTACAAGGACAATGGACAAATTAAAATAATATGTTGGATGTGAACCTGAGATACCTGTGTTGCAAGCCATCCATCTGATGGGCGGCACACCCAATGATGAATCAGCATGCGAGTGAAACTCCAGGATGACAGTTTATAGCTGGGTCTGAACTCAGCTGGGAATGCTAAACAGATCAACTTGTATGGTTATCACTATTGCTTGTTACAACCATTTTTGTGTTCATTAGGAACTGCGAGTGAGCGTAGCTTGTTATCCAAACTTGGAGCCCAAATGGATGAAATGAAAACAAAACTGCTCTTGCTGCAATCTGCACACATCTACCTCGAGGTCAGTCATTCACCCCTTTTCCACTGTTAAAAAAAGTTTTTTTTCTTTTGTCAAGGCTGTGTGAAACCCAAAAAGGGCCAAAACCTAACCATTGAAAATTTCTCAGGCTGAGTAGTTTCCTGCAGAAATGAAACACAAAATCCACCGGAGCCAAACAACATGGATTGTGGAAGAAGCATGAGATGGTCAAAAGGGTTGTAATTACATTAGAGAACTAGAACGGCACTCAGGAGAGTGCATATCTAAAGGCCCGGTCACACCTTGACGTTTTAGCCAACGTATGCCGATTTTTGAATTTTTTTTCTAAAACGCTGGCAAACGTTGAATACGTTATGGGTAAGTTTTGATAACATTAAGAGCACGCTGACATACGTCGTAGTACGTTGCCATAAGTCGTTGTACGTTGGCTTTAAACGTTGTACTTTTTGGTTGTCCTCAAATTTTTTCATGCTTGAAATTTCACGATGTATGCCGGCGTATGACTCACACGTTCCGCTACGCTGGCCACAAGTTGTAGGCACGGTCTGCGATCGTTGACAGACGTCAACACATGCTACTTGTAAGTTAATCATAAGTTGAGACACGCCGAGGTAATGTTTAGCGTACCCAAAACTTATTTCTAACCTATGATTAACGTGTTGTTGGCACGTTACGCGATCGTTGACACACATCGACAGACGTTACTTTTAAGTTACTCATAGGCTGAAAGACGTCGGTATAATGGATCGTCCTTGCGTCAGCGTCCACGGCCACGGCCAGGACACTTATTTGCAGCATTCTTCAAACTTTTCTTCGGCATGACGAGGATGTTCACACTTCGATGTCTAGCTTGGCTATGATTCCAATTGTCTATCGGCAGCGTCTATTTAAAATAGTCGAGTTTGAGCGTTTTAACACGTTCAGAAGAAACGCTTCAAATTTCCAAACCCCAGCGTCAAAAAAACAAACAAAAAAACAAAGGCGAGTGACAGCAATTTAAATCGTTCATTGTAAACAATGAAACTAGCTGAGTGGTACCGTTTAAAAGTTGTTGAGTGTAAAAAAAAATCCAATTGTTGAGCGCAAGCGTCTACTTTCAATAGTGGAGATGCAGCCATTTAAATCGTTGAGTGGCAGCCTATGAACCTACCCGTGGACACGCGGACGCAAGGAGGATCCATCATAACCCACACCCTCCCCCTCACACTCACCTACTACTGCCAACATGAACAAACTACTACTACTACTAATACTAATACTGATACTGATACTGCTGACATGGACATCAACTCAAAAAGGAACTCGAAAACACTGTTGGGTTCCCCTTTTATGAACACCATTTTTATGTTTGTGTGTAAAACATATCGTGTGTAAAACTTATCCCCATCGCATGCGAACGTGTGTCATACGCCGAGTACGTCGTAAAATTTTGAACATGTTCAAAATTTCTTGACGTACTCTACTTACTACGACTTATGATAGCGTATTTAGCGTTCTACTCACGTATACCAAACTTACCCATGCCGTATTCGACGTGCCCCCAACGTTTTAGACACATTTTTCTTAGGTCGGCATACGCTGGCAAGATCGCCAAGGTGTGACCGTGATTTTGACCCTTCCATTTCTACGGCAGTTATGATTCGAATCGTTGTGCGTCAGCCTTTTAATAGGCTACGTCACGACATCGTCGGCGATGCGTGCAACGCGCTATGCCTGAGTTAGACTATCGTTGGGTATCGGTTGTGTAGGCCGACAACAGGTTCAGCATTCGTTGGTACAAGTTATCTATAACACAACGAAACGTTCTGTGTAGTTACCAATGCGTTACACATAAGACCAAGTCGCTATGAATACGTCCGAATCTTTAAAAAAAAACATCAAAAGTTCAACGTAAGCCAGCGTTTTACATACATTTTAACACGTTGCCATCGCTGGCTAAAACGTCAAGGTGTGACCGGGCCTTAAGCCAGGCTGAACATTTTAAGTTTTGTATCCCACTAATAGGCTGGATCTGGATCTGGACCTTAACCAAAATCAAATTGGCTTGTTCTTGTTATCAACCCAACTCATCCACCAAGTTTTGTCATAACCTGTCCAAAACTTTTTGAAATATTGTGATGTGTGTGTATATATATATATATATATATATATATATATATATATCTATATATATATATATATATATATATATATATATATATATATATATATATATATATATATATATATATATATATATATATACACACACACACACACACATCAGTTTTGGCCTTTTCTCTCAATTGTGAAGAATCACTTTTAAAATTCTCAGATCCGGATCCAGATCTTCACGAAAATCAAATAAATTCGTCCTCGTCACACACCCAACCAGTCCATCGAGTTTTGTCTGAATCCGTCCACAACTTTTTGAGATATCCTGCTCACAGACAAACAGGAGTGAACATGTAATCCCCATCCACCTTTGGAGGCAGAGGTAATGATAAAGCGGCACTCGCTCTGCCCGTGCCAAGTGGAACGAATACAAAGGCAGCAATTGCCGATGACTCGAGCATTTTATTTTCACAAACAAATCAGCAGCCCCTCTGGATTATAGTTGATTCTGAACTTGATAATAATGTTTCGAGTACACTTGTGCAAGTAGGTTATCATTGAAAAAACAGAAACCAATAGCTCCTTTATAATAACTTTTTTTTTTAATCTGATCATATTTCCTTTGACGTGTTAATATAGAGAATGTGCAATCAACGACATTTTTAGGCTTGTGTATTGATGTAATTCTGATGTGGAACATGTATACAAATTAATTTGAGGAAACTACTTTCAAGATGTATTGATATTATTCAGAAGTTGAAATCATCATTTCCATTAAATGTATTCATAGGTTTGCTTATGACTTAGCAAGTGTTTGCCTATCTATTTAGGTTCCACCACTAGATTGTGTAAGCATTCATTATTAGTGTTAACTCACAGATACCCGTCTCCAACGGGTATGGGGGACAGGACGGATGACAATACTGTACTCGGTTATGGTAGTTTCCTTGGATGTTTTGTGCCACATTCAACAGCTCAGTTTATATTGGTGGTGTGTCTGGGTGCCCATGGTAGCGTTTGAGACCGGCCGCTTTATATTGTTGGCCTTGACACATTGTGCCGGATGAGTAACAAGAATGATTTGACATATTCATAGTTTCTATATTACCTCCATCAACAGATTAACAACATGGTAGGATAAAAGTCATAAATGCTGAGTTGAAAAAACGTCCTGAACTCATGGACTTAGTTAAATAAAGCACGTCGTCTGAGACCCGGCCGTCGGTTTGCCACCGAACGCTGCTGATTGTGAGGTCATCGATTCCCTCTTTGAAAATTCTATCTATATTTGATTTTTTTGAATCTGCAATCACCTGCATAAATACATGGAACACATAATGTGAAGATTTCAGAAGTAGGAACAGAATATCTACGGAGAAAAGTGTGTTCCAGTTCCAGGCTTACGCCCATTATATTATGAAGTCTTGATAATTTCATTGTTTCATTGACATAAGCCTGATTTGACTGTATATATATATATATATATATACAACCTGACCAGGAAAAAAAAAAAAAAAGGGGATGCCATGGGCAAGGTGTTCGAGATAGAGCAAAATGGTTTTAAGACTTTTGGTGGGGAATGACCTCAAGATTATGCATAAAAAATATTGTCATCCTCGCTCTCAAAGTTTGGGTGGTCGTATGATTTTTATGTCAAAATTCGAAATTTTCTAAGTTCGCGACCTTGTGACCTTGACCTTGGGACAAAAATGAAAAATCGAGCTCCGTGGGGCTATGCAGGTGCCATTGGGCTAACCAAATACTGAAACCCCTGTCAGATTCGACAAACCCCCTTGGAGAAGATGCAAATTGAAATCGGCGACCCCCGACAAACATGTTTATTGGGCATGGCTCCGCCCATAATGGGCGCACCACGCCCATTCTCAGGAAAACACAACTGGATCATCATATATACCTCCCACCAAAATTTTATCAGGATCGGATCAAAACCCACGGAGCTATGCTCAGGACAGACAGACAGACAGACAAGACAGACACACAACAATAACGAATATCGTGGTCACATATTTTTTCGTGAACCAATTATTTTTTTTGTGAACCAATATTTATCGGTGTGCCATCCTGATGAGGGTGAACAAGCCCGATATCTGGATGGGCGGCTCCGTTTGATGTTTAACTGATGTTGACCATGTAATGTTTTTGTCTGTTTGATAGTCGCCAGACCGAGGCCTCTCGACTGGAGGTGACGTTTTAGTGTAAGACTATGCCTAATGGAGATCGGGGGAATGCCCGTCACACTCCACATGTATATATATGTATGTATGTATATATATATATATATATATATATATATATATATATATATATATATATATATATATATATATATATATATATATATATATTGTTGTGGTTACCAAATTCGCAAACCACCATTCAGGTCCCTTAGGTGAGGTATCTCGGTAAGTACATGTGTAGTTAGGCCCAAACCCGTTGTCTAGTGGGAATACATGTCATTTATGCGTGCTGCGACTCTTCAGGATAGCCGTTTTTCTTTTGCTACCTTTATTTTGGACCAATCGCCATGATTACCACCACCAGTCACAACATCAACCACCAACCACAACGCCGCTTCACCACAACCGCCACGACCTTCCCGTCACACCTCGCAACCGTCGCATCGCCACCGTTCTTGCGCCGCTTGTGGGTACCGGTGTTGGACTCGTGCAGGGCGCGCGCCGAACAGCGTGTACAAAATCACGGATTTTGTGCTTCAAAAACGGATCAAAAACGACACACGCCCACTTTTTGCCGTCCAATCGGTGAGCGAGGGGCGATTTGGCCCCGCCTCCAGGGCGTTGGAGGGCGATCGATATATGCAAATTTATGGATCAAAAAGCATTCACGCCCACTTTTGCTTGGGACAATGGGGAGCGAGGTGAAAGGTCGAAGGGAGGGGGTCAAAGCTGAGAGAGCGAAGCCACGGGGCTTATAAAAGCGACCGCGTTCGTCAGTCAAGTGTACAGAGAGTTAAGACTTCGCAGTTGGTGGAGTTGGCAAGAAGGAGCTGGTCGTCGTCGTGTGCGTTGGAGTCGGAGCGGAGGGGACGGAGCTGTGGAGAGGCGGCGAGGGCAGACGAGGGGGTGCTCGCGTCGTGCAGGGAGCTGCACCCCAGGGAGGCCGACAGCGCGACCTGGCCGAGGTGGAGACGCTCGTCGCGGGACTCGAGGCAGAGTAGGAATCCTCTATACCCCGAGCATCAGCAACCCCCTCCTGTTTCCCCCCGCGCTGAGATAGTGCGACCAAGGGGGCCCCTTTCCCACCCCCTACCAGACACTGCCCGCGAGGCCCGCGGAGTTGAGGCACCATCGCCGCTCCGCGTCTCATCACCAGACGGGTAGGCCCGACCCGGTCTCGGCCTCAGGCCCGCCTCATCCTTGAGGGTATTCTTTTCCTTGGTTTTGGGTATGTGTTGTCGGCGCCGTCTGTGAAGTAAAATTGTATAAGTGTTGCCGTGTGCTCGTGTAATCGGTATTAGATCTGCATTGTCGCATTTGCTTTTTGTGTAAATTGCATTGTGTTTTTCTTTTCTGTGTGCTTTTGGTGGAATTGTATATGTGCGCTTTCCGTTCATCGCGAATAAATGTGCTTTGTGTTGAACTGTTTCCCGCTTCGCTTCGTCATTTCCTTCATTGAATCCTCATCTTGCTTCACGTAAAGGGTTGGTAGTGGGCTGAATACGCCCGATAATTAATCGAACCGTCGAGGTCGACGAATAACACCGCTCGGTTATCCCGATAGTACGGAACGGGTCGCTTAAGTGGCCCGTGTCCGAAGTCGACCTGCGGCGAGGTGCGATCGCCCGGTCTACCCTCCGTGTGGGTACTTAGGTAGGTCGAATTTGGCGAGCAACCCTATCCCACGCGGGGGCTGATTGGCTCGATCGCGGTGAGACCGAAAGGTCCACCCGTGACTGGTTCCCGGCGTTAGTCCGAGAGGGTCACGACTGGATTGTCCGTCCGGTGGGCGACGTGCCGCGATTCGAGTTACGTGGCCGTTCGCACGCCGGCGGGCGCGGAATCCGCGACAATATATATATATATATATATATATATATATATATATATATATATATATATATATATATATATATATATATATATATATACATATATATATATATATATATAATATATGTCTTCTTCTTATTCTTTAGGCTGCCCCCGTTAGGGGTCGCCACAGCGGATCATCCATATGATCCGCATCGTGATTTGGCACATGTTTTACACCGGATGCCCTTCCTGACGCAACCCTGGTCGCCTCTAACAACACAGGGATCTGGTCCACCTATTTTAACCGGGGTATACACCGGCCCAGTACACTGGTACTCATTTCGCCGACTTCGGAAGGATGACAGGCTGAGTCAACCTCCTGGTGTTATACGACTTGGTATATATATATATATATATATATATATATATATATATATATATATATATATATATATATATATATATATATATATATTCATAAATATATATATGTATACATATACACACACATATGCAGTATGTATATATGTGTGTATGTATATATATATATATATATATATATATATATATATATATATATATATATATATATATATATATATATTCAGTGGCCCAACGGGGCTTTAACTCAGGACTTTTTGAGTCCCAAGCCGCTGCCCTAACCACTGCACCAACACCTGTATGTGTGTGTGTATGTGTATGTATATGTATATATAAAATCTACTTTAACAAGTGGTGCCAGGCACAACAACCTGCACATTTAAGGCATAAAGTTATTTTGGGGATCAAATTTAAATTTGATACATACTTAACCTGAATGTTGATTATAAGGAATATTTTAGTCTTAGTTTGAAGTCAATTAAACCATTTTTGACAAAGTTAAGAGCGAAAAACGATTTTGACCTTTTCGTGACCTGACCTTGACCTTTGATCTAATTGGACCCAGAAGTTAATGGGGTCGTCCGAGGTTCATTACCCACCTGTGGATACAATTTGACAGTGTTTGAGCAGCCGTTTTCCCGTAAAGTTATATTTTCGTAACCATGTTTTAGTTTTAATGGAAAATTTGTAATTTTGACTGATGACCATGACCCCCAAAACTTCTGACCCAACCAATCTTCACAAATATGCATTTTCACTATAGGAATGGGTAGGATCATAAGTGACAAATAGAATAAGGTTCACTATAAGCTTAGTTTGAAGTAAATCAGATCATTTTTGACGAAGTTATGAGGGAAAAATGATTTTGATCTTTTCGTGACCTTGACCTTGACCTTTGATCCAATTGGACCCAAAAGTTAATGGTCGTCCAAAAGTTAACCCAAAAGTTAATTGGACCCAAAAAAAAAAAGGGTCGTCCAAGGTTCATTGCCCACCTGTGGATTAAATTTGATAGTATTTGCTAAAGCCGTTTTTGCCGTAAAGTTGCTAACAGACAGATAGACAAACAGACAAACAAACCGGACGATTACAATATCCCGCTCCCTCCCTCCGGGGGGCGGGATAATAATAATAATTATTATTCATTGTAATATCAATATTACTGTGACTAACTGGCAGATTTCCACCATTTTTTTGCATCAAAAATGTACTTTTGCCTCTTAATCCATCCTTAATGGGCAATTGTTTTGCTTATTCCTCTTCTTGTTCAAGCTGATGTACCAAGCTGTCTGAATCCTCTACAGCTCTTGATGGTGAATGCATATGGACTGGAGAGGCACATCCTTCCCAAACTGTTTCCACCCCAATGTCCTGACTCCAGCCTCGACGAATATGGTCTCGTTTTACAGGACAACAGTCTTGATGAATCAGCTCTTGATGTCGTAATTTCTGGGACCCCACTTGGACTCATGGCATACTTGTACTCCAGGTTAGACCATTCATTTTACAAAAAACGTTTAATGAAACGTGAGGTTTGCACAAGCTTTCAAGCATATCATTCATATATTGACACTCCTAAAACATGATGTTTTTGAAGCATATATAATCCTAATTTTTATCTTCCACTATATTTTGCACAACTTTTATTTGCTTTAATCTGAAATCAGCATCTTCATTGTCGTCATCGTTCATATGCAGCACATGGCTGCAGGTAAGCATCGGTTCTTGTGGGGGTGCCGCAGTCCTGCTGAGGCAGTGCCCTGCACGTTAGAAAAGGAATTTGTACTTCTTTCAGGTTGCCAGCGATAGCTCAGCTACTCTTCCTGAAGCACACTGTGGGATCATTAACATCCACCAACTAATGTTGGCAGATGGGATGTCCAGTTTAAGCCCATCCTTATAAGGACTGTGCACACAATGATGCCTCGCCCTGCCCACGAAACACCAGGATGGCAGTTTGTAGTCGGGCCGAGATTCGAACCCAGGCGAGACAGCTTCGAGGCAAGTGCACATACCGATAGGTTATGCTGCCAGATTGCTCTGAGATGAAATATTTTTGATATCAGGTGCAACAGGAGGTTGATTACCTGCATTTGGCTTATATTCTGGAGTGTTTCTCTGAGCCCTTTACTCAATTTTAAAGATATCTGGAAGGAAATTACACTTTGGAAAAGAAAAGGACTAGCAAAGGACCTGGCCTTATGGATGGGTTCATTCCCCCACTTTTACGATGTTATGACTATAACGTATTTTATTTTGGCTTCCATAAGGTGGCACGATGATGCACATTTACACAGAGAGAACTCCCTCCACATTGAACCCCCAATAATATAATTTTTTTTTTTAAACCACAAACAACTGACTTGTACATCCTGTGAGTACACCCACCAGCTTTAAACTCATTCCATCCAGCAGTTCAAAAGTACATAGAAGTCAAACAAACATGCAAACACCCCCACGGGGAGCAGCGCTAGTTTCGTAGAGAATCTGCACCCCCCCCCTCCCGCCCTCCTCCCCGTATCCTGAATCCCGGTGGCTATGGAATGTTTTGTCTCATAAAACCATCCTGTGCCTGTTCAGCGGTCTTGGAATGCATAGAAGTCAAACAAACAGACACATAAACAAACAGATACTTCTCAAACGATACATTGTATGATTATATCAACGTAATAACATGTCAACACATCAATAAACTTTATTATGTACCTTGTTAAATCTATAACCCATCAAACACTCAGTTTTTTGAGATCTTAACAAAAAATATCTCCTGTGTGTTTCTCATAAGATCCAATGAGAAAATCTCTTTGGTTTCCCCAAATAAATGTTGAGAATATTTTTTGGAAAACCTTGTTACAGTCGCACATTCGTAGTGTCGTATTTTACATATTGTCTGACATTGCAGAGTAGACCACTGAGCGAGCAGACCAAATATGGTGGTTTTAACACAAGCATTCAATTCAGGGTTTTTCATTATTTTGGGAATGTCGGTTTGTAGAAAGAGAACAGGAAGTGGTTGGTCATTACCCCTCAGATAAATGAATCCCCACAAGTTAAAGGATGTTCGTCCTTGTTGTTTCACATATTTTTACACTGTTGTCAATATTCTTCCTTGTTACCATTTCCTACTATCTCTACTTTTCCTTGACAGTTATATGTGTTCATGAAATGTATCAAAATTACACTATAAAGGAAAAGGCTGGCAGGATAGCTTTGAGGCATGTGCACTCATCGCTGTCTAATCTGAGTTTGAATCTCGACCCAGCTGTAAACTGTCACGCTGGTGTTTCACATTGCATCGGCCCTCAAAAGGACGTTAATCCAGAGGATCTGTCTGCCAGCACTGATCGTTGGTGGATGATATAGATCTCACGGTGACTTTTGTGAACAGTAAGCGATTTGTCACCATCACCCTGAACAAATTACAAATTCCCGCCATAACTGCCTGGAGCAAGTAGTCTGATCTTGTTTGACACTCCCTGATTCCAGGTGAAACCAAATGCTGTGGTTGCTGTCTGGGCAGCAGCTTCAGCACTATGAAAAAAAGTTCATCAGATAGTTGACATGTTTCGTATGAGCAGCCATTTTCGACTATGGAGGGCAACCGTTATAATAATAATAATAATAATTATTATTATCATTAATATTATTTTGATTACTCGTATAAAGCTCATCAAAAATGACAGGGCCAAGAGCATCACCACCATCACAGCACAGTTGTTAAAAACCATAACTCCCAGACTTGTGGATTTACTTTTATTTCATAAAGTACAGTGTGATTATTTTAGAAATATATTTATTTTTCAAAATGATAACGGAATTTCAAATGACACAGTAAAATTGCTCACCTGTAAATATTTTTTTTACTGCAGATAAAAACTATTAAGCTAGAATCTCAACTCTAGCATCCTCATTGTGAAAACAACCGCAATGGTCAAGTCAATCAACCCAAATTCAGATGCATGTGGTAAACGTTTTGGATGGCATAAATTCACCTTTCCCGAGTGGAAACATTACGATTGCTTGTGCTCCCTTTCAGTGACAAACATGATGCCACTTCCGTGAACGTGAGGTCACTTCGTGCGTGACAGGGGAATAAATTCACAGGGTTTTTATATATTTAGATTATTATATAAAGTAAATAAGTTTTCATAAACAAAACATTTCTTTAAATTTGCCTTAAATGTTTTATTACTTTACTTATACGATTGTCAAAAAATGTTTGCCGTAACAAATGGCATCTTTTGCCCAATCTCTTTGTCAGACATGCGATCGTTCAGGGCTACCTGCATCATTTCATTTTTGTGTTTCGCTATTTTGTGACGGCAGAACACCTCTTGGCTTTCATCAGTGAGCAATTTTATCAGGCTGCACGGTAAGCCTCGTTGTCTTGCATGCCTTCAACATGTTACTTGGAAATGCTGAACGATTTTTGTCCATCCTGTTGTGTTCAACATTCAGCGCATCATCTACTTAATGATGTGGTTACTTTGATGAAATATTATTATCATACAGTGATGAGTTACAATGGTAAATATGAATCGAGGAATTTATTTTTCATAAAGCACTAGTTTATCTCCACCCAGGGTTTATACAGTCAACTCGTCAAGGGTCTGTCAGCGAACAATGGACATCCTGCACCTCTGGTTGGACACCTGCTACACAGTGGACTTTACACCAGGGAGTGAACTCGAGTCAAGACTGCGAAACTTCCTACAAAACACGGTAACTTGGTCAACACCACACAGGAGGCATCGATTATATGGTGTCCTGTCATGAATGGCCAATATATTTCATGCTCGCAGCCTCCAGATCTATAAACAGTCAACTGACATAATATGGTATTTTGCATCATTTCATGTGACAGCAAAGCTAATTACAACAGCACTCGGCAGAGCGCATACCTCCACCAAACTGAACAGTTTATGTTTTGTATCCCACTGATAGGCCATATCTGCATCTGGACCAAAAGCAAAATCTAATCGCCTTGTCCTTGTCACCTCACCAACTCATCCACCTAGTTAGCTCACCCGGAACGTAGTTCTGGGTAGCTTATGGGATGGTACGTCGTCTGCCTTTCCGTCCATAAACACTTTCAACTTCTTCTCTGAAACTAGACACAATTTCGATGAAACTTGACCCCGACCTTCATCACCCAATATGTACCAAAGTTTGTTCATGGCATTAAAAAAAAATCGTGCCCTAGGGGGGATTAGGGGGGTTGTCCCCTAAAATAGGTATTCACTTTCTTCTCAGAAACTACACACGCAATTCTGATGAAAGTTGACCAAAACTTGCACCACCCATGATGCACCAAAA
This sequence comes from Eptatretus burgeri, assembly GCF_056783735.1. Lineage (NCBI taxonomy): Eukaryota > Metazoa > Chordata > Myxini > Myxiniformes > Myxinidae > Eptatretus > Eptatretus burgeri. Next base: position 72,286,261 of record NC_140972.1, on the reverse strand, counting down.
TTTTTTCATGGAATTAAAAAAAAGTCGGGGTCTAAGGGATTCTAGGGGGGGGAGGTTGTCCCCCAAAAAAGGTATTTGCTTTCTTCTCAGAAACGACACAAACAATTTCCATGAAACTTGACCACAACCTTCATCACCCTGATGTACTGAAGTTTGTTCAATGTTTTTTTTTTAAAATTGGGGACTACGGGTGTTTACGGGGGGAGGGGAGGGGGTTGTGTCCCCAAAATAGGTATTTGCTATAATATTGGTTTATTGGTACATTTTATGATGTCATTGGCTGTTAGGGTTTTTTTTTTGTTATAATCTATCCACAACTTTTTGAGATATCATGTTGTATATCATTTTTGGCCACATCTCTCAATGGTGAAGAATCACTTTAAAAATTCTAGTATCCCGATCCAGATCCGGATCCTCATCAAAATCTAATGAATTTGTCCTGATCACACACCTCACCTGTCCACCAAGTTTCATCCAAATCCATCCATAAATTTTTTAGATATCCTACTCAAACACAGATAAACAAACAGGGGAGAAAACATAACCTCCAACCACCTTTGGTGGCAGAGGTAATTAGTAAGAAAAATAACATTATTTGGCCATCTGGGTAAAATAAGTTGAAACTCTGCCACCCATTCGACATAATTTTAGGATACCGGTCACCTTACAGATTGCTGTCAAATTATTGTGCTGACCATTCCTATAGAATTGAGAATTTAATTCTCTTCCTGGTATTGGCTGCAGTAGTCCTATGGAAATGTAGGAGGCTGCAGCTCGACGAAGCTCCTGCCAAACAGGCGGAATCTAAGCAACTGTTTTGCGAGCAAAGCCTTTAAAAAAGTATATATATATATATATATATATATATATATATATATATATATATATATATATATATATATGTATGTGTTTTCCCTTACATGGAAGAACTCAGAAGGAGGCCATTAGGCCCATCAAAGCCTGCACTTTGGTTGGTTGTCTGTGCTTTATCCTTTAAATGCTGAGTGTCGACCAAGGAAGCAGTACGTACCATTTTGGTGTGACTCGACCCGGCGGAGTTCGAACTGCTGACCTCCCAGAGCCATAATGGACGCTCTAACCATTATGTTGTCGAGTTTGGTTGAGTTGCTCTGTTTTTATTTTTAGTGCAGGTAGGGGGAAGAGCTCAACAACGTGGGGCAATGGATCAACAGATAACAGTGGGACAACAAGAAATGGATAAACGACAGCAACAAGGAGAGGAATTGCAAGAGAGGGGAGGGAACATACAGGTCTCAGCAGGTCTAGTAAAGCGTAGTAGTGGAAATGGGAGAGAACAGGAGGTGGCAGTGGATAGCAGACTTGAAATCCACCTGTATAGAAATTCTTGAGACAACAGACTCAGCAAAATGTGATCCTTTTTTCCAAAATGACAAAAGTGATTAGTTTGTGCAATCGCAAAAAATAAAAAAATAAAAATCTGTTTACTGCTGTAAATCAGATCTGTGCTATATCTTTAATTCGAGCATTTGTAAAGTGATTAATTTGTTATTCAACCACTTGTATAACCTGATTATTTAATACTAATTTGACTTACTGTCATATTTACCTTTTGGCATTATTATGAATACACTCAGCTTGCATGTAATTAAAACCTTGGCTGATACATTCAGCAAAAATGAGCAAATATATAATATCCTTTTATTGGTAAGACTTGAACTGAAATACATTGGCCAACCATTACTCATGGATTTATGTCCTGTATTTTTCTGCATACAAGTCGATACTTCCCCCTACCCCCAGAAGTCCGAGCTTCGACTTGGGCTCAGAATTGACTTCTCAGGTTTAAGATATTGAATTGCATAAATAAATAAATAAAAATTCAAAGTGCGATATTTCCTGAAATAAATTATATAATTGTTAATTTAAAACACGTTCACACTAATCAGTGCCCAGAACGTTTACCGATTGGGTGAGCAATTGCTCGTTAATCCGCTCACTGATGCACGCAAAATTATCCAATCAATAGCAAGCACGTACTCACCAATTACGTTTGATCTATACCTTTCAATCCTAATCATATTTTAAGTTTGCGCACATTTTAAGTTTGCGAATATGGCTGCGCACACGAAATACGGGGTCAACGAGAAATGTGTTCGGGACTGGCGTAAAGTGAAGGATATGTTGCAGACTACCAATAAAGCTAACCATGGTTGCAAATCTCGGTGGACAAATTAGGAAGACAAGTTATTACACTGTGTCAGGTGTTCATGCTAATGAACCCTTTGCTCCTTGTACTTTTGGCTCCCGCACCCTGGGCTCCCTGAAGAAAAATCCGGCCGTTCGGGGGTATGGAGGTTTGAATAGCGGTCTGTAAAATGGCCGCTGGGGTTCAAAGGGTTAAGGAGTTGTGAACTGCGCCAAAATGGAATGTGCTGTGATGCAGTGCTGATAATGATTCTGTAGCTTGTTTTAAATACCCCTTTATATGAAAACTAACATGTTGAAAAACTACTTGCATTCCTAATTTATCCAAAAGGTCATCCCACAAAGTAATTCAAATAGTATGTATAGTACAAAACAGCTCATTAATATTCATGATGGTGGTAGTTACCATAGCTTGCGATGCATTATGAGTGTCATGGAGGAATTAACACCTCTATTATTCTGACTGACAGTTTTGTTTACTACTGTGTTAATATTGCTTTGTCTTGTCCTCCAAATCGACTTATCTATGAATGAAGGAAAGAAAAATGGGGAAATTAGCCAGTTTGACCTGTACTTTGAAAAATCCAGTTCATTAAAGACATCTTGGCTCGTTTCATTTGGCCAAGCTCGATTAACCTTACAGCATGCATCAATATGCTGAATTAATTATTTTGAGTAACATACCAACATCAACATATGATGCTTATGTAATACGTCGCCTCCCCCTTTAAGATCTTCCAAAGTGCCATCTTTATCTTACTTTCATGAAATGAGGAGGAGAAAGAGGATGAAAAACTGCCAAAATTAGAGAAATGTAAAATCAATTTTATTTATTTGTTTTATTTTGCCAATGCTGCATTTACGTCGCCCTTAACTGATCATACCTTTACCACAATTGCAGTTTAAGTTTGTATGCTGATTGTTGACATTGGGAATATCTTGTTTTTGTTGAGGATGTCTAACAAATGTAGCTTGGCAACTATCTCACCGATATGATCAAAAGTAATGCACCAGCGATTGATCGCCCGTTGCCTTTTTTGTCTTGTGAATCAATTTTGAATACACGACTCCTCGGGTACAAAGCAAGCTGACATGATGTTTGATGTTGTAACGTGACTTCAGGTTATTCCGTACCACGAGACAGCAGGGAATCATCTCATGAAGCATCTTTGTTTGGCCGACGCAGACAACATCTCACTAGCCAGCCAGGAGGACGCGGAGGATTCCACCGCAGACTATTCGCAGCCACCAGACAATCTTGACTCGGTAATCACTTCACTTGGTACCAACTTGTATAACACCCTCCTTCCTCTTCAATATTTCTCAGCGTTGTGCATGTTTCCTGTGAGGTTTCCATTGTCTGAATCCTCCAAACTATAACTGTGCCATCAAGTGCAAAGGTCTTTGATGAATCGATAAATAAGTCTTGCAAAAAGTAGAAATAAACAGTTTTATGAGAATCAGTAAGTATAACTTGAAAATAGTGCAACCTCTTCAAGTCGTATCCATGTAGACATTCAAATGCGAGATGAAACAGACATGATTGTGCATAAGGAGAGAGTGGCAATATGGACCCCAGGAAATGCATTTCCATAGAAAAAGAAAGGCTTTAGATTTGTTCTTTAAAGGCTTTCCTGATGTTTACGTTTTGGTTCTCACACTGAATCACAAGTATCACCTTGCAGATTCTTCATCATGGTTGCCCTTTTAGCTGAAGATGGCCTTTCACAGGTGACAGGCAAACGACCTGGAAGGTGAATTTGTCTAGTTCAGCAGCTCTCGCACTGTAAACAATCACCACACTCTGAAATGGCAAGCAGTGTAACCTGGGATATCCAAAACCAGATATCAAGTACTACCCTCAGTTCGAGGCAGGAACTTGGAATTTGTTTTGGGTGGAGGTGATGACTCTTTATGAAGGACACCATGGGATCTTTAACATCCACCACCTATTGCCGGCAGATGGGACCCCCATTTAACGTCCATCCGAGGGACGGTAGACACATCGATGAATCACCGTGCCAGGGAAACACCAGAATGACCGTGTTTAAAGGTTGGTTGGGATTTAAATCCAGGCTGAACAGCTACATTTCAATTTCCTTTCTCACTCGTGAAGAAACTTTTTAATATCCCTGTTTTAACTTGAAGATGCATTATAACTTTGTGATTTATCTCATTGTGCTTCACACTCTCTTCAGATCGTATATTGAAAGTAGAAAATAAAGTTTGTTTTATCTCTTCGTTGTCTATAAGAAGCCTGGTGTTGGCTTAACGGTTAAAGTGGCTGGCTTAAGATCTTAGGCGTCCTGAGTTCAAGCTCCTGTTGTGCATTTGGAAAAAGCATCAGGTGGGATGACTCGGCCTGTTATCCTTCTGAGGTCGGAAAAATGAGTACCAGCTTACTGGTAGCAGGGGCACTGCATCAGCAGCACAGCCGCGTTTCCAGAAAATTATGCAACCAGCAGCCAGAGTCTGCATACGAAACAGCAACATTATCTATAAGCATACTGATTTTGCAATTAATCGATAGAATTAGACTTATTTTCAGGATTGCAAGCATATTGCTACCATAACCGATTACGTGAATACACTACACCCGGACACCGGAACTTGCGGGTTCCGCGTGTTCGCGGCTTTTTAATTTTTCCACGAGCCATGAGCATAACACAGTTATAAAACATATCTTCCATGAGCCATGCACAAAGCAACTGGATGTGCGTACAGTACAAAACCGTACATATGCAAAAAACATCTTCCACGAGCTATGAACATGACCTGCTTCCTGGTCATGGTCTGTGCGTGCTGTATTGTAGCTTCGTGGGATAGACATCGTTTCATGGGACGTCTCGCCATATGCACTTTAAACATACGGCACTGTATGTACTGCATTTTAGCTTTGCGGGATAAACATAGTTTTACGGGATGTCTCACCATGTGCACTTTCAATGTACAGCACTGTATGTACTGTGTTGTAGCTTCGCAGTATGTCTTACCAATGTAACACGTCATTCCCCATGACGCCATCCCCTGTGAGTTACTTGCAGAATGAAAAAAATTACAGCATCTATTGATGTATCCAGTAATTACCAGGTCGCCACATGGGGATATTACATAATGGAAACATTCAGCTCATCTTGGTATAAATCACCATCATGCTACAAACAGCACCATCTGAGCAGTTGCATTTTCAAAATGCTCAGCATAATGTACCTGTAGATAGGAAAGGCATCATGCCCTGTGAGTTAAAGAATGGAAACGTTCAGCATTTCTATTCATGTAATTAGCAGCTAGCTACATATGGAATAATTACACAATGGCATTGCTCACCACATCTATTATCAGCTGCGGAATACAGCATCACCAGTAAAAAAAAACCCTACAAACAATGCGCAAACGACTCACCCTGACGTAACAATGACAAGACACTCGCGGATTTTACCCGGACACTCACGGATTTTACTCCTGCACTCGCGGATTTTACCCGGACACTCGCAGATTTCGTCTATTTCCACAGCATTTTCCTCCATTTTCATGAGATTTTCCCCAACATTCACGGATTTTTCATGGATTGAGAAATCCCTGGAACTTATCCCCCCCCCATTTCCCATTGAAACAATGCCCCCACATTTGCAGTTTCAACATTCGTGGGGTTTTCCAGAATGTATCCCCTGCAAATGTCAGGGTCCTGGTGTAGTTAGAAATGTTCATGGTTTAAAATTCTTCATAGCAATTTTGCTGTTTGTAATATCTTCTATAATTTCAAAAATGTCATTCATATTTGTTATCGTTTCAACGCATCTCACCCTCTTTTGCTGGTGAATATTTCACACATCCTCCTTTTCATCGATGGTTCAGATCACCTTGACGGCACCATCGGCGAGTTTAGAGAATTCCTCAGAGACCCGAGGTATGATTGGCTGCCTTGGGATTTTCCGCCGTATGTCCGGAGGACCTCTTGGAAATGGGAAGCAAGGTACCACATGCGATGCAGATGAAGAGTTCCAACCTGTCAATAAAAGCTTTGCCAGTCCGCATGGTAGCTTATACTTGGGCCACTACACGGCAATGCAACTGGCTTTTCAACTCACTCTTATGGAGGAGGTATGTGATTGGCTTTACTGCCTTTAGCTTTGTTCAGTGGATCAAATGGAATATGTTTCACCATTATTGCTGAATAAGTTATTGCAAACCCAAATTATATGGATGCAGATTCATACTTGTGGCTGTGATGTAACACAAGGAACTTGGAAACTATAATTTAGAAACGACACAATTCATACTGCAGTGTTTCACGCAACATCATATTCTGGAGATGGGACAAACACAACCAATGCATCTTTGCTGAAATTTATGATTTGCATGTTTCAGCAATGTTGTGTTTTTTAGCATACAAACTTGCATAGTCTTGTATTGTTTTGCAAAACTTTTTTCAAAAAACTACTGCTCAGAGCAATTTTTCCCACGGCAAATTTACAGCTACGAATCATGAATTCTGCCCATTGTACGTGTAACCATTGTATGTGTACCGCCAATTCATCTGAGCTCTGCAAGGCTTAGGTCACATCCCCTGCCCTCCTTACCTTCTCCAAAAGATTTTGGCAGATTAAAACTGGTATCTCAACCCAAAGTAGCATGAAAAAGAGCTGCTGAGAGTGGATTTAACCCTTAGATGCATAAGTGGGTCAAAAATACCCAGTTTGGCTGTTTTCTTGCATTATCTTTTTGCACTCATGCATCTAAGGGTTAAGGAGGTGAAAACTAGCATATTTGGACAAATTCATGAGGAAATGGGCTGTTTTCACACATTTATACTGATACTTCTGCTTGTTGCTGTTTATCAATGTGAAACAACAATTCTGAATCTTATAATTTCTACAACATACGTAAATATTGCAAAATTCCTCCTCCTCCTCCACCTGCTCCTCCTCGGGGTGCAGCCCCTCCTAACCATTTCTTAAATTGGCAAAAAGTAAATAATTATTATTTCTTCAAATTTGCTTCATTAATGGCATTCGAGCAGAGGGACAGAGGTACAAACTCGGCCATGGGCGTTGCCAATCTTTGCTACACCCCCTGCCCCATTCCCCCTTACCTTTTCCTTTTCTTCAACCTCTCTCTCTCTCTCTCTCTCTCTCTCTCTCTCTCTCTCTCTCTCTCTCTCTCTCTCTCTCTCTCTCTCTCTCTCTCTCTCTCTCTCTCTCTCTCTCTCTCTCTCTCTCTCTCTCTCTCTCTCTCTCTAAGCTTATTTTCTCCCTCACTTCTCTATCTTAATTGCCCCACTTTAGCTCTGTCCTTGTTCATATGGAATCACCTTCATGAATGAGAACATTTTCCTTCCATTCTTATATAATCTGTCAGCATCATAATGTGATGTCAGCAACATCAAGAACCCAGATTAGAACTTTATTGCTCCAAAGTTATTTTTGAAAAGCTTCTTCTCATATTTTGAAAATTTCAATAACTTGCACCACAATTCACATTCATAATGAAATAATTAGGGAAGTTAGATAAACTAATGTCTTGATGCAGCATTATTAACTCTCATCTCTTTTTGCAAATGCACCATTCTTAGATTTTTACATCATACTTACTGATAAAGGGATAAATGCAAAAGTTAATATTTCTAAATAAGAGAGGCAAGGAAAAACAGTGAAGCCACCACTTGTTTTGTATTTAGGAACTGCTTTGCACGTGCCATCCTGTCTACTTTCTGGACTCGAGAGCGCAGGGTATAAACGAGACCTCTTCCAACACGCTAAGGTGAGATCGGTCCTTGTGTTCAAATGTCAGGAAAGTAGAATCAAAGGCCTGCTATAAATAGAGCTGCTCCACGTAAACATAAACAAAATTAAAACAAATTAGACTTTTAATCCTTTCTTCAATTACCAGACTCTGTGGCGGTATGGTTAGAGCATCTGCTCTGAGTCTGGTAGGTCAGCGTTTCGAGCCTTACCCCAGCCGAGTCCTTATAAGGAAGCTCATGTTGTTATTATTGTTAATTATTATTATTATTATGTTGTTGAAAGCTTAGATGAAGAAGTTTGTGCTACCATATTAAAAACAAAAACTGAACCTGCAGAGGTCACATCATGAAAAAGTCCTCATACTGTGACATCAATCAAGCCACAGATAATTTTTTTGATAATCTAGGCTTGTAGTCCAGTCTCTCTCTCTCTCTCTCTCTCTCTCTCTCTGTCTCTGTCTCTGTCTCTGTCTCTGTCTCTGTCTCTGTCTCTGTCTCTGTCTCTGTCTCTGTCTCTGTCTCTGTCTCTGTCTCTGTCTCTGTCTCTGTCTCTGTCTCTGTCTCTGTCTCTGTCTCTGTCTCTCTCACACTCTCACACTCTCACACTCTCACTCTCTCTCTCTCACTCTCTCTCTCTCCCACTCTCTCTCTCTCTCTCACTCTCTCTCTCACTCTCACACTCTCACACTCTCTCTCTCACTCTCTCTCTCTCTCACTCTCTCTCTCTCTCTCACTCTCTCTCTCACTCTCACTCTCTCTCACTCTCTCTCACTCTCTCTCACTCTCTCTCACACTCTCTCACTCTCTCTCACTCTCTCACTCTCTTTCTCTCTCTGACCACAGCAGGAGTAGTAGTCTCTCAAACAGCAGAGTGGGCGGGTGTGAAGCAACGAGCCTGTGGGTCGGGTATGGCAGAGCTACAAACTGGCTACATTCTCTCCTCGATCACAGCATTGCTGTATCCACATGGGTATCAGCTGAGATTCTCAGCTGTGATTCTGTCAAGGTAGGTGGGCACACCTGATCAGAAACATTTCGACCTTGTGATAAACATGGCTGCAAGCATGCTTCTGTCTTTGAGACATGCTACGTTTGCACTGCGATGTTCTGCCGTTTCAGTCGTTGTAACCTACCGATACGAGCAAGGATGAGCAGCACGACTCGCTTTTCTTTCCACACCTCCATTGTACCCGGCTCAGAATGTGCTACACGTAATTAAATCGTCATTTGTACCTCTTGACAAAAGCAAAACGGCCAAAATTGAGAATTCTTTCGTTGACCTTTTCCTTTATGCCTGGTGTTGGCTTAATGGTTAGGGTGGTGGGCTTTGAATCCTAGGGTCCTGAGTTCAAATCCCGCTCAGCTGTTGAATTAATACCAGGTGGGGTTAACTCGGCCTGTCATCCTTTCAAGGTCGGCAAAATGAGTGCCAGCATGCTAGTATACTGTATTGGAGTGGTGACCCGTCCAGGATTGTGCCCAATAGCCAAGGAGACTGTTTCGGCTGCACCAACGCTCTGCACAGAGTGTGGTCCCAATCTCCTCCTCCTCCTTTTCCTTCCTGGTACTTGACAAATGTTCACACAGAACGCTTCCCTCTGTCCAAAACACAAGTAACTTGTCAATCTCAAGGCTACTCCAAACAGACTCTTCAGGTTCGTCCACCATTTTCTGTCATTCAGCAAGTGCATAACGTCATGAGGTCATCTGACGTAGCTGGAGGTAACGATGCTTGATGCTATAGAATGAATACAAGTGGATGAACATTTTTTGTTATGTAGCTAACCCTACAGGTTTAACACATCTCTCCATCCACGTTGTAAAGCATGCTGTTGGGGAAGGTGGTGTGCTTTAGATGCAAACGAGGCCAAGAGAGGACAGTCCTAATAAAAGGTGGTGTGATTGAGGAATTGGGACCGTCGAGGTACAAAGCTGGATGGTTCTTTTTCTCATTCTTCCATGTATTGTATTGTATTTCTCATTTGTGTGTTGTACTGCAGACCCAACTCGCTGTGCTGTCAAAATTTTTGTACATCGGGAAAACATGCAAGGAGCTTCGGAACTTTGCCACAGCGATGTCAATTCTTTCTGCCCTTGAGAATTTTATTGTCAGACAGCTTCCGGTGAGTATTCCAGGGAGATCTATGCATGCCAGCAGTGCACACGTATATAACAGATAGATATTATGCACTTACGATACTTTGAGATGTTCTTTGGTGTGAGATGCTGTGCACGTGTAACTACGGATTATAATGATGTCAATAAATATTCACTTTCTTTCTCAGGTCTGGAAAAATCTACCATCGAAAGAAATGACCATCATGGACGAACTTTCATCATTGAAGGTGAATGTCGTATTGCAGACTTCAATCTCGATGTTATGTCCACAAAGATGTCCTTGTTTATTTATTTATTTATTGGATAATTTTATACAGGTACAATGAATTTTAGTCACGAGAAACATCCCACTCACTTCTGGAGCATTGGAAAGTCATCTCTTACCCCCCCCCCACTCCTTCCTCCATTGAAGGGAGGAGGGGATTTTTTTTTTTGGTGGCTATGACCAGACCCCGGGTACTACGAACACGTATCCAAAATTTGGTGGAGATCGAGCCAGCCCTGTTTTTTTTCTATGATTTTCAGATATACATGCACATATACATACTTGTAAAGAATTGACTTATCAGCCCTTCCCCCATGCAGTGGGGGACAGGGTTTTGCAATCACGTGTGTGTGTGTGCGTGTGCGTGTGCGTGTGCGTGTGCGTGCGTGCGTGCGTGCGTGCGCGCGCCATGACTTTTTTTTTTACCATTTGAGCTTTTGTCAAAATTTCAATAAACCTTCATCATGAGAAAAAGCAGAAAATAATTAAGAATTTGGTTGAAAGGTCAAAACATATGGAAGAAAAAGAATAACAAGAAGTCTAAATACAAAGTGGACAGGATTTGCATTATCAGATGCTTTACAGCCTCGGAGTGGATTATGAACGGCATTCTTAAAATTGACTGACCTGATAGAGGACCTTAAGCCGCCGCCCTGCAGATAACTCCGCAGCATGATGGGTTGCTAAGCAACCACAGATGCCAACTGAGAAGCTTAATTTAAGTAGGGTCCAGTGTCCAAATTCCGCTTCACCTTCCTGGCAAATCAAACACCCCAGATAGGGAACTGTGCTTCCCAATGCATAGCCGATTCCGGGATCTGGTCGAGCGTTACCACAGGTGTACAATTTGGCTACCGACTACTCGTAACGGGACAGTTTGAGAGAACTCGCTCTCTGCAGCACATTATACCTAACCACTCGAAACTGACAACTGGACAGTTTGAAAAGGGTTATATTTTCAACAAAGCGCATATTTACAAGTCAAGCAGTGTCACAAATAGAATACCCTTACCTATACACATAAGCCCCTCAGTCAGTCGACTTCTCTCGTTTCAGGAAAAAGACTATAGGCAAGAGTGCAGGCAGAAAGTGAAAGTGAGAGTGATGGGGTGTGGGGTCGACCCCACTCTTACCCACACATGAACCGTCTGGTTCACGTGTGACTTAACGGGAGGTGGGGGCGGGGGGGGGGTGGCGAGAAGAGGGTGTGATATGGGTGCTTGGAGGGGTGCGGATGGTGAATGCGTGTGGTCGCAAGATGGAAGTGTGAGATGCAGAAATGTCAGATAGACCCTGAAGAGAGCTGTTGGTGCTTCTTGTGATAGCTATGCATCCAAATAGAATAAAGGTGAGAAAGATTGAAAAGGAAGAATGCCTGCAAGAGTCGTGTGTATGGCCACCAAAACCAAGGAGCTCTCCTAAATCGGCCCCTCTCACTTGAGCTCTCGTTCACTCCAGCTTTCCCTCTTGGCTCCAGATTTCTCTCTGGGCAACTTCAGTCTTGTTTTCACAGCTCCCAGACACGGCGTGCTGTTTTGCACTCAAACCCAGCCTTTTGTAGGCCACAATGCATTTTCCACCACGTCCGATCACCCCCATGATCCATCCGCTCCCACATTGATGGGTTGTGCGATCCCGCGTTGCCCATTGTTCGCCTCAAAGCTCGGCCAGCGCAACGGGTGCCGAGGCTCGGCACCATGCCGCCATGAACTCCTTTCGGCACTGTTGTTTCACACCCTTTCAATGCTGTTTCAACGGCGATTGCAAGGGGTTTTACGAATCAAGTTGTTGGATTTGTGGTTGGGTGTTGTGTAAAGTGTGTTGGATGCGTTTTAGAGATGAGCGAGATAGATAAAGAACTGCAATGGGATTGACACCACTACAAGCACAACACATGTTCCCTTCCCATACTGAATGCTGGATTCCCAAGTTTGGTTCATAAAATATTGTGACATAACTACACAAGGGCATTTGTGCTTTGGTATGCACAACCCCATGGTTCTCCAAAATCCGTCACAATTTATGAGGATTGCAATACAAATACCATTACAATCTGACTAACAATCTCACCACCAACCCATTTCATTACAAGTGACAACCACCACAATCTTTTCTTCAACAGGTGTTCCTGAAAAGTGACATGGAGTGTCTGTTGAAAGACAACGATGTGTCCAGGTGCCGTCCAACCCTGCCCTGCGTACGCATTTTCTGCATGCACGTACAGCAGTTGGAGATCGGCAGTTTCACCATGGCCAATGGCATGTACAAATGGCCAAAGCTCAGGTATCGTGACTGACTATTTGACAATCATTTGCAAGATCCTATCTGCAGCAAAAATATTGACGTACGTCAGTTGTATTATGTGAGGTAGTGCACGAGATTACCTTGGACTTTGTGAAAGTGATATACATTTGATCACTATTGCCTGAAAACAGTGTACATTCATACATGCATAAATACATACACAAGGGTGTTAAAATTGTTCAACCAACAAGATACAATCCCACAAGGTGTACCAACTTTTTAAAAAATTTGCAGCTCAAGATTCATATTAGTTAGAGATAGCAAACTGAGCAGTAAAAGAACAACTTCTTCATTTGCCTGATGTTTCGAGAACAAGCCAGTTCTCATCCTCCGGTCGATGCAAGTCGATGTGTCAGTTGATGAAGTTCTGCACCTGAGACCTGAGAAGGTGTCGACTTGCATCTCGCAAACAAAGCATGACACAATCAATTACATCAACAAAAGCAGCAGAATAATTTGAATGCAGGGAGCCCTGTGATTGGCAAAGACTTGGACCAATCCATGATGCAACCCGTCCCCAATGGAACGAAATACGATGTCACCACCACTCTTAATGCCTCTGAGAAAGAGAACCAGCTTGTTCTTGAAACGTCAGGCTTTAATAAATAATGTATTCTTTTACTTCTCAATGTGCGACTTTATGCCTTCCTTCCCAATGGGTATGTATATATATATATATATATATATATATATATATATATATATATATAAATATATATATATATATATATATATATATATATATATATATATATATATATATATATATATATATATATATATATATATATATCTTCTTTCGGCTGCTCCCGTGAAGGGTCGCCACAGCGGATCAACCGTCTCCATTTCGCTCTATCCTCTACATCTTCCATTGACACTCCAACCACCCGCATGTCCGCCCTCACCGTATCCATGAACCTCTTCTTTGGCCTTCCTCTTCTCCTCCTACCTGGCGGCTCCATCCTCAGCATCCTTCTCCCGATATACTCCGCTTCCCTCCTGTGCACATGTCCAAACCATCTCAATCTCGTCTCTCTCACTTTGACTCCAAACCGTCCTACCTGCGCTATCCCTCGAATATACTCATTTCTTATTCTATCCATCCTTGTCACTCCCAACGAGAATTGCAGCATCTTTAACTCTGCCACCTCCAGCTCCGCTTCCTGTCTTTTTGTCAGCGCCACCGCCTCCAAACCATACAACATAGCTGGTCTCACTACCGTCTTATATACTTTCTCCTTAACTCTTGCAGCTACCCTTCTGTCACAAATCACTCCTGCAACTCTTCTCCACCCACTCCATCCTGCCTGCACTCTCTCTTTCACTTCTCTACCACACTCTCCGTTACTTTGGACAGTTGATCCCAAGTATTTAAACCCATCCACCTTCCCCACCTCAACTCCTTGCAACCGCACCATACCACCACCCTCCTCTCATTTACACACATGTACTCCATCTTACTCCTACTGACTATCATTCCCCTTCTCTCCAGTGCGTACCTCCACCTCTCGAGGCTCGCCTCAGCCTGCTCCCTACAGATCATGGTGTCATCCGCGAACATTATAATCCATGGAGACTCCTGTCTGATCTCGTCCATCAACCTGTCCATCAGCATTGCAAACAGGAAAGGTCTCAGAGTCGATCCTTGGTGCAATCCCACTTTCACCTAAAACCGGTCCGTCATTCCTACCGCACACCTCATCGCTGTCACATTGTCCTCATACGTATCCTACACAATCCTCACATACTTCTCCACCACTCCCGACTTCCTCATACAATACCACAACTCCTCTCTTGGCACCCTATCATAAGCTTTCTCTAAATCCACAAACACACAATGTAACTCCTTCTGGCCTTCCCTATACTTCTCCATCAACATTCTCAAAGTAAACATCGCATCAGTGGTGCTCTTTCCTGGCATAAACCCATATTGCTGCTCACAAATCGTCACCTCTCTTCTCAACCGAGCTTCCACGACTCTTTCCCACAACTTCATGGTGTGGCTTAACAACTTTATCCCTCTGTAATTTCCACAGCTCTGCACATCACCCTTGTTCTTGAAAATCGGAACCAGAACACTTAATCTACACTCCTCCGGCATCCTCTCACTTTCCAAGACTTTATTAAACAATCTGGTTAACAACCCCACTGCCATCTCTCCAAAGCACTTCCATGCCTCCACTGGTATGTCATTTGGGTCAACCGCCTTTCCACTTTTCATCCTCTTCATAACAGTCCTCACTTCATCCTTACTGATCCACCCCACTTCCTGATTCACAATCTCCACCTCTTCCAACCTTCTCTCTCATTTTCTTAATTCATCAGCTCCACAAAGTACTCCATCCACCTTCTCAACACACTCTCCTCTCTCGTCAGCACATTCCCATTAACGTCCTTTATCACCCTAACCTGCAGCACATCCTTCCCAGCTCGGTCCCTTTGTCTTGCCAATCGGTATAAATCCTTTTCCCCTTCTTTTGTATCCAACTTCTCATACAGCTCGTCATATGTCCTTTTCTTAGCCTTTGCAACCTCTCTCTTTGCCTTTCACCGCCACTCCTTGTTCTCCTGCCTACTTTCTTCATCCCTCTGACAATCCCACTTCTTTTTCGCCAACCCCTTCTTCCTTATACTTTCCTGTACTTCCTCGTTCCACCACCAAGTCTGCTTATCTTCCTTCCTCTGTCCAGATGTCACACCAAGTACCTTCCGAGCACTCTCCCTCACCACTTCTGCTGTGGTTGCCCAATCATCCCACGCATCTTTACTAACATCCAACACCGGTCTCACCTCCTCCCTAAATTCCACGCAACAGTCTTCCTCCTTCAGCTTCCACCATCTGGTCCTTGGTTCAGCCCTCACTCTCTTCCTCAACCTCATCTCCAAAATCATCCTGCAGACCACCAATCGATGCTGTCGAGCTACACTCTCCCCTGCCACCACCTTACAGTCTCTAATCTCTTTCAGGTTGCATCTCCTGCTGAAGATGTAATCCACCTGTGTGCACTTTCCTCCACTCTTGGACGTCACCCTGTGTTCCTCCTCCTTCTTGAAATATGTATTTACCACTGCCATTTCCATTCTTTTTGCAAACTCAACCACCATTTGCCCTTCCACATTTCTCTTGTTGAGATCGTACCTACCCATCACCTCCTGATCCTCTTTATTCCCTTCCCCAACATGCCCATTGAAATCTGCTCCAATCACCACTCTTTCATCCTTGGATACACTCTTCACCACTTCATCTAACTCCCTCCAGAATTCTTCTTTATATTCCATCTCACACCCCATATGTGGGGCATATGCACTGATGACATTCATCATCAATCCTTCAATTTCCAACTTCACACTCATCACTTGGTCAGACATTCTCCTCACCTCCAATACCCTCTTGACATAATCTTCCTTCAGGATTACCCAGACACCATTTTTCCTCACATCCACACCATGGCAGAACAGTTTGGAACTCCTCCAATGCTCCCAGCCTTA
>NC_140972.1:72252655-72265155 GCF_056783735.1 Eptatretus burgeri | reverse complement strand
TTTCCATTTATATACCAAGACTGAGATTTTCTCCACTCTTTTTAGTTTGATTAATACTTGGTTTAACCATTTATATATTGTGAAAAAACCAAGTGTAGCCCTTAAAAAACCCTAACCCTTCTTCCCATCGTTAAAACGCAATCTATTTTATACACTCTATCATACAATATCCATATGGAACACAATCTATTCCATTATCTAAAATAAATCTCTTATCATCAAAGGCTCCTAATGCCTTTTATTTACTTCTTCACTATATATGTTATGTTTATAACTTCTTATTGTATTCATTTTCCTGTATTCTTCTTTCTTATTCATCAAACAATTATAATAATTTCTAAAAGTTATTGATTTCTTTATTACATATTTCTTTATTCCCTTTAACCTCTTATCAATCTGATCACCATACTTATAAGCATATGCCTTTGCTCTCAATCCAATAAACTCACTCATTACTTTTCCACCCAACTCATCCTTAAACTTACCAATAACCTTTTCATTCTTTTTGGAAAATAACTCACTCTTCTTGCTGAAATTACTTGTATCATATACTCCAATATTTTTCTTCATATCTTCATAAACATCATCAGTTTTTATATCTAGGATAAAACTATCAGTGTCCATATACAACAATGAAACATTTTCACCATACTCTTTCTTTATGTCATTATACAAATAATCATACATCAATATCTTTGATAAATCAAGAACTGCTGTTCCAATATAAATTGGTTTATCCATTACAATACTTTCCTTTTTCATATGAATTGCAGAAAAGTTCTCTGAAAAACCTCTTCTCTCTCAAAACTTGGTTTATTTATCAATCTCCAACCTTCTTTCCAAGATGTTGCGAATCTAATGTTTTGCCTGTTTCTAACATTTTCCATAGTCTTTCCAAATACAGCATTATTCATTAATTTATAAAAGTCCCCTTCAAATTTTACTTTTGTATTTGCTCTCATATCTGTATTGAATTGAATATACTTTTTCACCCAAGGACTTTGTTTAAATTTTAAAACTCTATGAATTTTAGCTACTCTCAATGCTTGTCTCAAAAACTGTTTTAAGCTTCTCTGATGTAAAACATATCTTCTTTATCATAGAATGTTGTTAATAACTTTTCTGTTGATTTGCCTTTAATATTAAAACTTTTATGATAATCACTGAACCATTCTTTCTTTGGGGTTTCTTTCTCACATGCAAAAGGAAGGTCTTTATGCTTATTATGAAGAACACTCGGGTACCTCAAATCAACTTCAAAATAATAACCTTCTTCTTCGTCATTCAATTCCTCTTGAGAAGAAATAACAATATTCATCAAAGCCTTTTCATAATCCTTTTCTTCCACCCACTCTAATTTACCATAAGGTAGAGATTGAGACATTGCCCATCCATACAAATTATTAGCATCAAAATACATCAAATAATTACTATCTTTTTCACTATCATAATTTGGAAGATATTTATTATTTGCTTTAGCATATCTTTTTGAACATACTTGTGATATTCCACCTCTCTTGGACTTCTCAATCATCAAAAGCATATCCACATCACTGATTAAATCTATATCTTGTTTTGTCATTTTCAACATTGCACTCCAAGCTAAACCAGGAGCTGTGAAATAGTGGGCAGGGTCTAATCCATAACAATTTTTATTATGACAGAGTGTTCTAAAAGCCTCAAACACATCAGCTAACAATAAAACATCTGTTTTTAGATATAAATCGTGATATTCTCCAAGGTTCTTTATCTTAAATAATTTCCATATTTCTTGTGCGTGTTTATATTCCTTATCACTTATCTCTTCTTCATAAAGGTTATTATAGAAACTTTCTTTTGATGGAAGTTGTGTTTCTTTAAATCTCATAAATGAATCCATATAATCATAAGGATAAATTCCCTTACTTGTAAGAATTTTCTCTTTACTTTGAATTTCATTCCTTGTTTGAATTTCCTCTCTCGTAAGAATTCCTTCTTTAATCAGAATTTCATCTTTAATCAGAATTTCCTCTCTAGTTAGAATTTCATTCATTGTTCGAATTTTCTTTATGATTAGAATTTCATCTTCAGTTAGAATTTCTTCATTAATTACAGTTTCCTCTTTACTTTGAATTCTCTCTTTAATCTGAATTTCCTCTTTAGTTAGAATTTCCTCTTTTGGAAAGAATGAATTAAGATTTAGAAAAGACCCCGTAGAGCTTAGGTTTGATGCTCGGTAGGCTAGTGGTGTTCCTATAAACTTGTAAGAATCTAGAAACCTAATACGAGTTAAAGGTTTTGTGAATATCATTTTATAAATGAAATATACTTTTGACTTGTGTTTGTTATGGCAGAAATATTCCCTGGTGTTTTTGAAAGTTCATTTATAAATAGATGTGTATCATCGTTGGCGCTGTTGTGAAGAAAGACTGGATTAAAAGAAGGAAATTTATAATTAAGATTACAACAGAAATGAGCGGGACCTCTATATTTACCAGTAAGATAACAATGACCCCTAACTTTAGACTCCTCAATTTCCTCCTGACAAATATGACAGATATTGTTCTTTCAAGATTCTAATTTTTCTTCTTCGGTTAATTTCATCGGTTCATTTGTTTCTTTCATTAATTTAGTGAGTCTTATACAATCCTTTTCTAATCGTTTTACAAACTCTTGTGAAGCTTTTTTCCACGATAATGTTCAAGTTTGTTATACTTTTCTCCAACAGATGATTTGATATAATAACAGAAACCACAAGGAATATGTTTTTGATATTTATTTGTATATGATTCTTTTGGATTAGGAGAAGCAGTATTTATCTTTTTAAGGATACACTCAAAATCAGCGTATATCACAAATGGGTGCATGAAAGATTTATTATAATCTTCAAAAGAAATCTTTTCACCAGGTTTCGGCATTGTAATTACAGCTGATTTATGATTACTACAATATTTTGAATGTTGTTCTAATCGTTCTTTTGTATGAAATGAATTAAGACATCGCTTACAAGGATATATTTTATTTGCTCTTCTGAATACCTGAGAAGAGATTAATCTTGATAAATTATTGATGTATGTGTAATGTGAATTCTTTCCAACACTAAAATATAAAAGATCAATGTGTGTTTCTTCATTTTTATAGTTGTTTGAAATTTTTAATATTTGAACTTTGTTTGTATCCGTTAATCCATATACATTAATAGAAAGATTATTCTTTTTCTCAAATTTAGGAATATCTGTTAGTGGCATTGGGAATTTAAAATCTTTAATGTCTAAGGTATTCTCATATTTCATATATTGTTTTACTCTTTCTGAATTACATTTTGGTGGATGAAAGTGAGCAAGAACAGACCAGAGAAAACATTTATTATCATTGTTCTTAATATTAACAACTGCCTTCTTTAGTTTTATTTCTTTTGGTAATTCAATATAAGAAGAAGCTTTAAGAGGGTTTGATTTTAGAATGTGTATATCTAAAAGATGATTTTTTTAATATTGAATCCACTTCCTACCACTGTATTATCAACATCCTCCTCTTGTCTTGATAGTTCTTCATAAACCCCACTATTCAAAAAATCTTGAAATGATGTTATAAAATGAAGATCTGTTCTCATATAAGGAGTTTGTTCTTCATCTTGTCTTTTCATATTCATTTTCACTCCCATATAAAACTTTAAAGTTTTCATTTCTTTTAATGTCTTTTTAATAAAATTTTCAACATCAGGTTTCACTATTTCAATTGATTCAGCTATTGATGATGGACCGGGTTCTCCAAATTGAAAAATCCTTATTTTTATATGCCCTTTAAATGCCCCATCAGTGTTTTCAATATAATAGTCTCCCTTTACTTTAAACTCATTTTTCTTGTGTTTTTGTGATTGAAGATGTTTATTATAACTACTCTTCAAAACATCCTTTGAACAGATATCACAATGTTTTCTTTCCAACTCAAGAGGAGATATTTTATGAAACAGATTAAATGTGTGTTTGTTGGTTCGGAGGTGTTTTCTATAATGTTTATATTCGTGATTACAAACATCGCAGTACGTTGTATTCACCATATTTATAGAATAAAACTTTGCTTAAACTAAAATTTTCTTGATGAAAATTTCGTTTGTTTTACAGGTGAATCTGTGCTTAAAACCATTTTATCCTCCAACTTTTTCACTTAATAAATACAATGTTTCAAGACACAAAAGACAAGTTTCAATCAATCTCTTCATCTGTTAAAGATACTGAGAAATATGTCAAGGATGTAAAATTGAACAAAGATAAATATAACAACTATTGGATAAAAACTATTATGGTAAATAATATGAGTTCTTCAATTTCCTTCAGTGGAAGGGCTTTTAGTATACCTGGTAGAACATCAATTAAAGTATCTCTAACAAAAGTTTCTCCTCTCCTTCTAGTAATATATTCAAAACTAGAAAAAGCAATGAAACAAGAAAAAGTATCAAAGAACAAAAACCTTATGGATGAAGCTTTAGAAAGAAAAGATAAGACCATCTGTAATATGCAAGGAGAAATTTGTATTTTTTTCAACAACCCTAAAGATGTAAATCCTGATGAAATAAAGGATGTTAATATATCAGGTGAAATGACATTTCGATTCAATAGTAGTTAACGATAATTTTAAAATTACCTTTAATATAAAAAAATGTTGTCGTTGAATCTGATAATGAAAAAAAGTATATCGATATCGATGGTAATATACAACTGAAAGTATAGATGAATTTCAGTTTAAGTAAAGTTTTACTTTATAAATATGCTAGACTTTCCTGATTCTCCATATGACAAATTTGAGAATTGTCCTGCGTGTGAAAGACAGGGATTAAACACAGAGTCAAAAGCCTATAAACAATGTATATTCTGTGATTATCTTCTAATTAATGATAATAAAAAATATAAAAAGGAAAATAATTCTTTTAGATTTACACCAAAAATGAATTACTTTACAAGATTGATTAGAGGAATGAATGTAAAGTATGAGGATGATAACACACCTTTCCTTACAAGGGAAGAAACTGAACGTATAAGAGAAATGTTCAAAGGATTGTTGTTGTATATTATTCATGGATGTAATTTTCAGGGAAATATCAACACAAGATATTGTATAAATAAAATAATGGATTATCTTGAAATTAAACCTGAACTTAGGATAAAATATAGAGTTTCTAAAAAAGCCAATAATAAATTAAATAACCTGTTTTTCAAATATATAAATGAATGATTTTTTACCTATTTGGGAAAATAAGATAAAATTTAACAACCATAAAAATCTCCCAAATTCATTAAGATGTCTCATAGTTGGTTCAAGTGGATGTGGAAAAACCTGCTTACTTTTAAAAATGCTCCTCACTCCCAACTTTTTAGATTATGACAATTTAATAATTTTCACAAAGTCGAGTTTTCAACCAGAGTATCAACTACTCTCACAAGGTTTTAATGCTGGTCTTCAAAAAGAAGATATAATCGGTTTATTTAAACGTCAAAAAAACCTAAATGATTATAACATTGAAGATATAATTCAACTATTTTTGTGATACACAGAGATGTAAAAGAAATCAAATCCTATAACTTGTATTCTTAGTGATAATACGGATGATATACCGTCTCCCCAAGATTTGGATAAATCAAAAAGAACCTCGTTATCTTTGATGATTGTGTTAATGAGAGAAACCAAACGGTAATGGACAGCTACTACACAAGAGGGAGACATTCTTCTTGTAATTGTATTTATCTTAGTCAATCGTACTTTCCAACTTCCTCGTCGTTCCATCAGAAACAATGCTAATACTTTTATTTTATTCAAGTTAAATTCAATAGATATCAATAATTTTTGGAGAGATAATTGTTCTACATTATGTAGTAAAAAGAAATTTGAGGATTATATGAAGCACACGACTGAAAAATATAAATATATTGTTGTGAAACAAGATGAGATATTAAATGATATTTTTCAATAAATAAATGGATGCGAAAGAAAGAGCAAGAAGATTTAAGGAACATCAAGAGTTGGTTTCAAAAGTTGTAAAACAACAGGAAGACATAAAGAAGAAACGCAGACAGAAACTAACGGGCGAAGAAGCATTTGAAAGAAAACAAGAGAAATTTTTTAAACCACTTTTAAAAACTTCCCAAGAAAAAATGAAAGATGTTTCCACAGTTCCCACAGTAGAATATACTCCCAGAAAGCTCCAAATGTTAAAAGATTTCAGTCAAATGACGGAGGAAGAATTAGAGCATATTGGAGAATTAGAACATGATGAAGGTTTATTTCAACAACTGGAAGAGATTAATCAACCCCCTGATTATATTGTGAATGCTGTTCAAAACAATGAATATTCAGCGGATTCAAAAACCAAAGCAGGACTCATTCCAACAGAACAACCAGCAATATTTCATCTTGTTCAAGAAAAGGTATTGATATTTAATGATGAATTAAGGTTCTTAAGTTCTGCTCAACCCCCTGTTAAACTAACTCCGAGATTAATGTTTCTTCTCACAAAAGATGGAAGACAAGGTTCAACTGTGAAGGATGAATCAAAGTATATTGATAAACCATTGGATATGGAAAATAATGATGATAGAGTATATATTGATTTGCTGAACACTCTAAATTATAAGGTTATTCTTTCTGGTAAAAGTAGGAAGAATGAGAAGGAGAAACACATTATTCAGGCTTTAAGTATCCTTGGTTCAGGTGTTAGTTTTTCTCCAAATGACCCATCGCAATTAGTTAATAGACTGTTATTGTTGTTAGGCAGTCAGAAGGCTGGAAATAACAATTGTTTTAATGAAGCATCAGCCATTTTAGACCAGTTGATGAACATGAAAATAATTAATAAATATCAATATAAAGACATTTTATCTCATATTAAATAAGATGAGAAGCACAATCCTTAGTTTCAATTTCACAACAAGCGACCACACATCTTCATTCCCATACCCACTACAACTTGACACAACAAAAGAATATGAGGCATCTTTATTGTCCATGGAAACTTATAATACCTTATTTAATATAACTGATAAAAAATGACAAGTTTAGTTATAATCCGGAAGTGGATACAAAGGGAGAACAGTCTCACCCGGAGCATATGAGATTTCTCAAATATCTTCCGAAATTGCTCGTCTTATGAAAGAACAGGGTGATGAACCAAAAAATATTGTTATAAACATTCAAAAACATACTTCAAAATCAACGATTAAAGTTAAAAATAACTACAAGGTTGATTTCACAATTGATAATTCATTTAGAGAGTTATTGGGTTTCTCCTCAAAAAGATTGAAACTAATGGGACGTTTTACAGTGATAATGTAATACTAATATCCTCTGGAATAAATTCGGTGTTAATTCACTGTGATTTGATTGATGGTGCTTATAATGATGGAAAAAAAACAAATACAATATTTTTATTTAATGAAAACTCAACCCCAAATGGTTATAAATTTAATATCGAACCTAAAAATTTGGTTTATCTACCTGTGTCAGGAAAAACCATACACAGAGTAAATTTTAGGATAACCGACCAAGATAATCGTGTGGGTTATTTTAATGGAGAAGTTATATGCATCAGAATGCACCTGCGTGAAGTTTTTCAATAAATAAATACGATGGCAATTGTGAGGAAACACGAGTTGGGAAAATGTAAAATAATTACAGGGGATGGGATGTTCCTTTCCCCATACTACAAGGGGAAGTGAAGGTATGTATCTTGGTAGAGGATACTATAAACCTAAGAGACAAAGGGGTGTTGGACATCAATTTAGAGGAGATGGGATAATTGATACTCTCATGGGTATTGGTTCAACTATTCTTGAACATAAAGATCTAATTGGTTCAACTGCTTCTGCTGTGGGAAATGTAGCAGGTGCTGTAAAGAGTATAAAGATGCTCAGAAGGAATCTCATAAATTACAAGCAATAAAAGAAATTAAGAAAGGCAAAACTCAGTTGTCCCCCAAGAACGACAGAAAATAATTCAAATACTTGGATCAGGGTTTCAAAAGTTTTAACATCTTTTTCCTAAATAAATACAAGTATGGAAGCAATTGATAGTATCTATGATTTGGATGATACTATTATTATCTCAAACTCCACTAAAAAAGAAGATTACTTCAAGGTAAATGCAATAACTGGAACAGACTGGAATACGAATGGTACAAAAAGTTTTGAAATAAATAATCAACAAACCTATTTGAATCTCTCCGAAAGTTTCTTGTTGTGTAAATTTAAATTCACTAAAGCTGGGAATAACACAAACGCTACACTTGTAAATGATTTCTTCTGGAAAATGTTTGATAGTGTGCGTTTGTATATTGGAACACAAGAAGTTGAAGCGGTTGATTATGTCTCTGCTGTATCTGAAATGATAAAATTTACACTCTATACATTCAGTGATAGAATGGGAAAGGGGTCTGTCGAAGGTTTTATTCCTGATATGTCAACGGGAACAAACACAGACCCTGGATATATTCAAAGGAAAGGAGCGTATAATGATGATACAAAAGCAGAAAATAGTTTTACTGTGGCGGTTCCTCTTAAAAGGTATATTTGGATTTTGTGATCATGATAAAGTTCTGTATGGTCTTAAAATTAGATTTCAACTACAAAGGAATGATAATGAAAATAGATTGCTTTTTGGTGTTGGTAATGCTTTTGGTGATCAGAATAAATTTGTAATTGAGGAGATGAGTTGGTATATCAGTGAATATACTCCTAATCTTAAAACAGAAGAGATGTTGAATCGAAGACTTAACTCAAAGAAACCACTCAGTGTATCATACCTCAAAAGAAGATGTCAACACGTTAAACTCAATCAAACTACTTACACGTGGAATTTGGGTGTTCTGGAAGGAAAGCCACGATATCTGTGGATCATTTTTAAAAAGCCAGATGGTGATACTGCGACTGATAAGAATAATGCATTGAGTGATAATGCTAAGGTGAAACAACTTCGCGTTTCTCTAGATGGAGCATTTTATCCACGAGATAGATTGCAAATTAATTGGGAAAAAAATGATTTTGCTGAAGCATACAAGTCTTACCAAAAGGTGTGTGAAAGTAATGGAAATAAAGAACCTATTTTGGATATGACAGCATTTAAAAGTTTGTATACAATCTATGCGTTTGACCTGAGCGCGCAAAAGGAAACTATAAAGTCTAATCGAGTGGATACTTCCCTATACATTGAAAGAGGAGAGAGTGAAGAAGTTGATACATATTGTTTGCTTTTGGAAGAAACAGAATTGCAGATTAATACAGATAATGGTGTGATGATTAGTCTCACATAATTTTTTGTTAAATAAATGAGTGGCAAAGTACCAACTGGGGTATATGTTAATCAAATCAATCTTCATAAACTATCATCTTGTGTTCAAAATCAAAAACCTTGTACGATTAACGTTAATACAATTCAGAGAAAAGGAGCAGTAAGAATTGATGTTTTGCTCACAAGAGAACAGGTTAAAATCTTGAATGACACTGGCTCACTTAAAATTAAAATGACAAAACCAATGTTGAAAAAAATATTCAATAAGAGAGACGAGTGGAGGATTTCTCCCATTTCTAATTCCTTTATTTGCTGGTTTAAGTGCGGTTGGAGCATTGACGGGTGGTATTTCAACAGCGGTGAAAACTGCCAACGAAAGGAAGGCTCAACTCCAGGCTCAAAAAGAATTGGAAAGACATAACAAAGAGTTGGAGAAACAAATTAGTGGAAGTGGCGTAATTGTAGATTTTGCTGGAAAAAATTGAAGGTCTGCCTGATAAAGCGAGATTGTTAGTTGGAGATATGCTTTCTTCTATTGCACAAGCAGGTGTAAAATTAACGAAAAGAGGTAATGGATTATATCTTTCTAATAAATAAATGAGCATTGATGAGTGGTTGAAAGAATTTGGAAAGAATACAACATCAAATTTACAACTTGCCAAATATTGTAAGAAATTAAAAATTCAAAATGTGGTTATTTGTATGAGAGATGAATTAACAAATGTGCGAAACATACAAAGAATATTATTATGAACTTAGAAGATAATAATGGGAACGGTTCTCATTGGGTTTGTATTTTTAATAATCAAGACAAATATTATTTTGATAGTTTTGGTCTTCCACCACCTGTTGAAGTCATAAAATTCTTACAGAATGGTGTTTATCAAACATTTCAAGTCCAAGAATTAAATTCCAAGTGTTGTGGTCAATTATGTCTATATGTGTTATTTCAACTCAACAAAAAATAAAAAATTTTATGATATTATTTTTAATCTAATATAAATGACTTATGTTGGTAAAGATGGTTCTATCTTTGGTGTATCTCAAGAACTGGATATTGATTTATCAAATTATTATACAAAGGCACAGGCTGAACGACATAAATATAATATAAACCAAAATATTAACATGAAAAATGCTTATAAATTAAAAAATTATCCAAGCCCAACTGACGCGAATGACTTGGTGAGATTAAGCGATTTATCACAATATATATACTTGAATAAAACGGCTGTGTATTCCAAAGATACAGAAGTGTTGATATTATCTCCAGGTCATACAGAATTCACAGTTCGAATTAAAATAAATTTTTATAAAGAAGGCGTATCGTTTGTATGAGAATAGAACAATGGGGGTATGATATGAATGATTTAGGGTATAATTGGTCATTTAAAATTAACCTCGAAGACCTGGAACAATTAAATCAGTCTGTAAGGAAGAATATTATCCACTTGGTATCGAGAATGAGTTTTGTGGGTCCACGATTAGTAAACAACAAATAAAAGAATTTAATAAGGGCAAATATAATAATGGTTTTGCCCTTGTTTATCTCATGAAAACAGAAAAAACAGGATTATATATAATAAGTAAGGAAATACAAAATGATTTAACTATGGGAAGATGGGGAGGTGTTTCGTGCCATAATATTATTCTAACATATATTTCTAATACATAAATGACAGCAAGAAGGCTTCAAGAAAATTATCATTTCTGTGTCCAAGCATACCTTCAAGAAAAGGGTATTCGGTATTTTAATAAATATGTTCTACAACATAAGAATGAGGTATTTTCAATAAAAGATTGGCATTATGCTGATGTTGATAAACCGACAACTTTAGATTTAATTAGAATGTTAAATAATGAAAAAATTATAAAGTTAAGAAAAGGTAAGGCTCTTTTAGAAATTCAAAAGAAATTTTATTGGTTTCCTGTTGTAAAAAAATTATTTTGGATACAGGAATAACAAGAAATCCTGATGAATATATGTATAATATTCTATGGGGTGTAAACGATTCAAGGATAGTAAGGGATGAGGAAGGAGTTGAAGAAGAGAGGGAAGAGGGAGGAAAAGGAGAATGAGGAGAGGGAGAATAGAGAGAGGAGAATAGAGAGAGAGGGAGGAAAGAGAGAAGAGAGAGAAGGGAGGAAAAGGAGAAGAAAGAGAAGGAGGAAAAAAAGAGAAGAGAGAGAGGGAGGAGGAGAGGGAGGAAAGAGCGAGACAAAATAAATATCAAAATATGGAAACCAGTGAGATTCAAAAAGATTGGCGGTATTACAGAAAATAACTCAACCCACCGAGGAGGAAACCAAAGAATTGACAAGTCTATTTGCAATATTTTCTTCAAGACTATTGACATCGTCAAGCCATTCATTTTAATTCAAGTTTTTTCTTAAATAAATGGAGGAGAGAGTGAAGGCATTTCTTAGGATTCTTTATGTTTTAAAAATTAAGATTCAAATGTGCATGTTGGAAACTAAAAAGGTTTTTGCACTCTGCAGAGAATTTTTTCTCATAAATAAATGAGTTATTGTCTCAAATGTAAAAAGAAAACTAATACTAAAAATATTTCATATATTAAAAGTAAAAATAACAGGGTTATACAAAAAGGTATATGTTCGGTGTGTGGTTCAAAAAAATCAATTTATCTCCAAACACAAACTCGGAGGAGATATACAAAAGTTTTTATCAGGAAGTAAATTTACAACTACTGGAATACCAGGGAATTACATCTTCCAGGGTATTCTTTCTGTGGTCCAGGCACAAACTTGGATAAAAGATTAGATGAGGCAGACAATCCTAAATCCTGGAGTAAACCAATCAATAGAGTTGATGAAGTGTGCATGAGACACGATATTGATTATGGGAATACCACAACGTTGGAAGAAAAGCATGAAGCCGATAGAGAAATGTTGTATAATTTGTCTCTGATACAAAATCCAACCTTGAGAGAAAAAGTTGATAGGTTCATCGTGAAGAAGATGATTAGTGCTAAATTGAAACTTGGACTTGGAAATTCAAAAAACTTGTAAGCTCTAATGATGTCATTAAGACTGAAGAGCAATTAGCTGATGAATTACATAAACCAATATTCACAAAGTTTCAGAGAAGGAAAGTTTATTCCAAGGAAGTAGATTATATCTGGTCTGCTGATTTGATTGAACTCAATAATGATAAGGGGTACAAGTATGCTTTAACCGTTA
Source organism: Eptatretus burgeri (assembly GCF_056783735.1). Taxonomy (NCBI): domain Eukaryota; kingdom Metazoa; phylum Chordata; class Myxini; order Myxiniformes; family Myxinidae; genus Eptatretus; species Eptatretus burgeri. The sequence continues at coordinate 72,252,699 of NC_140972.1, read as the reverse complement.
TTGATTTGAGGAGTAGATATGTGTGGGTTGTCCCTTTAAAAAAC
>NC_140972.1:72237655-72240155 GCF_056783735.1 Eptatretus burgeri | reverse complement strand
ATCACCGGTTTGAACTGCATATCACATCTCCTGCAAAGCAAAAGTAAAATCTGATGAGTGACTCACCCTGATCATGCCTCTTGCAGGACGCTGGCTCGCTGCGTTCAGCAAATCACTCTCTTTCAAGTAAATCGCCATATCATTCAGCCACACGAAAACCTGCAGAGTCTGCTCTGCCAAAGACTGCGTCTGTTCCACAACGTCGACCTCCAGAGCATTGCATCCGAACATCCGTCGAACTACCACAGACTGCCCACAGAAAAGAGCAGCCGAAAGGTCCAAGAAATGCTGGCCAAAGTTCGCGCTACTTTCCAATGAAGCTCTGTGGACATTTTGGTGAAGACTTTTTTTCTTTTTCTTTTAAGAAACCTATTTTGCACTCGAGTTCTTGCATCCAATAAAGTACCGCTCTGTAGCGAGATGTTCACTGTTGGGACCTTACGTGAGTGCTCTCTGCTTGGGGAAGTTTCTGAGCGTGCCATGCTCGGTCCCATCAAGGTTCCAAGGCCTTGTTTACAATGTCATCACTTTGCGACTGCTTGTACATGCTATGTGTTGCATTGCATATAGTCTTTTTTTGTCAAAGTGATGAGGGTGTGGATGTGCAAAAGCCTGCTTTGCACAGACATGGGAAGCACCTCCTACTTTTTTAAAGCACAATTTTAGTTGAAATAAAATAAAATGGTGCCGTGCCATTAACACCAAAAGGATATTTTACAAGCGATTTTACTAGAAACAACCATTTCCACTTTTGAAACAAACAAACAAAAATCACAAAAAGCACTATTTATATCAAATCCGAATTACTGAGTTTTTAATTTTTGTTCCATTCATGCTTTTGAGGGGCAAGAATTTCGAAAAGTTTTACAAGATGTGACAGGCTTCCAGCAAACAGCTTCAAGGGGAAAAAAAACTTTTGATTTGACCTCACTTTTTAACTGTTGATGTCCAATTTTGGACCCAATTACTTGTCGGAGGCTCCAAACTCAGGGCAGATGTATTTTGTTGAAACGTTTTCAGTCATATCAGCAATCCATTCCAATACGCAATTGGAGGGGCTTGCATTGTAATGTTACATTTGGAGCAAAGACGTGAGGAAACGTGAATAACAAGGACATTGGGAGATGATGGGTAAAATCAATCAATCAACACGATGTGCAAGTTGAATCTGGAATCACGGCGCCTTGAACCGTGCAAACTCAGGTGGGACTGCCAAACAAACCTTACTTTTCCATCGGCTGTTTTAAAGTTGCAAAACGTGTTTTGTTTTTCTCTGCTTCTCCATTTTGCGAAGATAAACTCGAGGTCAGTTGAAATGATCGGATTTGGGAGCCATGTGTACGATAGGCAGATGACCTCTTTGTGTCCCCGAGTTGCTCCAACTTTTGTACAAATGTCTGTATAAATTACTGTCATTGCCATAAATTACCGACGCAGATCTCAAGGTTTCATACTTCATTTGCAATGCCATAAGTAAATAAATGGCGATGCTCACAATCTGCTGTTGTACACTTTTTAAAAGAAAATGCCAAAATGTTGCAAAATGTGACTTGACTGAGCTGTGATAACCATGGTGTGAAGGATGACCCTCTTAAGCAGTTTTATCCAGCACAAAAATTGGTGCAATCTTTGCACATATAATGAAAGAGATGGGTGTGTGAAATTTTGGGAGGCCTCACCTCTTATTATGGAGGACCATACTCGAGGCAGCGTTTCAGGGTGTTCACGAGAAGTCGAGAAATGTTTCATTTAGAACCAATCCTTGACAGATAGTCACTTCGTCTCAAGATACTCAACTGAAGGGGAAAATAATTTGCTCATTTGTTCACACACAAATGGCCTTCTTTGGATGTGAAGAGGAACAAATTGTCATTAGGCTTGCCGATTTGCCATGCCTGAGTATGCTGATGGGAGTAGTAGGGGATAGTTAATCACTATTTCAGGTTCACTATGGATGTGTGCAAGTTGAAACAATGTTTCAGTGTTGAACCCAGAGCCGAAAAACAAGCGTACAGGACATGTGGTTGAGCGTGGCCATTAAGACATCCAATAAGAGCATGTGTTTGGGACAGCCAAGCTGTGAGTACTAATTCTTCTTTTCACATGCAGCACATTGCTGTTGGTAGAATAATTTGCTTGCAAGGTGAGGGGGGGGGGGTGGAGGGAAGGGATTGCAGATATAATAATGCAGTGCCCCCTATAAATAAGAGCAGGAATTTATATTGCCCAGGGTGCTGGTGATAGCTTGTCAACTCCTCTCGAAGGATACCGTGGGATTTTTTAACATCCAACTAATGCTGGCAAATGAGCAAACCAAGTAACCAGTCTTTTCACGTCATTATCAAGAAAAGTGCTAAGGGCCAAGTATAATTGACTTTTCCATGGTTTGGTTGACAGAAATCACAATATCAATCATGAAAACCTGACCAAATTAGCATAGTTGACAAAGTCAGATCTTAGAGTCTGACACAAAGCGAGAGTGCAATCACATTACCTTTCA
>NC_140972.1:72192655-72232655 GCF_056783735.1 Eptatretus burgeri | reverse complement strand
CCCCCTACCAGACACTGTCCGCGAAGCCCGCGGAGTTGAGGCGCCACCGCCGCTTTGCGTCTCATCATCAGACGGGTAGGCCCGACACGGTCTCGGCCCCAGGCCCGCCTACCCCCCTCATCCTGGAGGGTGGTTCTCTTTCTTTTGCTTTGGGTATCTGTGTTGTCGGCGCCGTCTGTGAAGTAAAATTGTATAAGTGTTGCCGTGTGCTCGGTAGTCGGATAGCTCTGCATTGTGTTTCTCTTTTATATTTGCTTTTTGTGTAATATTGTGTTTCTTCTCCTTTTACATGTGCTTTTGGTGTAATTGTATATGTGTGCTTCCCGTTCATCGAGAAATAAATGTGAGTTATGTTGAACTGTTTTCCCGCTTCGCTTCGTCTTTTCTTTCATTGAATCTCCATCTTGCTTCACGTAAAGGGTTGGTCGTGGGCTAAAACGCCCGATAATTAATCGAACCGACGAATAACACCGCTCGGTTATCCCGATAGTACGGAACGGGTCGCTTAAAGTGGCCCGTGTCTGAAGTCGACCTGCGGCGAGGTGCGATCGCCCGGTCTACCCTCCGTGTGGGTACTTACGTAGGTCGAATTTGGCGAGCAACCCTATCCCACGCGGGGGCCGATTGGCACGATCGTGGTGAGACCGAAAGGTCCACCCGTGACTAGTTCCCGGCGTTAGTCCGAGAGGGTCACGACTGGATTGACGGCCGGTGGGCGACGTGCCGCGATTCGAGTTACGTGGCCGTCCGCACGCCGGCGGGCGCGAATCCGCAACACTGGTGTCAGGTCGTGCGATATAAACCCATCGCCCTCCTCGCGGCACTGGTATCGGACAACGGGAAAATGGGCTCTCCGGTCTCCAACTAAATTCACGGGAATCGGTCCAGGGGTGAGAGGAGCGACCCCCGATTCCTTCCAAATTACGAGCGAGCTAAATTAACCCTTTAAGAGAAGCAAGATGGCGGCTCAAGGCGAGCGGGAGCCGGGGGTATTAGAAATGGATGTAGAATGTGCAGAATCCATGGTCCAGGATGAAATCCCCGTGCAGGAAATGTTGGTTGTACAGGAAAACGAACTCGCCCAACTGAACCCAGAGCCCGAAATAGGAGCGGCAGCAGCCGCGGTGTATGACACCTCCCCTCCCCCTCTCCACCAAAACTCCCCGATCCTTGCCGAAACGGCTCACCCAAGCGCACCCGACATGGCCCAGCTATTCACCATGCTGGCAAAAATGAATGCGGAAATGACAGCGAGGATGGATGCGAATGCACAAAAGATGGATACAAACGCAAATGAAATGAAAAACGAAATGAAAGGAATGAACAAGCAAATGAAGGAAGAAATGAAAGAGCTCCGGGGTGAGACGCAGAACATGGGCCGATGCCTGCAGGCGGGCATGAAGGCCGTTAGCAGGGAGCTTAAAATGGCGACTCCACGTGTAGGAACGAACGAGCTGGGAGGGGGTGCAACGGCTGTCGGGCCCGCGGTGGAGGCGGGTAAGGAAAAAGTAATTCGGGAGACAAGAGACGAGGTGAAAGTAATTGGGAGGGAGAGAAAAGAACAATTAATACGGAAAGCAAGGATGAGGTACGCGGAGATCGTGAAAGAGCAAGGAGTGAAAAACAGGGAAGGACGGGAGCGACTTAAAGAGAAAGCAAGGTTGACCGACAAAGATAAGGGAAAGACGCCAGAAAGAAGTGGAGACTAATAGACAGGAGGGGACAACAGAAACTTATAAATGTATAGAGACACGGGAGACAAAAAAAATAGAGGAGAGACTGCATGATAATGACAAGGCTAGAGACGCACACACACACACGGAGGTAGTGGAGGATAGTGAGGTTGAGCTCGCGGAGCGTGTAGGGACCCAGTGCGAGCAGCTGGATGGCCTCCTCCAGGAACGAGGGGAGGGAGTATGCCCCCTTGAGGCGAGTAACGACCAGGTGAGTTCGGTCGTGCTTTGCGAGGTTGAGGGGAGGAGTGCTGTGGACAGGTGCACGGAGAGCTTGGGGGGTATAGAGGCCCCGGAGACCCTTGTGGGGACACGAATCCCCAATGTGGTTGTCCCCGCGTGTGTGAGTGAGGGACGGTGTGTGGATGAGGCACCACGAGTGAGTGAAAACGCACGAGTGAGTGAAAGGCCGCGAGTGCGTGGAGCCACGTGTGCGAAAGAGGTAGCATGCGTGAGTGAGCGGCCGAGTGTGAGAGAGACAGCGTGTGCAAGGTCGTTGTGTGTAAGGGAGATGTCGGTCGGCATGTGTGAACATGCAGCCGCGTCTCCCGGTGTGAGTTTAATGGTGTGGAGTGTGAGCGTCGTAACACGCAGGTGTGCGTGGGTCGAATGGCGACGACGACGACATGTGAGTAAAGAAAGCCGAGTAGCGGCTGTAGTTGTTTCGGGGACCGTGCCGGGTTCACCCAGCAGTGAGCACGAGGTCCGTGCTGTGCAACGCACGAGGCCCCCACATGCTCGCTTGCGAGAGTGAAGTCCCGGTCCGGAAACACCAGCGGTGGATTTGACGATCCCGCGGACGGACAAAGTTTAGGCAGGATTACGGATTTGGACCGGACGGGTTCTCTACGCGGGCGTGTGTGTGAAGCTCCAACGGGCAAGGCACATGTGTTCGCGTGGGGAACCCCTCGAGACGTGGGGCTTGTGTTTTTTTTTTATGCGCACGGTGACGTCATGGCTGCACGCGGAGTTGGAATCCGGCAGGAGGGGTATCCCTGCCGGATAGTACCGTCCAAGGAGGGACGAGGAACACGTGCAGCTGCATGACGTCACGCGCAGGTGTAAAGTGCGCGAGCTGTGAGTTGCCGCGCTGGTGATGCGCATGGAAAAAAAAAAGAAAAAAAAAAACAGTAAGCCTCACTTTCAGGTGCACAGGATTCCTGGGCAAGGGGTGGAAGACCCCCTTGACCTGGGCACAGGATGGAAACTAGTTAGGGGGAAGGGTTAGCTTAGTTAGACCGACTTCATGGGGCAGGGGTAAGTCCTCATGGAGTCCGTGGAATGGATTAGGCAGAGGGATTTAGTGAGCTTTAGGTTGGGAAATAAAATGATTTATTCGGAGACAGTGACAGACTTGTGGATATGTAGAGGGGACGTAGTTTAGCTACGTAGGTTAAATGGAACGTGCTGTAGTTTAAGGGACGACGTGGGAGCACGAGTTAGTTAGGGGATGCAGTAAGGATGGCAGAGTTCAGCGGTGTGTGTGTTGAAGAGTTGTTGGTGAGTGTAGTGGAAGCATGTGCTTGGTGAGTGAGTGAGGCCAGCGGGTCTGTGTGAGTGGAGCGAATGGGGAATGCATGGTGCGATGAGTGATTGGGGGGAGGAGTGACTCCCGCCCAAGGGACCCCGGGGTCAGTATAAAGTAAGTTAGCAGGGTTAGTTAAATTGAAAAATGGAGGTCGTTTTGTTGGTGGTGGGAGTGTAGGCTCGAAACCCATTTGGAGGGGTGCAGGAGCCCTGTTGACAGGCTGGGAGCGTGGCTGCGAAAAGTGAGTATCGCTGAGTGGGTACCCCGGGCACCAGGCTAGTCGGCCGTGGTAGGCCAAGGGCCCATGGGGGGCCGGGATAGCGTAGTGGGCACGGGTGCGCCTGCTTGGTGCGGGGGCCCGGGGCGCCATTAGCCGCGTGGGCAGTGCTGTGGGCACGGGTGACCCTCGGAAAGGGGCCTGGGAAGCCAGCCTGCCACGTGTGCGTTTCAGGGGAGGTGCCATGGGGGGCACTCCCCGGTGTTAGGGAGCTGGTAGGCTCGGAGGCAGTGTAGTGCCCGGGGGTGCCATAGCGGGAGATTCGGCAGAGGGTCGTGCCTGCCAAAGGGAGCCACGTGTCCCAGCCATGAGACCGTGTGAGGGCACGGAGAGAAAATTGGGGGGCGAGGCCCGAAATTGTGAGGACACCAACACAGGTGACGGGAATCTGGGTTGTTAGAACCAATAGTTTAAGCGAGAGGCGCTTGTTGAAAGCCCCGGGGTAGTTTAACAGTTAAATGGATAGGGTAGATAGGAAGTGTACCCCTCCGCACCATCCATCCCCTCGCTCTCGTTGTGGGCCGCTGGACCCACTTTGGTTATAGATCGCTGAACTCTGGGGAGGCCATCCTGAGGCTTCGTTGGGCCTCGACACAGGACGCTCGCTCTCCCTTGTTCCCCTCCGGGAAGGGAACGTAGGGGTTGGGAGTAGGCTAGGTGACAGGATAGGTTAGCCGAACAAAGACTATAAAGGGGGTTCGGGGACGATTTATAGTGGGGAAGTAAAAATAAAAAAATAAGTTGGGGCTAAATTGGGGTTTGACAAATTAAGGGAGTGGGTATGTACAGTGACAGGCAAAGGCGATAGGTGGGAGGGAGACAGGTAGGTAGGTCCGAGCCCGCCTTCCGAGTGGCCAGCACCACCGCACTCCCTCCACCAACCTCCACTGAACGGCAAAGGCTGGCCAACTTCATCGGCTGGCCGTGTTTTGCTTCAAGGCCTGTGCCGCCCACTTCATCGGCAGCTGTTGTTTTGCTGCAAGGCCTGTGCCGGCCAACTTCATCGGCTGGCCGTGTTTTGCTTCAAGGCCTGGGCCGGCCACGTCATCTGCTGGCTGTGTTTTTCTTCAAGGCCTGTGCCGGCCAGTTCGTCTGCCGGCTGTGTTTGCCTGCAGCGGCCTTCTTCTGCGGGCTGTGTTTGCCTGCTGCCTTTGCCATGCCCACTGCCCACGTTCACCAGCCCCGTTCAATTTTTTGCTTTGCCCCCCCCCTGTTCATTTCCATGTGCGCCAGGATCCGCAAGGCAACAGTTTGCAAGCTGCAAGAACTGCCCTGTTGGCAGCTACAACACGGGCCTGCAGTGGCGGCCCGTGCACCGTGTTTGTGTTCATCCATCCATTCGTTGTGTTCATTGCGTGTGCCACTTGAGCTGGCACGGAGACTGCGTTTGTGCAGCCCATGCACCGTTGTGGTTCACTGCGTTCAGTTCAAAAGGGAAGGCCTTGGACTGCGAGTGAGCAGCCGGCCACGTTCCCTGTCACCTGCATTGTTTGAGTCAGAGACTGCATGCGAGCAGCCTGGCTCCCTGCTAACTGCTTTCTTTTTGCAGAGTTCATTGATCCTGGGCCATGGTTTAGTGTAAAATTTGTAAGTTAAGGTAAGATGTACTGTAAATATGAGTGCGCCCCCGGCATGTCTGTCTTAGCGCCGGCAATTTTATTTAAGTCGTCCGTGTGAGTGAGTTTGTTTAGGTAGTTACTCAGCCCTCAGGTTATTTATTTTGGGGACACGAATACCATGAATGTCGCACTCAGGGATCCGTAGGTAAAATGTACTAGGGGAAAACTACACATGATGGCACACGAGAATTTGACGACTCGGGACGAGTCTGTAAAAAGGGGAGGGGGTAGTGTTGTGGTTGACGAAATTCACAAACCACCATTCAGGTCCCTTAGGTGAGATATCTCTGTAAGTATATGTGTAGTTAGGCCCAAACCCGTTGTTTAGAGGGAATAAATGTCATTCATGCGGGCTGCGACCCCTCTAAATAGCCGTTTTTCTTTTACTATCTTTATTTTGGACCAGCCGCCATTACTACCACCACCAACCACGTCTCAACAGCCATCACACAACAACCACCAACCACAACGCCGCTTCACAACAACCACCAACCACAACGCCGCTTCACAACAACAACCACCAACCACAACGCCGCTTCACAACAACAGCCACGACCTTTACCGTCACAACTCGCCACCATCGCATCACCACCATTCTTGCGCCACTTGTGGGCACCGATACTGGACTCGTGCAGGGCGCGCACCGAGCAGCGTGTTCAGAAACATAACAGACTTTCCGAGAAAAACGGATCAAAAACGACTCACGCCCACTTCTGTTCCGTCCTATCGGTGAGCGTGGGGCGATTTGGCCCCGCCTCCAGGGCGTTGGAGTGTGGTCGCTATATGCAAATTCATGGATCAAAAAGCATTCACGCCCACTTTTCCTCGGTCCAATGGGGAGCCAGTTGGAGGTGAAGGGTCGGAGGTAAAGGGTCAAAGGTGGGGGAGCGAGGCCACGGGGGATATAAACGGCTGCGTTCGTCAGTCAAGGCAGTTCGCAGTTGGGAGTTCGCGGAGCCAGTGAAGAGTTGGGACGAGTCAAGAGAGGAGACGGAGAGGGCGATCGGACGAAGCTGTGGAGAGGCGGCGGCGGCGAAGGCGGTTGAGGGGTGCTCGCGTCGGAGTCGGGGAGCTGCGGAGGGAGAGGCCGGCGGCGCGACCGAGGTCGTGGTGGAGACGCTCGTCGCGGGACCCGAGACAGGGAGATATTCTCCTTTCCCCCGAGCATCAACAACCCCCTCCTGTTTCCCCCCCGCGCTGAGATAGTGCGACAAGGGGGCCCCTTTCCCACCCCTTACCAGACACTGTCCGCGAGGCCCGCGGAGTTGGGGCGCCACCGCCACTTTGCGTCTCATCATCAGACGGGTAGGCCCGACGCGGTCTCGGCCCCAGGCCCGCCTCATCCTTGAGGGTGGTCCTTTTCTTTTGCTTTGGGTATATGTGTTGTCGGCGCCGTCTGTGACGTAAAATTGTATAAGTGTTGCCGTGTGCTCGGTAGTCGGATAGCTCTGCATTGTCTTCTTCTTTTATATTTGCTTTTTGTGTAACATTGTGTGTTTCTTCTCCTTTTACATTTGCTTTTGGTGTAATTGTATATGTGTGCTTTCCGTGTGCCATCGCGAAATAAATGTGAATTATGTTGAACTGTTTTCCCGTTTCGCTTCATCTTTTCTTTCATTGAATCTCCATCTTACTTCACGTAAAGGGTTGGTAGTGGGCTGAATACGCCCGATAATTAATCGAACCGTCGAGGCCGACGATAACACCGCTCGGTTATCCCGATAGTACGGAACGGGTCGCTTAAAGTGGCCCGTGTCCGAAGTCGACCTGCGGCGAGGTGCGATCGCCCGGTCTACCCTCCGTGTGGGTACTTAGGTAGGTCGAATTTGGCGAGCAACCCTATCCCACGCGGGGGGCCGATTGGCACGATCGTGGTGAGGCCGAAAGGTCCACCCGTGACTGGTTCCCGGCGTTAGTCCGAGAGGGTCACGACGGGATTGTCCGTCCGGTGGGCGACGTGCCGCGATTCGAGTTACGTGGCCGTTCGCACGCCGGCGGGCGCGAATCCGCAACACTGGTGTCAGAAGTGGGATATAAACTCATCGCCCTCCTCGCGGCACTGGTATCGGAGAACGGGACAACGGGCTCTCCTGTCTCCAGCTAAATTCACGGGAATCGGTCCAGGGGTGAGAGGAGCGACCCCCGATTCCCTCCAAATTACGAGCGAGCTAAATTAACCCTTTACGAGAAGCAAGATGGCGTCTCAAGGCGAGCGGGAGCCGGGGGTATTAGAAATGTATATGTGTAGTAATGTAGAATCCATGGCTCAGGATGAAATCCCCGTGCAGGAAATGTTGGTTGTACAGGAAAACGAACTCGCCCAACTGAACCCAGAGCCCGAAATAGGTGCGGCAGCGGCCGCGGTGTATGACACCTCCCCGCCCCCTCTCCACCAAAACCTCCCGATTCTTGCCGAATCGGCTCACCCAAGCGCACCCGACATGGCCCAGCTATTCACCATGCTGGCAAAGATGAATGCGAATACACAACAAATGAATGCGGAAATGAAAAACGAAATGAAAGGAATGAACAAACAAATGAACGAAAAGATGGATGCGAATGCACAGCAAATGAACGGAATGGAAACAAACATGAAGGAAGAAACGAAAAAGCTCCGGGGTGAGACGCAGAACATGGGCCGATGCCTGCAGGCGGGCATGAAGGCCGTTAGCAGGGAGCTTAAAATGGCGACTCCACGTGTGGGAGCGAACGAGCTGGGAGGGGGTGCAACGGCTGTCGGGCCCGCGGTGGAGGCGGGTGAAAAAATAATTCGGGGGACGTGTTGGGCGAGGGTCATGACGGTAACCGAGAGGGACAAACTAATTGGGGTGATGGAGACATGCACGAGGGAGATAAGGGAAGAGACGGAAATAATAGTTGAAACAAGGGAGATAAAGGGTGAAGAGGTGACTGAGTTGGCAGAGACACGGGAGATGGAACGATAGAGGGAAGACTACACGATGAAGACGGGGTAAGTGACGCACACACACACACGGAGGTAGTGGAGGATAGTGAGGGTGAGCTGGCGGACCGTGCAGGGACCCGGTGCGAGCAGCGGGATAGCCTCCTCCAGGAACGAGGGGAGGGAGTATGCCCCCTTGAGGCGAGTCACGACCAGGTGAGTTCGGTCGTGCTTTGCGAGGTCGAGGGGAGGAGTGCTGCGGACAGGTGCACGGAAAGCTTGGGGGGTATAGAGGCCCCGGAGACCCTTGTGGGGACACAAATCCCCAGTGTGGTTGTCCCTGTGTGTGTGGTGCAAGGTGTGAGTGCATCCCCGTGTGTGGAAGCGTCCCCGTGTGTGAGTGGTGTGGTTTGTGTGAGGGAAATGGCACGAGTGAGTGAAAGGCCGCGAGTGCGTGGAGCCACGTGTGCGAGGGAGGTAGCATGCGTGAGTGAACGGCCGTGTGCAAGGTCGCTGTGTGCAAGGGAGACCGTGTGTGTGAGAGAGCGGTATGTAAGGGAGATGTCGGTGGGCATGTGTGAACATGCAGCCGCGTCTCCCGGTGTGAGTTTAATGGTGAGGTGTGTTAGCGTCGTAACACGCAGGTGTGCGTGGGTCGAATGGCGACGACGGCGACATGTGAGGAAAGGAAGCCGAGTAGCGGCTGTAGTTGTTTCGGGGACCGTGCCGGGTTCACCCAGCAGTGAGCACGAGGTCCGTGCTGTGCAACGCACGAGGCCCCCACGTGCTCGCTTGCGAGAGTGAAGCCCCGGTCCGGAAACGCACGCGGTGGATTTGCCGATCCCGCGGACGGACAAAGTTTAGGCAGGACTACGGATTTGGACCGGACGGGTTCTCCACGCGATCGTGTGTGTTAAGCTCCAACGGGCAAAGCACATGTGTTCGTGTGGGGAACCCCTCGAGACGTGGGGCTTGTGTTTTTTTTTATGCGCACGGTGACGTCATGGCTGCACGCGGGGTTGGAATCCGGCAGGAGGGGTATCCCTGCCGGATGGTACCGTCCAAGGAGGGACGAGGAACACGTGCAGCTGCATGACGTCACAGGGCAGGTGCAAAGTGCGCGAGCTGTGAGTTGCCGCGCTGGTGCTGCGCATGTGAAAAAAAAAAAGCAAGCCTCACTTTCGGGTGCACAGGATTCCTGGGCAAGGGGTGGAAGACCCCCTTGACAAGGGCACAGGATGGAAACTAGTTAGGGGGAAGGGTTAGCTTAGCTAGACCGACTTCATGGGGCAGGGGTAAGTCCTCATGGAGTCCGTGGAATGGATGAGTTAGAGGGATTGTAGCGAGATTTAGGATGGGAAATTATTTTTTTGATTTTGAGGACAGTGACAGACTTGTGGATGTGTAGCGGGGACGTAGCTTCGCTACGTAGTGTTAAAAGGAACGTGCTGTAGTTTAAGGGACGACGTGGTAGCACGAGTTAGTTAGGGGATGCAGATAGAAGGATGGCAGAGTTCAGCGGTGAGTGTGTTGAAGAGTTGTTGGTGAGTGAAGTGGAAGCATGTGCTTGGTGAGTGAGTGAGGCCAGCGGGTCTATGTGTATGGAGCAAATGGGGACTGCATGGTGCGATGAGTGATTGGGGGGAGGATTGACTCCCGCCCAAGGGACCCCGGGGTCAGTGTAGAGTGAGTTAGGGGGTTAGTCAAATTTACAAAATGGAGGTCGTTTTGTTGTTGGTGGGAGTGTAGGCTCGAAACCCGTTTGGAGGGGTGCAGGAGCCCTGTTGACAGGCTGGGAGCGTGGCTGCGAAAAGCGAGTATCGCTGAGTGGGTACCCCGGGCACCAGGCTAGTTGGCCGTGGTAGGCTAAGGGCCCATGGGGGGGCCGGGATAGTGTCGTGGGCACGGGTGCGCCTGCTTGGTGCGGGGGCCCGGGGCGCCATTGGCCGCGTGGGCAGTGTTGTGGGCACAGGTGACCCTCGGAAAGGGGCCTGGGAAGCCAGCCTGCCATGTGTGCGTTTCAGGGGAGGTGCCATGGGGCGCACTCCCCGGTGTTAGGGAGCTGGTAGGCTCGGAGGCAGTGTAGTGCCCGGGGGTGCCATAGCGGGAGATTCGGCAGAGGGTCGTGCCTGCCAAAGGGAGCCACGTGTCCCAGCCATGAGACCGTGTGAGGGCACGGAGAGAAAATTGGGGGGCGAGGCCCGAAATTGTGAGGACACCAACACAGGCGACGGGAATCTGGGTTGTTAGAACCAATAGTTTAAGCGAGAGGCGCTTGTTGAAAGCCCCGGGGTAGTTTAACAGTTAAATGGATAGGGTAGATAGGAAGTGTACCCCTCCGCACCATCCATCCCCTCGCTCTCGTTGTGGGCCGCTGGACCCACTTTGGTTATAGATCGCTGAACTCTGGGGAGGCCATCCTGAGGCTTCGTTGGGCCTCGACACAGGACGCTCGCTCTCCCTTGTTCCCCTCCGGGAAGGGAATGTAGGGGTTGGGAGTAGGCTAGGTGACAGGATAGGTTAGCCGAACAAAGACGATAAAGGGGGTTAGGGGACGATTTATAGTGGGGAAGTAAAAATAAAAAAATAAGTTGGGGCTAAATTGGGGTTTGACAAATTAAGGGAGTGGGTATGTACAGTGACAGGCAAAGGCGATAGGTGGGAGGGAGACAGGTAGGTAGGTCCGAGCCCGCCTTCCGAGTGGCCAGCACCACCGCACTCCCTCCACCAACCTCCACTGAACGGCAAAGGCTGGCCAACTTCATCGGCTGGCCGTGTTTTGCTTCAAGGCCTGTGCCGCCCACTTCATCGGCAGCTGTTGTTTTGCTGCAAGGCCTGTGCCGGCTGGATTGTCTGCAGCTGCTGTGCTGCAAGGCCTGCGCCGGCCGGATCATCTGCAGCTGTTTTCTGCAAGGCCTGTGCCGGCTCACTTCATCTGCCAGCTGGCTGTTTTTCTTCAAGGCCTGTGCCGGCCAGTTCGTCTGCCGGCTGTGTTTGCCTGCAGCGGCCTTCTTCTGCGGGCTGTGTTTGCCTGCTACCTTTGCCATGCCATGCCCACTGCCCCTGTTCACCAGCCCTGTTCAATTTTTGCTTTGCCCCCCCCCCCTGTTCATTGCCATGTGCGCCAGGATCAGAAAGCAACAGTTTGCAAGCTGCGAGAACTGCCCTGTTGGCAGCTACAACACGGGCCTGCAGTGGCGGCCCGTGCACCGTGTTTGCGTTCAGTTCAAACCATTCATCCATCCATTCGTTGTGTTCATCGCGTGTGCCACTTGAGCTGGCACGGAGACTACGTTTGTGCAGCCCATGCACCGTTGTGGTTTACTGCGTTCAGTTCAAAAGGGAAGGCCTTGGACTGCGTGTGAGCAGCCGGCCACGTTCCCTGTCACCTGCATTGTTTGAGTCAGACACTGCATGCGAGCAGCCTGGCTCCCTGCTAACTGCTTTCTTTTTGCAGAGTTCATTGATCCTGGGCCATGGTTTAGTGTAAAATTTGTAAGTTAAGGTAAGATGTACTGTAAATATGAGTGCGCCCCCGGCATGTCTGTCTTAGCGCCGGCAATTTTATTTAAGTCGTCCGTGTGAGTAAGTTTGTTTAGGTAGTTACTCAGCCCTCATGTTATTTATTTTGGGGACACGAATACCATGAATGTCGCACTCAGGGATCCGTAGGTAAAATGTACTAGGGGAAAACTACACATGATGGCACACGAAAATTTGACGACTCGGGACGAGTCTGTAAAAAGGGGAGGGGGTAGTGTTGTGGTTGACGAAATTCACAAACCACCATTCAGGTCCCTTAGGTGAGATATCTCTGTAAGTATATGTGTAGTTAGGCCCAAACCCGTTGTTTAGAGGGAATAAATGTCATTCATGCGGGCTGCGACCCTTTTAGATAGCCGTTTTTCTTTTACTATCTTTATTTTGGACCAGCCGCCATTACTACCACCACCAACCACGTCTCAACAGCCATCACACAACAACCACCAACCACAACGCTGCTTCACGACAACAGCCACGACCTTTACCGTCACAATTCGCCACCATCGTATCACCACCATTCTTGCGCCACTTGTGGGCACCGATACTGGACTCGTGCAGGGCGCGCACCGAGCAGCGTGTTCAGAAACATCACAGACTTTCCGAAGAAAACGGATCAAAAACGACTCACGCCCACTTCTGTTCCGTCCTATCGGTGAGCGTGGGGCGATTTGGCCCCGCCTCCAGGGCGTTGGAGTGTGGTCGCTATATGCAAATTCATGGATCAAAAAGCATTCACGCCCACTTTTCCTCGGTCCAATGGGGAGCCAGTTAGAGGTGAAGGGTCGGAGGTAAAGGGTCAAAAGTGAAGGAGCGAGGCCACGGGGGATATAAACGGCTGCGTTCGTCAGTCAAGGCAGTTCGCAGTTGGGAGTTCGCGGAGCCAGTGAAGAGTTGGGACGAGTCAAGTCTATATATATATACATATATATATATATATATATGTATATATATATGTATATATATATATATATATATA
This sequence comes from Eptatretus burgeri, assembly GCF_056783735.1. Taxonomy (NCBI): domain Eukaryota; kingdom Metazoa; phylum Chordata; class Myxini; order Myxiniformes; family Myxinidae; genus Eptatretus; species Eptatretus burgeri. The sequence goes on along the minus strand of NC_140972.1, from coordinate 72,220,077 downwards.
TATATATATATACATATATATACATATATATATATACATACATATATATATATGTATATATATATATATATATATACATATATATATACATATATATACATATATATATATACATACATATATATATACATTCATATATATATATATATATATATATATACATTCATATATATATATATATATATATATATTGGGTGTATAAAAAAGTGTGATAGATAAAAACATTAGAAAGGAAAAAATAACTTGCACCATAAACTCTAACATTTTCACGCTCACGCCAGGCGTATCGCTATAGCTCTCTGTTCTTCGAACAGGCCAGCTAAAAATGAATGTTCATCGAAGAGTTTAATACAAAACACTATCCATCCATATCAACAGCAAATAAAAATTTCCATGATGAAAAAAAGAAAACCAAAAAATGTAAAAGCAATTTATTCCGTCGTTTAAAGACAAATGCATCATTTGTTCCGATCAGTTAAATTAATCCGAAAAAAACAAAACCATCAGGACCAGAGAAATGCAATAAACGAACAAATTGGCAAAAGTGTGACATCAATTGTTAAAAATACTTTATGAACAAAAAAAAAAAAATAGTTCAAAAGGTTAACAGCGCATATTTCTGAAAAAGAAATTTCATCATTTCTTCTATAAATTGCATTTGATAACACAATGATTGCTTGGCGAGCGATCCATCAATTTAAATTCATGGTTAGAACAGGAATGCACTTTAAAAAATAAAAATAAAAGGGTGAAAGGTTGAGTTTTTCAAATAGTTTTTATAAGTTATCTCATTAAATAGTAAGTTGTTTTTTTTTCTTTCCATTTCTGATGTCCTCTCTGTCACCCAACTTCCTATGTCTGATTGACAGTCTTACAATTATTATAACAGCATCTAAATTTACTTGCAACTCCCTCTTTTATGCCGTTCAGCCCAGTCAAAAGAAGACCTTTTTCTCAAAGCATCATACCGGATGACGTCATGGCATTACAGTGGGCAGCACTGCAAAATGCCAAACCGTCACTGGATTATTAACCTCCGCCATCGAAGATCGGAGGTTACTGTTTTCACCCCTTTCTGTTTGTTTATTTGTGAACAGTATTACGGAAAAAACTCCGACGGATTTCGACGAAACTTGGTGGGGGGATTAGGTATGGTCCAAGGATCATGCCATTAGATTTTGGACTTGGTCCAAAGTCCAATATGGCCGCTATGGCGGCCATTTTGAAAAAATATTTGATTTTTTTTTTTTTGCATTTCTACATGTTATTAGTGATTTCCAACAAAAAAAACATGCCAAAATTATAATTGTGGCTGATTTTGGAACTTCAGGTGGATATACCCACGTAAAATCAATTTCTGTCTCAAAGAATCTAGTTATGACGAATGAATTGAGTATGTAAAAGTAAAAGGGAAAGTTGCAAACTATAACTCTGTGAGCACTGTTGACGTCAAATTGAATGAACAGGATGTCAGGTTCACTTGAGTGACCTAGCAGTATTGGCGGTGGAGGTTTTGCACTCTACCGAGTGCTCCCCCTCTAGTTGTTGTTATTATCGTCTCCATTTAATCTGATCGTCACAGGACTGTTGTTGTTATACAAGTTCCCTTCGAAGGAACTTCAACCTCGGAGACCGCAATTCAGCCTGTAAAATAGTAGCCAACCTATGGTTGTTTGTCTTTACTTTATCCTTTTTTTTTAATGCTGATGATAGTCAAGCGAGGAAGCAGCATGTACCATTTTAAAAAAGTCTTTGGTGTGACTCGCCCGAGGGCGGGTTTGAATCACTGACCTCCCAGAATTGGAGTGGATGCGTTACATCTGGGAGGTCGTTCTCGTTGTATGGTTCTCCTGTCCTATCCAATGCCATTCTATCCCATCACCCCCATCCTTGACGGGCAGAGCCGCTCGTTATTAAATAAAATGGCTTTTTATATTCGAATGAACATGCGGTTCTCGCACGCCATGACATGACGAAGGCTTGCATTTGAGAATTTAACCCCAATGTACCCTTTAAAGTTACTTTCGGCAAAATCCTGAATAGCTCTCAAATTGTTGGCCGCTCTGCTGTGTACAAATTATAATTAGAGTTGTATGGAACTGTTAACGTTTTAACAATGGTTACAAGAAAACAAATGCACAAAGCTGCAATGTATTGAGACTTTCCCAAAATAAACATCTTGCCCAATAATTAACCGGGGGAAAATACATTTCTTTTGGATACAATACATATTAACACTATTGTTAAATTTAAAAAAAAAAAATTACAAAAAGGCTGCGTTCAAGAAAAAAAAAGTATTTTGTCTTCTCATGAGATGTGGTGTGATGAAAATTGCAAGTGAAAGACAAGTCATCTTCACTCAGCACACCCATCTTAACCAAATATTACATGTTCTCTTTGACCATGGAATGCGTTTTCAAGATTAAACACAAATATAATATGCAACAGTTAATGACACGAGCCTATCCCTCAGCACAATGACAATCCCAGCATTATTAACTCCTCATCGCCACGACAACTTCTTCTCACCCATTTCAACTATAGGAGTGAATCCCATAAATCCTCCCCTCTCACTTCATCCCTGCTTACTCTCTGCACCCCCCCCCCACACCCAATCCATTTTGGCCTCATTCTATTAGTTCAACATAATTGGCAGGAAACATACCAAAGTGGCCATCTGGAGCTCTGCCTTGCCACCATCCCTCATCAATCTGTTCGATCTCGGAAATTATTTCATCGGGGTTGAAGGATATTTCAGAATCGTCGGCTGAAAAAATGTCGAGGAGAGGTGAAAGTGGACATCATGAAGGAGGGCGGGCAGGGAAACAGGCTTAGGAGATTGTACAAATTAATCTGCATCTACAGTAACCTAGACATACTAGTTAGAGCTACAAAACATGCTTGGTGATGGGAGTGGGGGGGGGAGGGGAAGAGGGGTAGGAGATACGACTATTTTCTCAACACCAGTTACAACATAAGAGCAAATATATATATATATATATATATATATATGTATATATATATATTTATATATATATATATATATATATATATATATATATATATATATATATATATTGCTGAAATTTCATTTCTTGCAGCAGATGGCGATGTTGTACACTGGTATTTAACGCCATGATGCTCTGACAATATGTCAGTTCTACTTTAAAAGGATTGCCAACTTCATTGTAAATATGAATCCACTCACGGCCTCATCTCCTCGTCCCCGCACACTTCTCTCATGCACACCGATGTGAATAATTAAAATGAAACACTACTGCATCTATTTCTCGTTCTTTTTTAAGATTGTCTTAACTAATCTTCACTAATATAGTTTGTGAATATCCGAAGTGATTTTGTAACATAAAAGGAACTAGAACAGCACTCGGAGAGCGCATATCTCCACCAGGCTGAACAGTTTACGTTTTGTATCGCACTGATAGGCCGGATCTAGATCCGGATCCCAACTTGTACACCAAGTTTTGTCATCACTTCTCCACAACTTTTTGAGATATTGTGCTATATATCGTTTTTGGCCCTATCTCTCAATGCTGAAGAATCATTCAAAATATTCTAGTATCCGGATCCGGATCTTCACCAAAATCTAATCAATTTGTGCTTGTCAAACGCCCAACCCGTGCACAACTTTTTGAGATATCCTGCTCAAAGACAAACAAAGAGAGAGGGCTTAAAACATAACCTCCGTCCATCTTCGATGGCGGAGTTAAAACAATTTATTCCCACACTCAGGTGCACCCCGACCCACAGACTTATCAGATTCAATCGAATAGTGCAGCAGGACTCGAGCTCTCACACGATTCAGGTATTGATCAAATGTTGGAATCAAATTTAACCCAGAATTTTATTTCAATAAACTATTGTAAATGGAAAACGTAGAAAGAGTTTATCCACCACAACTCCAATTTCTCACGCAATTAACGTATGATGTCATTCTTCATCATTATTATTATACATAATTGCCTTCATTTTCACCATGATGCTCTACTTTCATTCTTTTAAACAAAATAAGTCAACGAAGAATCACAAATATAAAATGTGAGGGTGGGGGGGGGAGAGGAGGGGAAGGAGTGTATATATATGTATGTATATGTATCCAAACATATACATACATATATATACACACACATACACACACACACACACACACACACACACACACACACACACACACACACACACACACACACACACACACACACACACACACACACACTTCAGATCTCACCAGCTTGGTAGTCATAGATGGCTCGGGCAGATAGACCATAAGGTTTCACAGTTAAGCTTGGGATTTCTGGAACTTCCGGCTCACCCTGACAAACAGAAATTACAAATCAATGTCATATGTTGCAGACTATGATATATTGACATGCACACCTCCCCCCCCTCCCCCCCCCCCCCAAGGCGAAGGTTTCTTATTGCAGACACAGAGTAGACATGTTGGATTACACACATCAGAGTTTGCTCACATCAAAACATTAACAAGTGGGCAAACTTTTCGTTCCATTGCTTTGTCATCCCTGGATTTCCCTTCCTGTTGGAGCAGCCCCTCACTTGTCATGCTTGAACATGTATCCAGCTTGTTCACCACTTGGCTCTTCCTCCCTTCTCCATTCTCTCTTCCCCCTCTTCCATTCCTGTTTAAAGCATCCGTCTGTGGTCTCCCTCTACCCTGATGTTTGTGCGTTTCCCTGCCTTCCACTGTGGTCCAGCTGTTCTTCTCTATTCTGTGTTCGATCTCTTCCATGAGCCTGTTTTGTATACAAAAGAAAGAACTAAGACAAAAGCACCCAAAGTGTGTTACCAAAGTCTTCGTCACCCTGCACTGAACGGAATATATGCCTCAATTGCAATGCAAACTGTTCCAGTTCTGAAAAAGCTCAAGTACCGTCCTCCCACACAAATTGTGCTTTCAACCAAGCTAGCCCAATGTTCGTGTCGGCCGACGCCATTCCAGCAGGTCCCCAGCCAGGTGTAACACCACGAGGAATGGCAAGTGCCGCAAAGGCCCATATTGGTGCAACATCGAGATTTAAGAATGGCCGGCATTTTGAGCAGAAGAGAATACGCAGGCCAAACCTGGATCCAGTTCAAGGGATGAAAAGGTGTTTGGTCACATTTTAGTGAAGCTGTTATCCAAAGGGCATGTATAGTGTTCTTTGAAACGATATCAGGATAAATTCAAAAGCCAAGACTTGCACACAAGCAAAGTCTGCTTCTTGCCCTCAAAGACTGGTTCGTGGACCGTTTAAAATCACGTCACTTCCGGCCCGGCTCCTTCAGCCCTCGTTGTTTGTCTTTCTCCACCAACCCACCCATGTTCTTTGATAATTCCTTCCCAGATGCAAAGACGAATGTTCATCTCCATCTCTTCATCCCTCTATCCTCTCATGTGTGCAAATAACCCCATGTGTCTATTGTCTCTTGCCCTGCCCACCAGTCTTTCACAAGTGCTGCTCCGTCGTCACCTCATGCTTTCCCTCCTTACTCGCTCCTGCTCCATACTTTTGAGGACCCCTCGCACACCAATTTCCTTTCTACCACTCATGTGCAGTGTCTGACAGAGGATCAGAGGGAAACAGTGAGACATTCGGTGAACCTGCTGCCTTCTGTAGTTTAGCTCCTCTGTGGGCCAAGTTTTCTGCATACAAAAATAATCATTTAAAAAAATTACAAAAGCCCTTTCCTACATACTGACCATTTGACCCTTCATGTCAGTTGGGGAGAAACTTTCTGGGAGAAACTGGGGATGTGGAGGAGGGCAGAGGATGCTGTTTATCAAACTTTTTGGGGGCAACCTTGCATTCCCCTTTCCTTCCCTGCCATCTCCTTCCAATCTTTTGGTGTAACTTCCACCCAGATTACAATGACCATGATTATTATTTTGATATACATAGACAAGGAAGAGCTAGTATGAACAGCAGAGAGGGGAGAGGGGAGGCGGTGGTACCAACAGCAGAGCTGAAGGCCAAGCTCGAGGGAGACATGGACAAACAATGGGTGTGGGGTGGAATGGGGGGGGGTGTGGACAAGATATGGTGTGGACAAGATGGATACAAAAGGAAACTCTCAGGAGAGAAAAACTGTAAATTTAGAAGGAGTGCTCGGGTTTGGGTCAACGAGGGTAGAAAAGATAATGGTTCTGGATTGGGAAGTATCTGATATGGTGGTGAACAGCCATCTTGAAGACCTGGAGGGAAGAGTGAGATTGAAGAGAACGTGGAAGTTGGTTCCACAGGCGTGAAAGGAAACATTTACAAAATCTCACAAGTTATGCTCATTATTTAAACTCAGTCCATTTGAGTGTGTAGAACATAAAATATGAACATTTCCTCACCACTTAAGGATTAAGGAATAATTTCAGGCCTACAAAACAGCTTATAGTTCGTGCAAAACAATTACTTAATTATAACTAGAAGAGCACATACCTCCGCCACACAATGCCTGATCCACGAGAACATACCGGGCCCAATACATTTTTGAAATATCATGCTATATGGTCCTATATCATTTTTGGCCCTATCTCTCAATGGTGAAGAATCACTTTAAAAATTAAACATTTCTCATCTCCGGATCCGAATTCGGATCTTCACCAAAATCGAATCAATTCTTCCTCGTCACACACTCAACCTGTCCAACAACTTTCATCCGAATCCGAGCACAACTTCTTTGAGATATCGTGCAATAAATATATATATATATATATATATACATATATATATATATATATATATATATATATATATATATATATATATACATATATACAGTGGGGAGAACAAGTATTTGATACACTGCCGATTTTGCAGGTTTTCCCACTTACAAAGCACGTAGAGGTCTGTAGTTTTCATCATAGGTACACTTCAACTGTGAAAGACGGAATCTTAAACAAAAATCCTGAAAATCACATTGTATGATTTTTAAATAATTAATTTGCATTTTATTGCATGAAATAAGTATTTGATACATCAGAAAAACAGAACTTAATATTTGGTACAGAAACCTTTGTTTGCAATTACAGAGATCAGACGTTTCCTGTAGTTCTTAACCAGGTTTGCACAGACTGCAGCAGGGATTTTGGCCCACTCCTCCATACAGATCTTCTCCAGATCCTTCAGGTTTCGGGGCTGTCGCTGGGCAACATAGACTTTCAGCTCCCTCCAAAGATTTTCCATTGGGTTCAGGTCTGGAGAGTGGCTCGGCCACTCCAGGACCTTGAGATGCTTCTTACGGAGCCACTCCTTAGTTGCCCTGGCTGTGTGTTTCGGGTCGTTGTCATGCTGGAAGACCCAGCCACGCCCCATCTTCAATGCTCTTGTTGAGGGAAGGAGGTTGTTGGCCAAGATCTCACGATACATGGCCCCATCCATCCTTCCCTCAATACGGTGCAGTTGTCCTGTCCCCTTTGCAGAAAAGCATCCCCAAAGAATGATGTTTCCACCACCATGCTTCACGGTTGGGATGGTATTCTTGGGGTTGTACTCATCCTTCTTCTTCCTCCGAACACGGCGAGTGGAGTTTAAACCAAAAACCTCTATTTTGGTCTCATCAGACCACATGACCTTCTCCCATTCCTCCTCTGGATCATCCAGATGGTCATTGGCAAACTTCAGACGGGCCTGGACATGCGCTGGCTTGAGCAGAGGGACCTTGCGTGCGCTGCAGGATTTTAATCCATGACGGCGTAGTGCGTTAATTATGGTTTTCTTTGATACTGTGATCCCAGCTCTCTTCAGGTCATTGACCAGGTCCTGCCATGTAGTTCTGGGCTGATCCCTCACCTCTCATGATCATCGAGGATCCACGAGGTGAGATCTTGCATGGAGCCCCAGACCGAGGGAGATTGACTGTTATCTTGAACTTCTTCCATTTTCTAATAATTGCGCCAACAGTTGTTGCCTTCTCACGAAGCTGCTTGCCTATTGTCCTGTAGCCCATCCCAGCCTTGTGCAAGTCTACAATTTTGGCCCTGATGTCCTTAGACAGCTCTCTGGTCTTGCCCATTTTGGTGAGGTTGGAGTCTGATTGATTGAATGTGGACAGCTGTCTTTTATGCAGATAACGAGTTCAAACAGGTGCAGTTAATACAGGTAATGAGTGGAGAATGGGAGGGCTTCTGAAAGACAAAACTAACAGGTCTGTGAGAGCCGGAATTCTTACTGGTTGGTAGGTGATCAAATACTTATTTCATGCAATAAAATGAAAATTAATGATTTAAAAATCATACAATGTGATTTTCAGGATTTTTGTTTTAGATTCCGTCTTTCATAGTTGAAGTGTACCTATGATAAAAATTACAGACCTCTACGTGCTTTGTAAGTGGGAAAACCTGCAAAATCGGCAGTGTATCAAATACTTGTTCTCCCCACTGTATATATAGTTTTTGGCCCTCTCTCTCAATGGTGAATAATCACTTTAAAAATTCTCGTAGACGGATCCAGATCCGGATCTTCACCAAAATCTAATCAGTTCATCCTGTCACACACCGAGCCTGTCCACAATTTTGTCCGGATCAGTCAACAACTTTTTGAGATATCCTGTACACAGACAGACAAACAGACAGACAAACAGACATACGAGTGAAAACATAACCTCCTTCACCTTCAGTGGTGGAGGTAATAAGCAGAAAAAACAACAACACGCTGCAAACGATCACATTCCAAGCAAAGGTATGTTGAAGCAAACAACATGAGGGGATAAGTCACCATTTCAACGATTCCATTTTAAGATGTTTATTCCATTTTCATTTACCTCATCCTCAGGTGATTCAAAATCAGGTACAACATTTGCATCCTCTGTCACATCCTCTTCCATATTTTCTTGCAATTCTATAAAGCAAAGAGGGATTTAAAACAAATTAACATTGTTGAGCTTTCTCAACCAGACGATTAAAAAAAATAAAAAAAACACAAATACACCTTGTATATTGTTAAGGATTTACTTTAGGGGATAAATTGGCGAAGCTTAAACTATATACTTTATATTAAAACTTTGCTTATACTTTGCTCAAGCGTTTGGACATCGGTATTGCAGCACTCTTTGAGGTTCAGAGACTGGATAGTGGCGAGATCTTGGAGGGTGGTTACACCTAATATTGGTATGATCACTCTGATGGTTACCATTCCCAAGGAGTTACTGTAGCTGTGTCCAACAAGGTGACTTCAAAGATAATTGAGGTAACACCTGTTAACGAGTGTATTATGAGACTTAGGATTTGTCACTCCTTAGGTGTCATCCCTGGTCTCTGTTTATGCTCCGACTGAGGCGAGTGATCTCACCATGAAGGACACATTCTATGCCACACTCGAGTCTGGTTGATCAGTGCCCCAGGCGAGATACTCTTCTAGTCTTGGGGGATTTCAATGCATCGACTGCAACTGATAGAAATGGTTATGAGACATGTGTTGGTCCCCATGGGTCTGGAACTATGAAACAGAATAGCACTAAGTTCCTTGACTTTGCAAGAAGTCATGGAGTTAGGGTGGCTGGTTCATGGTTTCAGCACCCACAGGCTCATCGCTGGACTTGGTATTCCAACGCTGGCGGTGTGGCAAAGGAGAATGACCATGTGCTCGTTGATGGTCGCTGGAGGATGATCCAGAACTGCAGGGTCGACCGGAGTGCTCAGTTCCTCAATACTGACCACTGTCTTATTGTAGCAATTCTGAAGTTGCAGCATAAATCTGGAAGAATGGTACCATCCCAGCAGATGCTGGATGTTGGCAAGCTCAAGGATAAGAGGGAAGCTGAGGTGTTTGTGAACAGGCTGAGTGGGGATTTAGGGGGATCTGGGTGCTTTTGGGAATCCTGAAGACTTGTGGAGTGCCTTCAAGACCACCATGCTTGATGATGCCGGTGGATGTCTTGGAACTCACCGAAGGGCGAAGAAGAATTTTGTCTCTCAAGGACACTTGATACTATTGACCAGTCACAGGGCCAGGCTGAATGGCAGAGCTGAGCTGTTCAGGTAGTTGAGGCATAAAACTACATGTGCCAAAGGTGGACAAGGAGGCCTATGTGCAAGGAATCTGTGAGGGGGTACAGCATCACCTCTGGTCAAGTGATTCTCATTCTGATTACAGCTTAATTCATGCATTGCATTCCTCCAAGCCTGTTCCTCGGTGTACGGCAGTTAGAGCGGAAGGTGGTGGGCTCTTTACAGAAGAGCCTGAAGTGAAGGCCTGCTGGGCCGGTTACATTGAGCGGCTGTACCAGGATAACCCACCACCTGTTGAGTTGGATGTCATGGGTGTTGCTATCGCCATTGCTGACCCTCCAAATCAACTGTGATCCACCTTCATTTGTAGAAACACAGGCTGCGGTGAACCGGTTGAAATAGGGTAAAGCTTCTGGGATCTGTGGCATCCATGCTGAACTTCTCAAGACTGGTGGAAATGTTGTACTTGTGTCAATGCATGCAATTCTGTGCTCTGCCTGGAACACAAGCGTCATCCCAACTGACTGGAAGAGGTGCCATGTTGTCCGTTTCTGGAAAAGGAAGGGTGATCGCCAGGACTTCAGCAATTACTGAGGGGTGACGCTGCTCTCAGTGCCGGGCAAGGTCTTTGCTCGGATAATTCTTGATAGGATTCGCCACCATCTACTTGAGCATCAGTACCAGAGCAGTCAGGCTTTACACCAAAGAGGACAATGATTGACTGTATCCTTGCTCTTCGGGTCCTCACCAAATGCAGACGAGAGTTTTGAGAGGGGCTGCTTGCAGCTTAAGTTGATCTCTGTAAAGCGTTTTTGATTCAGTGAATCGGGATGCCCTCTGGAGGATTCTTGGTCTTCGTGGGGTGCCACCAAAACTGATCAATCTGATATCTGAACTTTACTCTGGTACTGAGAGTGCTGTGAGATGTGGTGGTACCATCTCTGACTTATTTCCAATTGTTACCAGCAGAAAGTGGACGCAGTGATGCGCTGCTCCGGCACATGCTCCCATACCTGACCTGACCTTATACTAGTGATTTCAAAAGTACATGTTCAACATAAACATACGTAATAAGTGGAAGATAAGGCAGGGTCAAATTTATTTTCACGAGCCCCTCATCTTTACACCCCCAAATGTTTGTATCTGAGCTCCGATTTCCCCAACCTTGGTTTTATATGGTTTTCCACGATGTAACGTCTTTCAGTGGGATTTTTGTTTGCAGCACCAGGAGTCTATGTGGCCTGATGGGAAAGCATGGGAGAGTGGGGCCCAATGGAAAAGCAACCAGATGGACTGCAAAGTCCACCATTGAGTGAAGGACCATGGACGATTGAGTGAAGTGGATTTTTGTTTGCTTGTTTGAGCAACCACGACAACAAATGAGCACTCTTTTTGTTTTGCATTTGATGCCATCATTGGGCCTCGGCGGCTCCACACCAAGGAATCCATTCTTCTCTGGAAACGGCTGGAGAGACGATGGAAAGGATTTTGTTTTTTTAAATCAAATGGACTTCATCTAAAGCAAGTCATTGCATTTTAACTGTGAGGGAGTTTTTTTTTTGCCTGGTTTAAACACCATCACCATAACCAACACACTAAAAGGGAACATCGCAACACTCGTCATTGGCATGGTGGCCCGAGGGATATTATTTCCCCAGGCACGCGAAGCAAAAAGCGGGGTAAGCAATTGCTTCATGTCTGTCCGTCCGTCCATCCGTCTGTCTGTCTTATCAGCTTATGATCTATGAACAGCTTCTATAAATGGATGTTTGTTTTTGTATAAATTGTGGAGGCTCGCTTTCCCAGGAAAGATCATAACACACAGAACGTCCAACAAGGGGTCCAGGAGATAAGAGGGGAGGGAAAGGGAAGGACAAAGCAGTGGGGAACAGAGACCTCAGTAGATCTGTGTGAGGGAGAGGGATGGGGCGGGGTACATAGAGTAAACAAGATGGACACTGCAGGGACTTTCAGAAAGGAAAGCAGGGAAGTTGAAGGAGGTGGGTTTGGGGTGGATTAACAGGGGCAGAAAAAATCGTGGTTTTGGATGGGGGAAGATTAGAGGCGGTGGTGAACAGCTGTTTTGAAGACCTGGAGGGAAGAGTGGGATTGAAGAGAGTGTGGGAGTTTGTTTCAAAGGTGGGGGAAAAAGAGGAATGAAAGAGTGAAGGTGAGCAGTGATTCTTGATTTTGGTAATTTTACCGGAAGGGGGTCGTGGGTGGACCTTGAGCACCCTGTGGAAAGATGGGGGGGGGGACATATCACAGACAGAACAGGGGGGGGCAAGACCCGAGAGAAGATGGTAGAAGATAGAATGACCACTGACCTGCCTGCAGTGAGAGAGTGAGAGACCCAAAGACTCAGCCTCATAGTGGGAGATGCCAATGATCTGAAATGCCCTGGTTTCCACAGTGTGAAGCCGAGAAAGGTGAGAGGCAGGAGCACCAGCCCAGAGGGGAGAGCACGACTCCATCAGACTACATACGAAAGCTTTGAATGTGGTCAGCTCAGGTGTGTCAAATAAGGACTTTGCAAGAAGGAGGCCCAGTCTGCAACTGGCTTTGGAGGCTGGGTTGGAAATGTGGCTTTCCCAGGAAATATCATGGCAGATAGTGAGACCCAGAAGCTTGAAAGAAAGGACTTCTCCAAGGGGATTGTTGAGAAAGTAGATGGGGGGGGGGGGTTCCAGACGGTCTTTTCAGAGAGACATAATGAGAGAGCGAGATTTGTCAGGATTGAAAGACATGTTTACGTGTTGGACCAGATTGTGATTTTATTCAGATCTGCAAAGATTGAAGGGGCTGCTGCTGCTGCTATCCGACGGTACGGCTGAGGATGGAGTCATCAGCAAAGAGATAAAGAGGATTTTCCAGAAAGTTGGAGAGATCATTGATGAAAACCAGAAAAGAACAGGGCCCAGAACACTGCCTTTAGGAGCACCAGCCTGGACAGGAAGAGGGGGGTGAGAGAACTCCATTTGGGGCCGCACGTTGGCTGCGACAGGAGAGGAAGTCTGCGAGCCATGAGTGGAGATGGCCTTGGATACCATAGGAAGAGAGTTTGGTGAGCAGGGCAGGGTGCCAGACCATATCGAAAGCACGCAATATGTCTAGGGATATGGCTCTGATTTCATGTCTGGCATTGAGGATGTACATCCATTGTTGGGAGAGCAGAATCAGCATATCCAGGGTAGAGTGACCTGGTTTGAAACCAAATTGATGATCGGAAATCAAGCCATTGGAGAAGAGGAGGAGGAGGAGGAGATTTGGACGACACTCTTTGCAGAGCGTTAGTGCTGCTTAAGCAGTCTCCTCGGCTACTGTGGGGGCTATTGGGCACAATCCTGGATGGGTCACCACTCCGACAGTATACCATACCAGCATGCTGGCACTCATTTTGCCGACCTCAGAAAGATGAGAGGCCAAGTTAACCCCATCTGGTATTAATTTAACAGCTGAGCGGGATTTGAACTCGGGACCCTCGGATCCAAAGCCCGCCACCCTAACCATTAAGCCAACACCAGGCATAGAGAAGAGGAAGGATTTAATGTCTGAAGCCATGATGGATTCCACCATCTTGCTGATGATTGGGAGAAGGCTGATTGGTCTATAGTTGTCGCGATCTGTTTTTGCACCTTTTTTATGCAAAGCGGTCATGTTTGCTGATTTCTAAGTAGATGGCAGATGACCTTGAGCAAATGAGACGGTGACTAGACAAAGAGAGGGTGAGCAAGAGCAGAGGAGCAGGTTTTTAGGTCACGTAGGCTGATGCCGTCTGGACCGGTTGCAGAACCTGAGTCGAGGTTTGACAGCAAGCTCTCCACCTTGTCAGGAGAAAAGGAAACAGAATCCAGAAAAAGCTGGATGCGACTGGTTAAGGTGGGTGCAGAAAGCGATGGGTTTGGTCACAAGCTTTAGAAGCAAACGTGGAGTATAGGCATTCAGCCTTTTCACCTACAGTGTCTTTCCACGTCAGCTGTGCAGCCATCTGAGGTAAGGGAGGGGATGGAGGGGAAACATACACCAGAAACAGACTTAACTAGACGCCACCAAGATTTGGAGAAAGTTTAAGAGTTCAGACTTGAGATTTGAAAGATGTTGTTTTTTGCCTCTCCTCAGGGTAGACACGCTTATTCCAAGCTTTGTGGAAGGAACTGAGATTACCCTCAGTTGGATTTGCTTTCCATGAGGCAAAGGCAAGTTGTTTCAGGACAACTGCCTCACAACAAGCTTCAGTGTACCATGGATGGGAGGAAAGGTAGGACAACTGAAGACAAGATGGGATAAATCTGTGAGAGAGAGAGAGAGAGAGAGAGAGAGAGAGAGAGAGAGAGAGAGAGAGAGAGAGAGAGAGAGAGAGAGAGAGAGAGAGAGAGAGAGAGAGAGAGAGAGAGAGACAGACAGACAGACAGACAGACAGAGAGAGAGAGAGAGACAGAGAGACAGAGAGACAGAGAGAGAGAGAGAGTCAGAGAGACAGAGAGACAGAGAGAGAGAGAGAGAGAGAGAGAGAGAGTCAGAGAGACAGAGAGACAGAGAGACAGAGAGACAGAGAGAGAAAAAAATTTCATTGAAAGAATTCCTAGGACGAGGTGATGTTGGAGGAAGTAGAGATAGGAGACCAGTCTAGAAGTTTGATGGCTGCTTGAAGACCCTGCCAGTCGGCCTGAGTGAAATTCCAGACTACAGAGTTGAGGTGGTTCTCTAATAACAGCCAGAGATGTCTACTTTGGCAAGTAGGTGGTCAGATTAACTGATTAGAGCAGAGGAAAAACAGCAGATATTTTCAAGGAAAGTGGTCAAAATCAGATGCAGAAGAGATGGAGTATGGTTGGTTGAGATCCGGGTAAGGAGCGGGCAATGGGGGAGGTGGGGAGAGGGGAAGGATGAGACTTGGTCGTGGTATGGTGAAGAAGGGAGCAGGCAGGGGGAGGTACAAGATTTTAGGGGTTAGGAAGAGGGGGAAGTGTGATGAGAGAAAGAAGGAGCATGTTTGAAATGTTGAGTGTGCTGAGGAATAGAGTCTTTGATGAAGAGAACAACTTCGCCGCCAGGCCGAGGCTCAGGTCTGTCATACCGGACGAGGGAGTAACTCGGGAAAGATACTCAGGAGTCAGAGATGTCTTGAGGGAGGAATGTTTCTGTTTTCAGCAGATTATGTCTGGTTTGTCAGTGGCAACCTGTATGGAAAGATCTGTCAGGTTTTAGTGAAGGCTCTGTATGTTTGAGGTCCACACTGCTAAGGAAGAGAGAGAGAGAGAGAGAAGGAGGTTTTGTGTGCATGGGAGGTGGGGGAAGGGGGGAGATCAGGAGAGTTATTGAAAGAGTGTGGGGGATTGTAGAAGAAGTTGGGGAGAGGGTTGGATGAGGAGGAGAAAAGGCTCGGTGGTGAGGGGTTGAGGTACAGTGGGGAGTAATAAGAGAGGGGGCAGAGGGCAGTTGAAGATTGGAGGAGGTGGAATGATGAGGTGAAAGAGAGGGGGAGGGGGAAGGAGGTACCTTTGTGGATGTGAGGGGGAGATTGGAGGGAGAAGGCTGAGATGGGAGAGTTGAGGGAGAAGGGTGAGGGGGGAGTTTTTGAGAAAGAGGAGAGGGAAGCCTGGAGGGGAGGGGGAGAGTTTTAAGGTTGCTTGCAAGGGAGGGGAGACGATGACAGCAGGCACGGCCAAGGGGAAGGAGGGCTATGGAAAAGGTGGGGAGAGGAGAAGGATGAAAATTGGTCGTGATATGGTGAAGAAGGTTACAGGCAGGGAGAGGTATAATATTTGAGCGTTTGGGAAGAGGGAGAGGTGTGAGAGGAAAGAAGGAGCATGTTTGAAATGTTTAGTGCACTGATTGGGAGAGTAAGATATCTGGGAGGTTAGAATGGAGCCCACAGATGATGTTAGAACACCATACACTTTGGGACAACAGAGGAGGAGCTGATGCTGAAGAAGAAGACAGTGAAGAGGTGCAAGGAGAGGGGATAACAGGTGAGGGGTTTGGAAGAGGTAGATTTAAAGAGGTGGGGTGAATTGGCACTGAAGTTGGAAAAAAAAAAAAGGATGATTGATGGAACACTAACATACATTACAAACGGTGAAGTTTTTTAAGTCAGAGATGCAATTAAAGACATTACGTGAGGGATGCAATAAAGGAGAATTAAGAGAATGGAGAAAATAAATGTTGTAACATTTGGACTGTTTTAGACACCGGACGAAGGAAAGGTCAAATTGAAAACAGCCCTTTGAAAACGAAGAAGAGGAGTGAATTATGATGTAATACCGAGAACCACACGTGCGAAAGAGGAAGATGTAACATTTTAAGAGACTGTTTTTTTGTTTTCATTTTTTTTTTTTTAATAAAGATTACGTAAGGTTAGTAAAAAGAAAGGTTTCAGAAAAATTCTGAAGGTGTGTGGTGAATTTGGATCGGCAAACACAGAAGGAAGCTGGTAGGTCAACAAAAATAAGAAGAAGAAGAAAGGGGGTAGAGAAACGCATGTGGTTCCGGGAGGTGTTCGGTTAGAAGTGAAAAGATATAAAGAAACAAACATTTTTTTGATTGATTTTCAAAGATTAGGTAAGATTAGGTAAAGGAAAGGTTGAATAAAAAAAATTGTGAAGGTGTATGGCGTGAATGTGGGTCGGCTAAAATGGAAGGAAGATGTTCGGATGGCAGAAGAAGGGGGAAGAAGAGTCGGTACAGGAAGTCACGTGGTTACGTGGGGAATAAGGTAAGGAGCAAAAAGGGTTTTTTTGTTGTATTTTTTATATTTTAAGACAAGAAACAGAGGGTGTAGTTGGGAGGGATAGAAAGAGGGTGGTAGGAAAAGTGGAGAAAATAAGAATTGATGGTATTAAGGAAAAAAATATAAATAAACACGATCTTGCACATAGATGGGAAGGCGGGTAGGCCACAGGGAAACCCGATTTGACAAAATCGACAAATCTCACCAAATAGCACAAATTTTGAAACAACACCGAACTAAGAACACACACAGTAAGCAACAAAATCAAGTCAAAATGCGACAAACAACGACCGGAAACTTATGTTTGAGAAAGTCAGCAGAGACCCCTGGAGAGAACCAACCGTTGCCTCAAAAACCGAAACCGGAAGAATGTTGTATTTTGAACACGAATGAGAACATGAAAAGAAAGACTAGCCTTTCGTTTCACTGTATTGGTCTCTGAATTAGACCGGATCACAAACGTGCAGAGAGTAGCAAGATACGATTTTCACTCTGACTGCCAGGCAGGCAGTCAAACAGAATTGAAAATCATTCCAAACAGAAAACTTCCTGTTTTTAAGGATATCAGAATAAAAACATACATCAGGCATGAATAACTAATGTCACGTGTTCGATAGGGTGATGTAATAGACACTGGAGAAATGGTGATAGAACCTATAATTTTTTTGTAGTCATACTCCTTTAAAACTCTTTAAACGTTTATTTAAATTTAGTGATATACTTGAACACTGTATAACACCAATCACCTTCATAATACATTCAAAAACTATGCAATATATCGATATATCGGGATTATAGCATTAGAGGGTGTGGCGTGTGAGATAGTACAGTATTGGGGGTGAAGAACAATCTGTCATATGGCTATGTACATCTACGGTGATCAATAAGGCCTCCATCTTCGGAACTGCAACTCAACACCATCTTATTATAGTGTACAGTGTCTTCAGAAGGTATTCACACCCCTCAACTTTTCCACATTTTGTTGTATTACAGCCTGAATTTTAAAATGATTCAATTTTAATTTTTTGTAACTGCTCTACACAAAATACCCAAAAATGACAAAGTTCTAAAAACATGTTTTCACTTTTTACAAATTAATCAAAAATGAAAAGCTGAAACATCTTGCATTCATAAGCATTCAACCCCCCTGAGTCAACACTTTGTGGAAGCATCTTTGGCAGTGATTAAAGCTTCGTGTCTTCTTGGTATGTCTGTATCCAGCTTTGGACATCTGGATTTTGGGATGTCTCCCATTTTTCCTTGCAGATTTGCGATAGCTCTGGCAGGTTGGATGGGGAGCATCGGTGAACAGCAATATTCAAGTCTTTCCATATTTCTAAAATGGGATTCAAGTGAGGGCTTTGGGTGGGCCGCTCAAGGACTTTCACGTTATTGTTCTGAAGCCATTCCAGTGATGCTTTGGCTGTATGCTTGGAGTCATTGTCCTGTTGAGATGTAAATCTTTGCTGCAGTCTAAGGTCTTTTGCACTCTGAAGCAGGTTCTTCTCAAGGATTTGCCTGAATTTGGCTCCATTCATTGGTCCCTCTGTCCTTACGAATATCCCAGTCACTGTTGCTGTAAAGCATCTCTGTAGCCTGATGCTGCCACCATCATGCTTTACAGTAAGGATGGTGTTAGATGGATGATGAGCTGTGCTTAGTTTCTGCCAAATGTAGCACTTTGTAGGCATGCCAAAGGGTTAAATTTTTGTCTCATCAGACCACAGAATCTTTTGCCTCATGCTCTCAGTCTTTCATGTGCCTTTTTGCAAACTCTAGGTATGCTGTCATGTGCCTTTTTATCAGCAGTGGTTTCCTCCATCTGGCCACTCTCCCATAAAGCCTAGATTTGTAAAGTGCTGGAGAGACTGTTGTCCTTCCGGCAGGTTCTCCCATCTCAGCGAAGGAACTGTGTAGTTCTGTCAAAGTGGTCATTGGGTTCTAGGTGAACTCCCTGACCAAGGTCCTTCTTGCCCAGTTGCTCAGACGGCCAGCTCTAGGAAGAGTCTGGTTCCATATTCTTTCCATTTTCCAATGATGGAGCTCATTGTGCTCGTGGGAACTTTCAACACTCTAGAAATTGATTTTATAACCTTCCCCAGATCTATACCTCCTCACAATTCTATCTCAGAGTTATATGGACAGTTCCTTGGAATTCATGGTGAAGTTTCTGCTCTGACATGCACCGTCAACTGTGGGACCTCATATAAAAAGGTGTATTTCTTTCTAAATCATGTCCATTCAATTGAATTGACCACAGGTGGACTCCATTCAATTTATAGAGACATCTCAAGGATGATCAAAGGAAATTGGATGCACCTGCGCTCAATTTGGAGCGTCATAGCAAAGGGGTTGAATACTTATTGACTCGAGATATTTCAGGTTTTCATTTTTAATTAATTTGTAATAATTTCTAATAACATGTTTTGATTTAGTCATTGTGGGGTATTTTGTGTAGATCGGTGACAAAAATTTAAAATTCAATCCATTTTAAATTCATGCTGCACCACAATAAAATGTGAAAAAAGTCGAGTGGTGTGAATACTTTCTGAAGGCAGCGTATAAAGTGATTTATAAAACTGCTCCAGTCACACTAAACTTCTGGATTTCTTTTAATGATCTTTAACCCGTTGACTGCCCACTCTTAAAGGATACACCATTCCCATTTTCGAGCCAAGTATGCATGTACATAAACTGTACTTTATTTTCAAATTTTACCTTTCTATGAGCAAATATTAGTTCATTTCTTATCCATTGCTGGGAAAACCTCACGTGATGAGAAAACTCGTAGCAGGCAGTAGGACAAGATTTTCAATTCCGTATGCCAGGTATGAGCTGTCTGGTGGGACTGTTTTATGCACTGTATCGACATTGGTATTACATCATTGCTGATGGTAGATCGTGTGCTGAGTACCACATTTTTTTCATTTTTACCAATTGTCATTACCATTCAAAATGGCATGCATGGATGCAGATGACGTGGCAAAGCGTCTTATGTAGACTGATAATGATGATCACCAAACTGCCAACAGATCATTTGTTGCATTATCTGGTAATGGTAGCATATTCTGTTTACAAACAATAACGTAATATTTTCGACGAGAATACTCAGTGGCAGAATCTGATACACATAGCACTACAAGTATTGTCGTAATCGGCAGTCAACATGTTAAAATCATTATTTTATTAACATTCAAGTATATACCTAAACACTGCACAGGTATTGTGTTCTATGAACTCACGAGTTATTTATTAATTGGTATCAGTTTGTTTCGCCACTTGAGGCTGTGCTCTTTCCCTTTCTCCCCTTTCTCCCTCTCCCCGTTTATTACCAATACATTGCTTACTGATGAAAGCCTGGAATAAATCCCACAAATGGGTATAATCTGGAATTGCATATTAAAGGTGCCATTAGTAATGTCGAGTCAAAGTGAGGATCCCGCCAGAAGTGAGTGCGGTAGACAACGTCCGTGGTCTTTTGATACACATTGGAGTTTGAGTTATCCGGGCCGCATCCATAACAATATATAATCATATACACACACACACACACACACACACACACACACACACACACACACACACACACACACACACACACACACACACACACACACAGTAGAAAACCTTCCATCGTACTTACAACAGTGAAAAGAATCAGTTACACAATCTGTTTGCATTGGATCTTGCTCTCGTGGAGAGGTTATTCTCCATGTAAATTATGGAGTTGTTTGTTTGTGGGGATGCAGGGAGGAGAATAGGAGTGTTGCAATATTTCCATAACATGATTGGTTTGTAAAAAGGGATAGTCTACACTTTTCAACAATCTCAATTCCACTGTCGAATTATTATTTTGCTTTATTTACACCGACGTCAAGATCTGGCCAACAGCATCGAAGGCCAACAAATACATGCAAAAGCATAAATCTTTGAAAGGCATCATGTGAGATGTTAACATTCATGAGTGTACGTACAGTTAGGACAGCTATCTTGTAATATTCAGAGTAAATACTGTTTAGCTGTCTCTGATCTGAACGTCTAACCAAGTCATTATCAATTCCTAACATAGTCTTAGCCAGTGTATTGGTATGAAGCTTATGGCAACTCTTGCAATTAAAAAAAAGCTGTTGAAAACTTTTGGCATTTCCATCCAAGCATGATTTGCTTCATGATGCTGTGACCCCAGGTTTAAAACCCACATACTGTGTTAATTTGTTCTGTCACCCAGCATGTCAATTATGGAAAAAAATAAAAGTACAATGCTGTCTCTGTCTTTCAAACTTTGTGTGTACAATCTCCTTTGGTGGCTCGTAGCTCTATTGCATCATACAAAATGTCACCCATTAGCCAAATGGATGTTGTTTTTATGCTGGGATAAAATTAATATGTGGAATTTTTAAAAACTAAGGGACTAACGTAGGCAAGTGGCGTATTAAACCACACAATCATGCTCGATTCGCCATGTGACGAAAGTCGCAATTTCTCAAAATCATGCCATAGCCACACAATAAAAATGACTGCAAAAAGGTAAATAAACTGCATTCTGAATCAAAAAGAAAATGAGAATCAACAGAATAGGTTGCATATGTATGATGTTTTAAACTAGATCGAGCAATGAAAGATCGCAGACCATAGCCAGGACTTGTTTTGTGTGGTCTTATCGCACGTATTTTATAGACGTATTCACATACTAATTGTACATTCCTGATAGAGGTACTCAGTTGAAAAAAGATAACATGTACGACTTGCTACTACTAGGTGGCATTTATTTCCTATGTTTGCACGTTCTGTACAGACAGACAAACAAACAAATAAACCAATGTCACCCGCAGGGTGACCCGTATCTTGCCAAAAGGTGACCACGTGTGACTTCTTTAAGGTCACACTGAGGTGAACAGAGCTGCTATCCACCAGGAGCGACTCCTTGAGGAATATCTGCCAACGAGAGATTCCGATGAGAATCGTTCTACAGAGTAACCATGGCAAATATGCTTTTGCCTCATAACGTCACCAAATGACGTCATAATATCTCAAGCTTGACATATCTAGAAAGCACTCATCGAGGTGTTCAATTTGAGGTACTACACGATATTGTTCCCAAAACTTGAAAATTTGACCTTGGGGTCAAATATGTTTGACCTTAGGCGCTAACCATGAAGGTCAAGGCCAATCGCCACCAAAAATTAATCAGCTGAGCGCCAGACCATGAACTATATTCCCATGAAGTTTGAAGATGATCCGATCAAAATTACTCAAAAAATAAGGGATTCGTCGACTCCCCTGATTTGTGACAAAGTGACCTTGACCTTTGACCTTGACCTTCAAAATTTTATGCGCTGAAAGGGACCTCTATAGGCCTCTGATATGCGAAGTTACAAAAATTTCCAATGATAACTGTGCTCTGAAGAGTGATTTATACGTGATTACAGACCAAAAAAAAAAACAAACAAAAAAAAAAAACTTATGAAGGTCAAGGCCAATCGCCACCAAAAATTAATCAGCTGAGCGCCAGACCATGAACAATATTCCCATGAAGTTTTAAGACGATCCGATCAAAATTACTCAAAAAATAAGGGTTTCGTCGACTCCCCTGATTTGCGACAAAGTGACCTTGACCTTCAAAATTTTGTGCACTGAAAGGGACCTCTATAGGCCTCTGATATGCGAAGTTACAAAAATTTCCAATGATAACTGTGCTCTGCAGAATTTTTTATACATGATTACAGACAAACAAACAAACAACCAAAAAAATAAAATAAAATAAAATAAAAAAAAACATACAAGCCGACTAACATATCTTGCAAAAACTTCGTTTTGGCAAGATAATAAAAAAAAACCAACGTCACCCTGCAGTATCTTGCCAAAAGGTGACCACGTGTGACTTCTTTAAGGTCACACTGAGGTGATCAGAGCTGCTATTCACCAGGAGCGACTCCTTGAGGAATATCTGCCTACGAGAGATTCCGATAAGAATCGTTCAACAAAGTAACCATGAAAAAAAAATCAATTTTTTCGTCATGACGTTATCAAATGACGTCATAGCGTCAAACTTGTTACAGATCTGGAAAGCACTCATCAAGGGGGTTTTCATATGAGGTATGACACGATATGGTACCTAAGATTTCAAAATTTGACCTTGGGGTCAAAATATTTCGACCTTAGGCGCTAACCATGAAGGTCAAGGCCAATCGCCACCAAAAACTAATCAGCTGAGCGCCAGACCATATACTACATTCCCATAAAGTTTGGAGATGATTCGATCAAAATTACTCAAAAAATAAGGGTTTCGGCAACCTCCATGATTTACCGCAAAGTGACCTTGACCTTTATGTGTGCTGAAGGATATTGTAATAATACTACGATATGTGTACCCACAAAAGTTTCCGAAGAGAATTGTGCTCTACAGAGTGATATAAAGGTGAAAAATCGAATGATTACAGACAAACAAACAAATAAACCAATGTCACCCTGCCGTATCTTGCCAAAAGGTGACCACGTGTGACTTCTTTAAGGTCACACTGAGGTGAACAGAGCTGCTATCCACCAGGAGCGACTCCTTGAGGAATATCTGCCTACGAGAGATTCCGATGACAATCGTTCTACAGAGCAACCATGAAAAATATGCGTTTGCCTCATAACGTCACCAAATGACGTCATAATGTCTCAAGCTTGACATATCTAGAAAGCACTCATCGAGGTGTTCAATTTGAGGTACTACACGATATGGTTCCTAAAACTTGAAAATTTGACCTTGGGGTCAAATATGTTTGACCTCAGGCACTAACCATGAAGGTCAAGGCCAATCGCCACCAAAAATTAATCAGCTGAGCGCCAGACCATGAACTATATTCCCATGAAGTTTGAAGACGATCCGATCAAAATTACTCAAAAAATAAGGGTTTCGTCGACTCCCCTGATTTGCGACAAAGTGACCTTGACCTTTGACCTTGACCTTCAAAATTTTATGCGCTGAAAGGGACCTCTATAGGACTCTGATATGCGAAGTTACAAAAATTTCCAATGATAACTGTGCTCTGCAGAGGGATTTATACGTGATTACAGACCAAAAAAAACCCCAAAAAAAACATATGAAGGTCAAGGCGAATCACCACCAAAAATTAATCAGCTGAGCGCCAGACCATGATCTATATTCCCATAAAGTTTTAAGACGATCCGATCAAAATTACTCAAAAAATAAGGGTTTCGTCGACTCCCCTGATTTGCGACAAAGTGACCTTGTCCTTTGACCTTGACCTTCAAAATTTTGTGCATTGAAAGGGACCTCAATAGGCCTCTGATATACGAAGTTACAAAAATTTCCAATGATAACTGTGCTCTGCAGAATTTTTTTATACGTGATTACAGACAAACAAACAAAAAAATAATAATAAAAAAAAAACACAAGCTGACTAACATATCTTGCAAAAACTTTGTTTTGGCAAGATAAAAAAAAATAATAATAATAAAAAAAACTTACCAAGTAACAGATCTTGCAAAAACGAAGTTTTGGCAAGATAACAAACCGATGGACCCAAATACAATTCCCTCTCCTCTGGCGAGGGTAATAAGACACATCAAATACTTGGAGGAACAAATGAATGTTTCGTTATGTTTTTGTTTTTGTTGTTGCACAAAAACCTCTTATCCTCTATCCATCGATTCACAAACAAATGAGGTGTTATGGAGTAGACAATTTACCACCTCACAGAAAGGCTCTTCGACACGGATGAGCAAGTGTGCAAAGCAGAAGCGCACCATCGGCTCTATCAGCGGGAAGAACATTATTACGAAAGGGTCACACAGAATCTCATGTCACGAAGGAATAAATATTTCAATTGATAAAGAGTGCATGCTTGAGAAAGAAAAATGAGAAGTAGCTTAACCCATCTGCGCTTATGATTTCTTGCCTGTTTGTGGTTCAGTAAGTAAAAGGCTGACTTTGTCAATCAAGCACAACCATGTATGGGGCAAATCAACCGATAATGCAACGGGTGGTCAAGATGCTAACAATAATGAGAGAAGATAAAATTATGGAAGTAATATAATTTTAAGAGGGTGATTCAATGACGAAGCAATCTCCTGCTGTGCCAAGTGCATTTGGTGCAGCACGGTATGGTTCACTTGTGGTGCAAAAGGAGCTAAAACGTACCTGCAGAGTTGAGAAAGAAATATTGCGATGATGCAGACGTAATGCAGCTGCACCAAAGGGGTTTATGTGTCACTGTTCATCGTTCAAAGTTACTGCGATGTCTGTAATCAATATTTTCACCATACTTTCTGATCAACCCTCATGTCAATAGTGCTTTATAACAGGAGTTCCCGTACAAGGAAATTCAAAGCAGGAGGCCATTAGGCCCATCAATCCTGTGCAATGGTTGCCAACCGATGATTGTTTGTTGATGCTCTGTCCTTTTTAAATGCTGAGGGTCAAGCAAGGAAGTAGCACGTTCCATTTGTAAAGTATTTCATATAACTCGGCCGGGGTTTAAACCGCTGACCTCCAAGGTTCAGAGCGGATGCTCCAACCATTACGCCATCAAAAATGCCAGTCTGATCAAAAAATATGAGAAGTAGCTTAACCCACTTAAACCAGATAAAGCATAGATTATTAATGATCAATGTCAAAGAGATAAAGTAATGAATATCAATAAATAAACAAAACATTAAACATACTATTCTGTAATCGTGTCCTAAGAGTTTAAAATTACCCACAATGCATTTAGAAATGGCAATCCTTTTGCAAAGCATGGCTTGCCGGTTGTATTTCTTGACTCAGACAGTCAACATGACACCATTGCCCTGCCAACATCCGACAACGCAGTACTGAGCAGAATCACCTAATGCAGATTAATGTTTAATGCAGGGTTTGAAAAGTAAAAATGTGCTTTTCATCAATTTTAAACAAGCAGGAGGAGGAAATATTCGAGGATACTACAAGTTGAATAAGAGGCCAAGTACAAGAGGCAGTTGCTGCCAAACAAAGATAACATGGGTGGCACGGGTCCAAGAAAATGCCTACCTTGTTGTTCACTGGAAGTTTTCCATTCTGGTTTGGTATCAGGTAATGCAACCTGAGGGATAAGATTGCAAATAAAAACACGTGGAAAAAAACAAAAACCTATTAACACAAAATACTACGACATCCATCAAAGCCTTTATCATGGATGGGACGGAGGTTTAAGTTACAAGGAAGTAGGATGATCCTTGTTTTTGCAAGGAAATAACTTTGGTGCAGTATTTCGTAAACATCCCCACCAGGACCCCTCGGGAATAAGCCTTACTCTGACATCACGAGACATAATGGAGTCACCGCTTGACTTGGAGGACAATTTTGTGGGATATTACCTTGCGTCTCTGAGGCCTAAGCTAACAAACTTCCATTGCGACATTGTGAGAACAAGCTGGTCATTTGCAGATGGCATGGGTTCATGTATTAGAATACAATATAATTTGGTCCGCTGTGAATTAAAAAGGTGAAACTGGGTTACTTGTGCCGGTCAAAACGTTTCTTCCAATCACGCAAAACTTGTCTTACGGAAACATCGCACCCTTATCACCATGGAGTCACGTTGAGCAATTGTGTACCACAAACAAATAAATAATAATATTAAATCATATATTTAAAATACTTGAAAGAAACCCTTGTAGGAAGGGGAATGAAATGATATTTGATAAAATGACAAACCAAAAACAAATGGCAAACTTCCTTAATATGAACTGCCTTGCCCTTGAACCCCATTTCATTAAGGAACCAATTTCATTTGTCCCGTCCAAGATGTCATACATCATCCTAGAATTCGAGAAGTGTATTGGAATCAGTTGAAAACTGGTGGTTGTACTCTGGGAGTGCCTGGGGGATTTTAATGGTTAAAGGAAATGTCATAGTCCAGGAGTTCAGGGTGGGGTGGGGTTGTGGGGGGGGCAGTTCTCTCAATGTAAATATGAGGGGGTATTACACATGTGGGGGAATTATCCCATCCATAAGGATGGGTTATTAAGTAGCGGTTATTAACACATTCCGAAACCCCCCATAAAAGCAACAAATAAATTAACAGCAACACAATATGTGAGTGAAACTTTCACTAAAAAGATTATTGTTTTTAGCCAGGAGACATTTGAGAAGATCTTTGGACCAAATCTACTCGTTTGGTTTTACAGTCAATTATGCTCTAGTTTTTAACCATTCCTGCTTCGGTGGAAGAGGTAAAACAATTCCTGTGTTTGACTACGCCTCATCCTCACACTCAACAGGACACAATCATAAGTTCCAGTTATTATGACAAAGGAAAACCCACCCTGAAATATAATGGTTGGAAACAGAACATCAAATAAACCCCCAAGATTATCATTCCATAACGAGCGACTTGGCCCTTATTGCCATGTGCGGAGCTCACTCTCACTGCCGGCACTTCTTCCTCGAGGTGTTCTTCATCTTTTTCTTCTTTTTCATTTTCCATTTCCCTGGAGGGACATAACAAATAGCCTCCTACAGAAGGTATTCACTGGCAACACCAGAAATGAATTTCCTATTTGGAAACAAAACTAAATCTCTAAAACGAGATTAACATGTCTGCCCAAAACAATATGTTTGTGTTGATGACATTTGTGATTCCCATCAAAAATCTACCAACTTCTTTCATCCAATATTGACATTGCCACAAACGGAAAGGACCTCTTACCAAAGCCGGGGGAGTGGAGAAGGGGTGGTCCATAATAGGACAATCATTCCCCCAAACG
>NC_140972.1:72172655-72185155 GCF_056783735.1 Eptatretus burgeri | reverse complement strand
TCAGCCTGGCTCTTCTTTGCTTCTCATTGAAGAAGGGCTTTTTCGAGCTTTGCACGACTTCAGCCCTGCCCCTAGGAGCCTGTTTCGAACCGTCCTCGCCGTGCACTTCACCCCAGCTGCCGTTTGCCATTCTTTTTGTAGGTCACTTGATGTCATCCTACAGTTGTTGAGTGACATTCGAATGAGTTAGTGGTCGTCCCGGTCAGTGGAAAGTCGTTTTCGCCCACTGCCAGTCTGTAGATTTGTTGTCTCCAATGTCTGCTGCTTGACCTTGTTCATATGAACCGCAGTCTTTGAAATTTTAAGGATGGAAGCAATGTGATGCTCACTGTATCCCTCTGCCAGTAAAGCCAAAATTGAACCCTTCTTTTCCTCACTCAAAACTTTTCTTTTCAACTCTTTTGGCATGGTCAATAGTCATGTTTTAGATTCCAATTACTTTTGAGGTACTTCTAGCACTGTTTTTGCCATCCAGCTGGTCTTATTGCAAAATGATTGTGATATGATGACCACAGCAGTGGTTTTTATACTTTTCCTTGTTAAATAACATTCGGTTCAGGTGATCACCGAATCAGTACCTCACTAAGTAGAATGAGGTGTGCCTGTGTGGGAATTCAACAGACACTGGAATGGAATGGCTGCCATACATGTAGAGATGCTGATTTAAAATATTTTTGTAGTGTCCTCTTAATTTTTTTCCAGAGCTGTACACATATATATATATATATATATATATATATATATATATATATATATATATATATATATATATATATATATATATATAAAATATATAAAATATATACATATGCATATATTATATATATATATATATATATACACATATATATATACATATATATACATATATATATATATATACATATATATATATATATACATATACATATATACATATACATATATACACATATATATATATATATATATATATATATATATATATATATATATATATATATATATATATATTTTGTGTCAGTACCCTTGTGAGTCAGGTGAAGATACTGATTCTGGCTCACTTTCCCCCAAGTAAAGTGAATGGGGATTCTCAGCGATTCATTTTTTTTTTTCCTCAAAAAATAAACCTCCTTTTTATCCCAACCTGTTGAATTCTCTGCTGTTGAAATATCTAAAACATGTAAGTGAATGGAGATTTTAATAGCCTCCCCTATTAGCCGAGGAGCACTTTTTTTCAAATAACCAATGCATATTGTTTAGCTCACTCATTGAACCTATAAAGATATGTTCATTCTCAAATTTGTTCCATAGTTTAATTTTCTTTGCACAATAATCCCCATCTAAAATATTTAAAAATAAAACATTTGGATCTTTATATTTTTCAAGATACCCCTTTTGTGTCATTATGAAATTATATACTTCTCTTAATGCTCTTGTTTGACTACATCCTGAGCCTCAGATTATTTTTTGCATAAGCCACGCCCACTTTTCATAAGCCCCAACTTTTTCTTAAGCCCCGCCCACTTTTCATGAGATTTTTCACAAGCCACGCCCACTTCTACTAAGCCCCGCCCACTTTTACGAAGTCCCGTCTATTCTTACATCATTTCCAGTTAATCTCTGACTCACAAATAATTCGTTAGAAAATTCGAGAATGTTATGCTTTTATAAAATTTCCCAACGAAGGGTTGCCTGGGCTTGCCCAGGAAATTTCCAAAGGAAACCACACCCACCAGTCTTTCTGTTTTAAAGCTTCAAACCCAGACTGCATTTTAAACATATTTTTACTTTTACTGAGAATGGACTGCTGTGCTGAGCTTGAGTGGGCTGACTTTGGAGTTCCTTGGAGTTCTACTACTTGTATGGAACTAAACCTTCAAGTTGATGAACTGGATTCAAACTTCTTATCTTTTGAGGTAAGATTTTATTTTCCTATTTACAGAGTTTGATTTAAGCAAATAATCATTTAATAATTAAATCACTTAATTAATACATTATTATTTTCTCTCACAGGAAATTGGATCTGAAATACAAAATGAAAATACTGCTTTTGCCACAACTTGGGGCGAAATTGTCAGTTTGGTTGAAGACCTTGTGAGCGACCAAGACCCACAGAACGAGCTCGACCTTGATGACCCAACCAAAGAGTTATACCTTGGAGACCAGCAAAATCCTAGAAAAGAGCTTTACAACAATACAACTCATTGCGAGTTATCAAGACAATACCCACTGAACAAGTTATACCTTGATGAGCCAGAATACAAGTTTTACCTTGGAGACTCACAAATTTTGAAAAAAAAAAAAATCAGTAAATGAGTTCTGCCTTGATGGTTTAAATAATACTCACAATAACCATCGTATTTATTTATTGGAAAACTTCACGTAGGTGAATTCTGATGGATACAACTTCTGCATTAAAAGAAATCATACAATTATCTTGGTCGGTTATCCTAAAATTTACTCTGTGTATGGTTTTTCCTGACACAGGGAGATAAACCAGATTTTTGGGTTCCATATTGAATTTATAACCAATTGGGGTTGAGTTTGCACTGAATGAAAATATTGTATTTGTTTTTATTACATCATTATAAGCACCATCAATCAAATCACAGTGAATTAATACCGAATTTATTCCATAGAATATTTGAATGACATAATCACTGTAAAACGTCCCATTAGTTCCAATCTATTTTTAGGAGAAACCCAATAACTCTCAAAATGAATTATCAATTGTGAAATCAACCTTGTAGTTATTTTTAAGTTTCATCGTTGATTTTGAAGTATGTTTTTGAATATCTATAACAATATTTTTTGGTTCATCACAGTGTTCTTTCATAAGACGAACAATTTCGGAAGATATTTGAGAAATCTCATATGCTCCGGGTGAGACTGTTATCGTTTTGTATCCACTTCCCGGATTATAACTAAACTTGCCATTTTATCAGTTATATTAAATAAGGTATTACAAGTTTCCATGGACAATAAAGATGCCTCATATTATTTTGTTGGGTCAAGTTGTAGTGGGTATGGGAATGAAGACGTGTGGTCGCTTGTTGTGAAATTAAAACTAAGGATTGTGCTTCTCATCTTATTTAATATGAGATAAAATGTCTTTATATTGATATTTATCAATTATTTTCATGTTCATCAACTGGTCTAAAATGGCTGATGCTTCATTAAAACAATTATTTCCAGCCTTCTTACTACCCAACAACAATAACAGTCTATGAACTAATTGTGATGGGTCATTTGGAAGAAAACTAACAGCTGAACCAAGGATACTTAAAGCCTGAATAATGTGTTTCTCCTTCTCATTCTTGCCACGTTTATCAGAAAGCCTAACCCTATAATTAACATACTTCAGCAGATCAATATATACTCTATCATCATTATTTTTCATATCCAATGGTTTATCAAAATACTTTGATTCACTCCTCACATTTGAAGCTTGTCTTCCATCTTTTGTGAGAAGAAACATGAATCTGGGGGTTAATTTAACAGGGGGTTGAGCAGAACTCAAGAACCTTAATTCATCATTAAATATCAATACCTTTTCTTGAACAAGATGAAATATTGCTGGTTGTTCTGTTGGAATGAGTCCTGCTTTGGTTTTTGATTCTGCTGAATATTCATTGTTTTGAAGAGCATTCACAATATAATCAGGGGGTCGATTAATCTCTTCCATTTGTTGAAATAATCCTTCATCATCATATTCTAATTCTCCTATATGCTCTAATACTTCCTCCGTCATTTGACTGAAATCTTTTATCATTTGAAGTTTTTTAGGAGTATATTCTATTGTGGGAACTGTGGAAACACCTATAATTTTTTCTTGGGAAGTTTTTAAAAGCGGTTTTAAAAATTTATCCTGTTTTCTTTCAAATGCTTCTTCACCCGTTAGTTTCTGTCTGCGTTTCTTCTTTATGTCTTCCTGTTGTTTTACAACTTTTGAAACAAACTCTTGATGTTCCTTAAATCTTCTTGCTCTTTCTTTCGCATCCATTTATTTATTGGAAAATATCATTTAATATCTCATCTTGTTTCACAACAATATATTTATATTTTTCAGTCGTGTGCTTCATAAAATCCCAAAATTCCTTTTTACTGCATAATGTAGAACAATTATCTCTCCAAAAATTGTTCATATTCATTGAATTTAACTTGAATAAAATAAAAGTATTAGCATTGTTTCTGATGGAACGACGAGGAAGCTGAAAGTACAATTGACTAAGATAAATACAATTACAAGAAGAATGTCTCCCTCTTGTGTAGTAGCTGTCCATTACCGTTTGGTTTCTCTCATTAACACAATCATCAAAGATAACGAGGTTCTTTTTGGATTTATCCAAATCTTGGGGAGACGGTATATCATCCGTATTATCACTCAGAATACAAGTTATCGGTTTTGATTTCTTTTTACATCTCTGTGTATCACAAAATAGTTGTATTATATCTTCAATGTTAAAATAATTTAGGTTTTTTTGAAGTTTAAATAAACCGATTATATCTTCTTTTTGAAGACCAGCATTAAAACCTTGTGAGAGTAGTTGATACTCTGGTTGAAAACTCGACTTTGTGAAAATTATTAAATTATCATAATCTAAAAAGTTGGGAGTGAGGAGCATCTTTAAAAGTAAGCAGGTTTTTCCACATCCACTTGAACCAACTATGAGGCATCTTTATGAATTTGGGAGATTTTTATGGTTGTCAAATTTTATCTTATTTTCCCAAATGGGTAAAAAATCATTCATTTATATATTTGGAAAACAGGTTATTTAATTTATTATTGGCTTTTTTCGAAATTCTATATTTTATCCTAAGTTCAGGTTTAATTTCAAGACAATCCATTATTTTATTTATGCAATATCTTGTGTTGATATTTCCCTGAAAATCACATCCATGAATAATATATAACAACAATCCTTTGAACATTTCTCTAATATGTTCAGTTTCTTCCCTTGTAAGGAAACGTGTGTTATCACCCTCATACTTTACATTCATTTCTCTAATCAATCTTGTAAAGTAATTCATTTTTGGTGTAAATCTAAAAGAATTATTTTCCTTTTTATATTTTTGATTATCATTAATTAGAAGATAATCACAGAATATACATTGTTTATAGGCTTTTGACTCTGTGTTTAATCCCCGTCTTTCACACGCAGGACAATTCTCAAATTTGTCATATGGAGAATCATGGAATTCAAGAGGCTCAAAATCGAGTAAACTATTCATATTTATAAAGTAAAACTTTACTTAAACTGAAATTCATCTTCGATATCATCTTCGATACTTTCAGAATCATCTATACTTTCATAACTAACATTTGAACACCAACTCTCGGTGCCATAACTATCGTTTGAATGCAAACTCTCGGTATCATAATCACTCTCATAATCTTCAAAATCTTCAGTTGAATATTGACTCATTTAATTAGTAGAAAAAACATTACCATCGATATCGATATACATTTTTTCATTAACAGATTCAACTGCTACATTTTTTTTATATTAAAGGTAATTTTAAAATGATCCTTAACTACAATTGAACGAAATGTCATTTCACCTGATATATTAACATCCTATATTTCATCAGGATTTATATCTTTAGGGTTGTTGAAAAAAATACAAATTTCTCCTTGCATATTACAGATGGTCTTATCTTTTCTTTCTAAAGCTTCATCCATAAGGTTTTTATTTTTTGATACCTTTTCTTGTTTCATTGCTTTTTCTAGTTTTGAATATATTGCCAGAAGGAGAGGAGAAACTTTTGTTAGAGATACCTTAATTGATGTTCTTCCAGGTATACTAAAAGCCCTTCCACTGAAGTAAATTGAAGAACTCATCATATCCACCATAATTGTTTTTATCCAATAGTTGTTATATTTATCTTTGTTCAATTTTACATCCTTGACATATTTCTCAGTATCTTTAACAAATGAAGAGATTGATTGAAACTTGTCTTTTGTGTCTTGAAACATTGTATTTATTAAGTGAAAAAGTTGGAGGATAAAATGGTTTTAAGCACAGATTCACCTGTAAAATAAACTAAATTTTCATCAAGAAAATTTTACTTTAAGCACAGATTCACCTGTAAAATAAATGAAATTTTCATCAAGAAAATTTTAGTTTAAGCACAGATTCACCTGTAAAATAAATGAAATTTTCATCAAGAAAACTTTAGTTTAAGCACAGATTCACCTGTAAAATAAATGAAATTTTCATCAAGAAAACTTTAGTTTAAGCACAGATTCACCTGTAAAATAAATAAAATTTTCATCAAGAAAACTTTAGTTTAAGCACAGATTCACCTGTAAAATAAATGAAATTTTCATCAAGAAAATTTTAGTTTAAGCAAAGTTTTATTATATAAATATGGTGAATACAACGTACTGCGATGTTTGTAATCACGAATATAAACATTATAGAAAACACCTCCGAACCAACAAACACACATTTAATCTATTTCATAAAATATCTCCTCTTGAGTTGGAAAGAAAACATTGTGATATCTGCTCAAAGGATGTTTTGAAGAGTAGTTATAATAGACATCTTCAATCACAAAAACACAAGAAAAATGAGTTTAAAGTAAAGGGAGACTATTATATTGAAAACACTGATGGGGCATTTAAAGGGCATATAAAAATAAGGATTTTTCAATTTGGAGAACCCGGTCCATCATCAATAGTTGAATCAATTGAAATAGTGAAACCTGATGTTGAAAAATTTATTAAAAAGACATTAAAAGAAATGAAAACTTTAAAGTTTTATATGGGAGTGAAAATGAATATGAAAAGACAAGATGAAGAACAAACTCCTTATATGAGAACAGATCTTCATTTTATAACATCATTTCAAGATTTTTTGAATCGTGGGGTTTATGAAGAACTATCAAGACAAGAGGAGGATGTTGATAATACAGTGGTAGGAAGTGGATTCAATATTAAAAAAATCATCTTTTTAGATATACACATTCTAAAATCAAACCCTCTTAAAGCTTCTTCTTATATTGAATTACCAAAAGAAATAAAACGAAAGAAGGCAGTTGTTAATATTAAGAATAATGATAATAAATGTTTTCTCTGGTCTGTTCTTGCTCACTTACATCCACCAAAATGTAATTCAGAAAGAGTAAAACAATATATGAAATATGAGAATACCTTGGACATTAAAGATTTTAAATTCCCAATGCCACTAACAGATATTCCTAAATTTGAGAAAAAGAATAATCTTTCTATTAATGTATATGGATTAACGGATACAAACAAAGTTCAAATATTAAAAATTTCAAACAACTATAAAAATGAAGAAACACACATTGATCTTTTATATTTTAGTGTTGGAAAGAATTCACATTACACATACATCAATAATTTATCAAGATTAATCTCTTCTCAGGTATTCAGAACAGCAAACAAAATATATCCTTGTAAGCGATGTCTTAATTCATTTCATACAAAAGAACGATTAGAACAACATTCAAAATATTGTAGTAATCATAAATCAGCTGTAATTACAATGCCTAAACCTGGTGAAAAGATTTCTTTTGAAGATTATAATAAATCTATCATGCACCCATTTGTGATATACGCTGATTTTGAATGTATCCTTAAAAAGATAAATACTGCTTCTCCTAATTCAAAAGAACCATATACAAATAAATATCAAAGACATATTCCTTGTGGTTTCTGTTAATATATCAAATCATCTGTTGGAGAAAAGTATAATAAACTTGAACATCATAGTGGAAAAAAAGCTTCACAAGAGTTTGTAAAACGATTAGAAAAGGATTGTATAAGACTCACTAAATTAATGAAAGAAACAAATGAACCGATGAAATTAACCTTCTTCTTCCTCTTTCGGCTTGCTCCCGTTAGGGGTCGCCACAGCGGACCAACTGTCTCCATTTTGCTCTATCCTCCACCTCTTCCATTGACACTCCAACCACCCGCATGTCCGCCCTCACCGCATCCATGAACCTCTTCTTTGGCCTTCCTCTTCTCCTCCTGCCTGGCGGCTCCATCTTCAACATCCTTCTCCCGATATACTCTGTTTCCCTCCTGTGCACATGTCCAAACCATCTCAATCTCGCCTCTCTCACTTTGTCTCCAAACCGTCCTACCTGCGCTGTCCCTCGAATACACTCATTTCTTATCCTATCCATCCTCGTCACTCCCAACGAGAATCGCAGCATCTTTAACTCTGCCACCTCCAGCTCTGCTTCCTGTCTTTTTGTTAGCGCCACCGCCTCCAAACCATACAACATAGCTGGTCTCACTACCGTCTTGTATACTTTCCCCTTCACTCTTGCAGCTACCCTTCTGTCACAAATCACTCCTGCAACTCTTCTCCACCCACTGAATCCTGCCTGCACTCTCTTTTTCACTTCTCTCCCACACTCTCAGTTACTTTGGACAGTTGATCCCAAGTATTTAAACCAATCCACCTTCCCCACCTCAACTCCTTGCAACTGCACCATACCACCACCCTCCCTCTCATTTACGCACATGTACTCCGTCTTACTCCTACTGACTAACATTCCCCTTCTCTCCAGTGCGTACCTCCACCTCTCAAGGCTCGATTCAGCCTGCTCCCTACTCTCCCTACAGATCATGATGTCATCCGCGAAGATCATGGTCCATGGAGACTCCAGTCTGATCTCGTCCGTCAACCTGTCCATCACCATTGCAAACAGGAAAGGGCTCAGAGTCGATCCTTGGTGCAATCCCACTTTAACCTTAAACCGGTCCGTCATTCCTACCGCACACCTCACCGCTGTCACACTGTCCTCATACATATCCTGCACGATCCTCACAAACACTCCCGACTTCCTCATACAATACCACAACTCCTCTCTTGGCACCCTATCATAAGCTTTCTCTAAATCCACAAACACACAATGTAACTCTTTCTGGCCTTCCCTATACTTCTCCATCAACATTCTCAAAGCAAACATCGCATCAGTGGTGCTCTTTCCTGGCATAAACCCATATTGCTGCTCACAGATCATCACCTCTCCTCTCAACCGAGCTTCCACTACTCTTTCCCACAACTTCATGGTGTGGCTTAACAACTTTATCCCTCTGTAATTTCCACAGCTCTGCACATCACCCTTATTCTTGAAAATCGGAACCAGTACACTTAATCTCCACTCCTCCGTCATCCTCTCACTTTCCAAGACTTTATTAAACAATCTGGTTAACAACCCCACTGCCATCTCTCCGAAGCACTTCCATGCCTCCACTGGTATACCATCTGGGCCAACCGCCTTTCCACTTTTCATCTTCTTCATAGCAGTCCTCACTTCATCCTTACTGATCCACCCCACTTCCAGATTTACTATCTCCACCTCTTCCAACCTTCTCTCTCTCATTTTCTTCATTCATCAGCTCCTCAAAGTACTCCATCCACCTTCTCAACACACTCTCCTCGCTCGTCAGCACATTCCCATTTGCGTCCTTTATCACCCTAACCTGCAGCACATCCTTCCCAGCTCGGTCCCTCTGTCTTGCCAATCGGTATAAATCCTTTTCCCCTTCTTTTGTATCCAACTTCTCATACAGCTCGTCATATGCCTTTTCCTTGGCCTTTGCCACCTCTCTTTTTGCTTTTCGACGCCACTCCTTGTACTCCTGCCGACTTTCTTCATCTCTCTGACCATCCCACTTCTTTTTCGCCAACCCCTTCTTCCTTATACTTTCCTGTACTTCCTAATTCCACCACCAAGTCTCCTTATCTTCCTTCCTCTGTCCAGATGTCACACCAAGTACCTTCCTAGCTATCTCCCTCACAACTTCTGCTGTCGTTGCCCAATCATCCCACCCATCTTTACCACCATCCAACGCCTGTCTCACCTCCTCCCTAAATTTCACGCAACAGTCTTCCTCCTTCAGCTTCCACCATCTGGTCCTTGGTTCAGCCCTCACTCTCTTCCTCAACCTCACCTCTAAAGTCATCCTACAGACCACCAATCGATGCTGTCGAGCTACACTCTCCCCTGCCACAACCTTACAGTCACTAATCTCTTTCAGGTTGCATCTCCTACTTAAGATGTAATCCACCTGTGTGCACTTTCCTCCACTCTTGTATGTCACCCTGTGTTCCTCCTTCTTCTTGAAATACATGTTTACCACTGCCATTTCCATTCTTTTTGGAAACTCTACCACCATTTGCCCTTCCACATTTCTCTTGTTGAGACCATACCTCCCCATCACCTCCTCATCCTCTTTATTCCCTTCCCCAACATGTCCATTGAAATCTGCTCCAATCACCACTCTTTCATCCTTGGATACACTCTCCACCACTTCATCTAACTCACTCCAGAAATCTTCTTTATATTCCATCTCACACCCCATATGTGGGGCATATGCACTGATGACATTCATCATCACCCCTTCAATTTCCAACTTCACACTCATCACTCGGTCAGACACCCTCCTCACCTCCAATACCCTCTTGACATGATCTTCCTTCAGGATTATCCCGACACCATTTCTCCTCCCATCCACACCATGGTAGAACAGTTTGAAACCACCTCCAATGCACCTAGCCTTACTCCCCATCCACTTGGTCTCTTGTACACACAGTATGTCCACCTTTCTTCTCTCCATCATATCAGCCAACTCTCGCCCTTTGCCAGTCATCGTCCCAACATTCAGAGTTCCAACTCTCACCTCCACACTTCTACCCTTCCCCCTCTCCCACTGCCTCCGGACTCGCCTTCCCCGTCTCCTTCTCCTCCTTCGCCCAGCAGTAGCACAATTTCTACTGGTACCCTGCTGACCACCGGTACCGGTGGCGGTCGTTGGTAACCCGGGCCTCGACCGATCCGGTATGGAAATTCGTTTTGTTGTCCGCGTAATGATTTGGCATAGGTTTTTACGCCGGATGCCCTTCCTGACGCAACCCTGGTCGCCTCTTACGACACACAAGGATATGGTACACCTATTCTAACCGGGGCATACACCGGGCCCAGTACAACTGGTGCTCATTTCGCCGACCTCGGAAGGATGGCAGGCTGAGTCAACCCCCTGGTGTTTTCGACTTGGTTTATTTATATATATATATATATATATATATATATATATATATATATATATATATATATATATATATATATATATATATATATAGATATACATATATATACACACTATATATATATATATATATATATATATATATATATATATATATATATATACACATATATATATATATATATATATATATATATATATATATATATATATATATATATATATATATATATATATATACACACATATATACATATATATATATATATATATATATACATATATATATATATACACACACATTATATATATATATATATATATATATATATATATATATATATATACATATACATACAAATATTAATTCAGTGTCCCAACGGGGCTTGAACTCAGGACCACTTGGGTCCCAAGCCACTGCCCTTACCACTGCGCCAACACCAGGCTATGAACCGATGAAATTAACCATAGAAGAAAAATTAGAATTTAGAAAGAACAATATCTGTCATATTTGTGAGGAGGAAATTGAGGAGTCTAAAGTTAGGGATCATTGTCATCTTACTGGTAAATATAGAGGTCCCGCTCATTCCTGTTGTAATCTTAATTATAAATTACCTTCTTTTATTCCAGTCTTTCTTCACAACAGCGCCAACTATGATACACATCTATTTATAAATGAACTTTCAAAAACACCAGGGAATATTTCTGCCATAACAAACACAAGTCAAAAGTATATTTCATTTCCAAAAATGATATTCACAAAACCTATAACTCGTATTCGGTTTCTTGATTCTTACAAGTTTATGGGAACACCACTAGCCAACCTCGCATCAAATCTAAGCTCCACGGGCTCTTTTCCAAATCTTAATTCATTCTTTCCAAAAGAGGAAATTCTAACTAAAGAGGAAATTCAGATTAAAGAGAGAATTCAAAGTAAAGAGGAAATTCGAATTAATGAGGAAATGAATGAAGAAATTCTTACTGAAGATGAAATTCTAATTATACAGAAAATTCGAACAATGAATGAAATTCTAACTAAAGAGGAAATTCAGATTAAAGATGAAATTCTGATTAAAGAAGGAATTCTTACGAGAGAGGAAATTGAAACAAGGAATGAAATTCAAAGTAAAGAGAAAATTCTTACAAGTAAGGGAATTTATCCTTATGGTTATATGGATTCATTTATGAGATTTAAAGAAACACAACTTCCTTCAAAAGAAAGTTTCTATAATAACCTTTATGAAGAAGAGATAAGTGATAAGGAATATAAACACGCACAAGAAATTTGGAAAATATTTAAGATAAAGAACCTTGGAGAATATCATGATTTGTATCTAAAAACAGATGTTTTATTGTTTGCTGATGTGTTTGAAGCTTTTTGATCACTCTGTCATAATAAAAATTGTTATGGATTAGATCCTGCCCACTATTTCACAGCTCCTGGTTTAGCTTGGAGTGCAATGTTGAAAATGACAAAACAAGA
>NC_140972.1:72130155-72160155 GCF_056783735.1 Eptatretus burgeri | reverse complement strand
CTGATGCTGACCCTGCTCACCAGATTCTCTCAGCGAGGGAGCCTCGTAAGTGGAGGAGGCCAATGGGCCAACCACGTGCCTCGTAGTTGCAGCAGGTTGATCAGCATCTCAAAGAGATGGGGGCATCTACCTCGGGGATGGCCAGACAGAGGCCCCTGGAGTACCGGCAGAAAGTGGATGCAGCAACGCACTGCTCTGGCGCATGCTCTTATACCTGACCTGACATTAAAAACTAGGGCAAGATCTAAAGAGTTAAGTCAACCCCACATACTTTTTATTCCCATTATTGGTGGAAAATTGCATTCGGAAAATCCCAGCCAGCTCTGAGATTGAGCTTGGAAATTGATACAGTTTGGAAATTTGGATTGTTGAGAGTGCAGGAAGAAAATAATAATAATAATTTTCTGAATGGGGGTTTAGTACTCTTCGTGGTTGAAGAAACTCTGTGGTTCCATTAAAAATTGGAGGCACTCTTTGTTGAAACAAACTCTACAACACCAAGCCTTCCACTATCCGACAGGGGGAGGCTTAAATATATGCACAAACTATTATGAATAAGGAAGCACAATGGTACAATTATTCGAATTGTTTGCCACATATTAACAAGATAAATTTCTTTAATAAAATGCAAGCAGTAAAATTGATAATTATTTCCATTAATGATTCCAGAAAAACTCAGAACAATGAAAAAAAAGATGAATGCAAACTTCCAAAGCACAGCATGACTGGTGAGATGAAAGTCCAAGAGAAGATCCGATGTTTTGCCTACCGCTGGGCACGGACCTGAGCCCCCCGCTGGCATGCTGCGATGGCTTCTTGCGTTTGCTCACCAACTTTCTCAACCTTGTTGGCATTTCGTTCATTATCTTCTTGCTGTGGATCAAAACAAGAATGACAAGGCTGACAAGGCAAATGAACTGATGAGACCATTATTACTCACATATACAGGTTTTATCCCCTTTCCTCTACAAAACCGTTTTCTTTCCATAAAGCGCTTGATTGGAGCGAGAAGGTTTCTGTAGTGAGCTCGAGTAATGAACAGCAAAAGCAAATGTGAACATTTCACACAAGCAAAAGGCACCAACAAAGAGATTCAGGTGTTCGATCAAAATTTATCTTTATTCTTTTGCTTTAAATCCATTGAAAATCATCTCCAAAGATATTCATTATTTGAGAGCAGACTGTATCTCAAGAGAGAGAAAAGAACATTCAATGTTTGATTTGTTGAGAGATAATTGGCTGCTGCCAAATATTTTAAATATGTCTATCTATAATCGCCCCAGACTCGGTGGTGTAATGGTTATTAGAGCGTCCGCTCTGAGTCTGGGAGGTCGGTGGTTCAATCCCCATCAGTCATACCAAAGACTTTAAAAATGGAATATGCTGCTTCCTTGCTTGATGCTCAGCTTTGAAAAGGACATAACAGACAAAATGCTGGGAAGGCAATGGCAAACCACCCAGTATAACCCTTGCCAAGAAAATGCTTCAGCAGTACAAACGCTCTGCAAAAAGTATGGTACATCAAAAAAAAATCTATAACCAGGAGAGATGTGCACACTTGCTTTTGAGCTATCTAGCCTGGGTTTGAATCTGAACACAGCGATAAACTATCACCCTGGTGTTTCTCATTCAGGGGGATACATCAACATGCATGGCGTCCAATAGAAGTTAGTCAAACAGGACGACCTCTCTGCCAGAACTGGTCCTTGGTGAACGTGAAAGATCCCATAGTGTGTCTTTGTGAAGAGTAGGTCAGTTATCGCAGGTGCCCAAACTGACATAAATCCTCACACTGACTGACTCTTGGGAAGACAATGAAAAACCTCCTGTAGCATAAACTTTTGCCAAAAGATTGCTTTGGCAGCACTGGAACTCTTTACCGAGTGTGGCATATCGACGATGATATCCGTCAAACCTGTGAACCTGATGTAAAGAAATTTTGAAACGAGCTCAAATGAGCTAAGATCCTCGTCCTCTTAATGATGACGTCATAAAAACGAATATGACGTCATTGTGATGTATTAGGTTTGCGATAAATTATCTGTGCTAATGCCCGGCTTGATTCCCGCAAACAAAATTCAAACAGCTTGCCTAGTTTCGGAGATTATGGTATAGGCGATTTCCATTAGCGGCGATATTATGACGTCAACTTTTGTTTCTAGGAAGAATTTCCAAAATCGGAGATGGTTACTGCCTGCGCGTGGGCTTTCTGCATATACTTGGCAAGTTTCACGAAGATCCGATGAAAACTCTGGGTTGTGAAACAAAAAATGTCCAAAAATACGAATGACGTCATAAAAATTGATATGACGTCATAGTGATGCCTTCCATGCAGCCGCCTTCCCATACAAAGCAGCAGTGGTAAGAGATTGCAAGTCATACATTGCAAAAACGTCATTTTTATAAACAAAGAAACACCATTACTTGTTTAATACCAGCAAATACACCTGAATTTTGGTAAACAAGTATTGGGGAATGAAAGACGAAGTCATGATCATGCTGGAATCGGCATCAACTGAAGAATGAACGAACTGGGTGTAAAAGGTAAAACAAAGTCCAACAGAATCAATTTGAAAATGAAATGAGCAGGTTCAAATGAACTGTACCCCTACCTTGATCTTCTCCCAGTACTTTGACTGATGTGCTTGTAGAATCTCATTTCCAGCATCAGTTTTCTGATACACCGAATGCTGAACACAACAAATAAAGTGCAGCATTAGCTGGATGACAGCGAGATGTCCCTCGTATTCATGCTGCCAACAGTATTCCTCATTGGGAGTATAATGTGTGCAAATACTCGTATGCACAAACAGCAGTAACCTGAGCTGCCCATTCAGTAGATATGTACAACAGCTGAAGCTACAGATTAGGTGTCAAAGTTGGAGCCAAAAAGAAAACGAAAAAATAATAAAATAAAAAAATAAAAAAAAATATATATATATATATATAAATAAATTAAATTTTTTAACTAAGTTACCATTCACCTAATTTTTCATTTATTTGAGAGATGTGCTGTTTACCCACCCTACAGCTGGGTATAGAAAGTTCAACTTCAATTAATTAAATGAAAAGGTAATTCGGTAATAACCAAACGATGACACAGACATCCAACTAGAACGGCCACTTGAGAGAGTGCATACTGCTGCCAAGCCGATTAGTTTACGTCTTCTATCCCACCGATAGGCTCGATCTGGATTCGGACCTGAATTAAAATTTAATTGGCTTGTTCCTGTCACCTAACCTTACCATAAATCAAGTTTCGTCCGAATCCGTCGTCCATAACTTTTTGAGATGTCGTGCCATATATTGTTTTCGCCATATCACTCAAAGGTGAAGAATCACTTAAAAAATTCTCAGATCCAGATTCAGTTATTTAACAAAACTGAATCAGTTCTTTCTTGTTACATACCCAACCCTGACCACCAAGTTTCGGCTGAATCAGTCTACAACTTTTTTCAGAAATCTTGCTACACGTCGTTTTTGAACCGATCTGTCAATGGTGAAAAATCACTTAAAAAATTAGCGGATCCAGATATGATCCGGATCTTCACCAAAATCTGACCATTTCGTCAGTGTCACATACCCAAGCTCTCCACCAAATTTCGTACGAATCCGTCTACAACTTTTTGAGATATCTTCTTCAGAGACAGAAAGACAGGGGTGAAAACATAACCTCCATCCATCTTCAGAAGTGGAGGTAATAACCACGAATGTGATAGACACAAATACACTCACTATGCCCATTGTAATGTATGAACGATCTTCACAACCGCACATTGTAAGCCGAGTTGGCGATAGCGGAATGGAGTGGCCATTTCCATTGACATTGTACATGTGGCAATAGGATATGTGCTCACATATCTTCATATTTGCCACATTACAATGTCAATGGAAATGGTCCCTGTCAATAATGTCAACAACATAAACTAGAAGGGCACTCGGAAGAGCGCATACCTCCGCCACGCATTGCCTGATCCATGAGAATATATCGGGCCAAATACATTTTTGAAATATTATGCTATATATGGTTTTTGGCACGATCTCACAATGGTGAAGAATTACTTTAGGAATTAAATAATTATTGTATCCAGATTCGGATTTAGATCTTCACCAAAATAGAATCGATTCCTCCATGTCACACACAAAACATGACCACCAAGTTTCATCCAAATCAGTCTACAACTTTTTGAGGCATC
This sequence comes from Eptatretus burgeri, assembly GCF_056783735.1. Classification (NCBI taxonomy): domain Eukaryota; kingdom Metazoa; phylum Chordata; class Myxini; order Myxiniformes; family Myxinidae; genus Eptatretus; species Eptatretus burgeri. Next base: position 72,155,959 of record NC_140972.1, on the reverse strand, counting down.
GTGCTATATATCGTTTTTGGCCCAATCTCTCAATGGTGAAGAATCACTTAAAAATTCCAGTGGCCAGATCCAGATCCAGATCTTCACCAAAATCTAAACGATTCATCATTGTCATACACCCAATCTGTCCACAAAATTTCATCCGGATTTGTCGACAACTTTTTGAGATATCCTGTACACAAACAGACAAAGAGACAAACAAACAAGCGGACAGACAGACAGAAAGGGGTGAAAACATAACCCCCTTCACCTTCGGTGGCAGAAGTAATAAAATAATAACATAAATAATGTCAAAAACAAATAATAATAATGTGCATGCATATTTGCCTGAATTTTGTTCCTGCTCTGCCCCATCTTGGTTAAGAGAGGGTGGAGCTTCCATCAAGCAAGCACACTCAAGAGATATATGTGAGGGGAGGGGAAGAGAAGGCAGCATGAGGGGAGGGGAAGGGAAGGCAGTGTGACAGGAGGGGATGTGAAGGCAGTGTGAGGGGAAGGGAAGGCAGCATAAGGGGAGAAGGGAAGGCAGCATGAGGAGAGAGGAAGGGAAGGTAGTATGACGGGAGGATAAGGCAACATGAGGGGAAGGGAAGGCAGTATGACGGGAGGATAAGGCAACATGAAGGGAAGGGAAGGCAGTATGACGGGAGGGATGTGAAAGCAGTGTGAGGAGAGGGGAAGGGAAGGTAGTGTGAGGGGAAGGGAAGGCAGCATGAGGAGAGAGGAAGGGAAGGCAGTATGACAGGAGGATAAGGCAACATGAGGGGAGGGGAAGGGAAGGCAGTATGACAGGAGGGGATGTGAAAGCAGTCTGAGGGGAGGGGGAGGGAAGGTAGTGTGAGGGGAAGGGAAGGCAGCATAAGGAGAGGAGAAGGGAAGGCAGCATGAGCAGAATGGAAGGTAGCTTGAGGGAAAGGGAATTGATGGCAGTTTCAGGGGAGGATAAGGCAATATGAGAGGAGGGGAAGGGAAGGCAGCATGAGGGGAGAGGAAGCGAATGCAGTGTACCGGGTGATATAATGCACCCAAACAGCAATGTTTTCTTTTTACCTGCCGGGTTCGATATAAAACCGGGTGGGAGTATTTAAAACCCACAATATCCACCTGGCATAGTCCTACCTGCATGCATGCCCGCACATGCAGCGACCTTGCACCCTTCTGGTTGGCTCACTCAAATCAGATTTGTACATGCAACACTCTGGTGAAGCCATTTTAAATTCAAAGCTAAACCATCAGTCCTTACCAGCCCCCGTGTTCCGACAACCTCCTCGTGGTCCATGCTAAGTGTGCACGTACACCAGCGACATATTCATCTTTTCACTCGCACACATGCACGTATTCTCAACGGCGTGCTCAACTTTCCCCACACCCACACTGCACTGCACGGCAATGTCCCACGTGCCCTCGGCACTGCACCACATTTGCTCATTTGTGCCGAAGCACATGGTTCGCGAGATGGCCAGGTCACCTCCACTACGGCACCACACACCACGGGGCGGGGTGAACGTTCGGTCCGCACACTCGCCAAACCCGTGCACACGTAACCAAGCATGCATGCAATCACACACACACACACACACACACACACACACACACACACACACACACACACACACACACACACACACACACACACACACACACACACACACCCGCAGAGCATGCACACTCCCCATTTCTACCACATCCGTGTGTGCTGCCTACGTATCTCTTCATATGTGCAGCAACTGCTGGCTTTTAATATATTGCAGCAAATGTCAATATATTTATATTAGTATTTTATAACAAAAGCAGATTGCACAAAAAGTGAAAAAGCAAACTGTTAACGTAATTGCCGAAAAAAGGACTCCTTTGACTGTATCGACATGGCTTGCAAAAGAGCGTGGACAGGTGGGTTAAAAAAAATTAACCAACGGGATTGCAGAGCACAGCAATCCCGTTCGTTCATTATTGGTGTTGTGCTCAATGAAATTACACTTTCTGCACATTCCTTAATCTTTTCTTCACCCTCCATAATCGTCCGAACAGTAGAAAAAGTTAAATTTGATGCTTTGCTTTAATAAACGCACTTATACGCTTCGTTATAATAATGGGTTTTCTTTAAATTTACACATTTCACTCCAGATTTTGAAAGTTATTTAGTCCATGCGGTCCAATCCTCAAATCCCAAATCATTTTTCGATTATAAACTTGAATGAAGTCTGTGAGAGTATGTCATCTTTCTAAGTCGAGACATCTTTAGTTGGCGGAATCAAAATAGCTGCAAAGACCCCCGTGAGGTGAAGTGGGGCCGACCGAGGATAAATTTTATCCAAACACCCAGTTTTCATTCATGCACTCCCTTGGAGTTCCAATGGTACGCAAGCAAAGTTTTGAGCTCCGAGATGTCATGGTTTTGGAGTTATGGAGGAGACACATGCACACACTCACATTTATTATTATCGATATACAGTCTCCGCATTGGTTCTGCCAAAGCATTACTTGGCAGAGGGTCATGCTTGGCGCTTTGCCATTCTTCTCCCAGCACTAGTTAGGCCAGGAATTTGGAATTTGTTAATGGTGCTGGAGGTAACTGGCCTACTCTTCGAGAAAGAGAACATGAGGATCTTTAACATCCACAAACCAATGTCGGCAGACGGGACGCCGAGTTTAACATCCATCCGAGAGACGGCGCGCACATTGTTGAATCACCTTGCCTGTGAAGCACCGGGATGACGGTTTATACCTGGGTCGGGATTCAAACACAGACTAGACAGCTTTGAGGTGACTGTGCATACCTCGTGGCCATACTCTCAGCCATATACTGTAAATGAAATAAAAAAAATTCAATTCAATCAAATAAATAAATTTCGCAGAACATAGGTTCACCTTCTTTAAAAAGCTCTGCTTGCAGCATATTTATATTTTGTGTACCGTTACCAAAATAAAAATCACAAATTTACCCACCTGTCGCGCTTGCCACATCATTAACCTATGATAACATATTATTTTTTGGAATCAAGATGATGTAGACGCAGCAGCAAACACAATTAATGCAATAAAAAGTCACTCGTTTGATTTGGAAGATTGGGGGTCCAGATGCTCAATCGCTAACAAGTAAACAACCTTGGTTTAATATCCTGCTCACACAAGTGTGCATTTCTCACTTGCATCGTAAATTTTAAAAACAAAGGTTTCTGATTCTTGTCCGAAATAAATATTTTCACAGAGCCTTCTGGGACTTATGGAAGGGCAGCACAACCGCAGCATAACCAAACACCCGTGGTGCTTCAGTGCTGTTTTATCACCCATTTTATGCTTCTCGTCCGTGTTGGAAAATATCACAGGGTGGAAATGTTATCGACACCGAAGGAGGCCTGTTGCAGTGCAGAGCTGCATACAACCTCGTAAGAATAGCACAACGTGAGGGACATCAATATCCTGAGAAAGGTGAGCATGGTGGCTCAATGGATAGTTCAATGGTAAGGTACTTAATTTTGAGCTGTGGTCTGAGTACGAGTCCCAACCCGACTATAAACTGAGGCAGGGCATTGCATTATAGAGTGCTCCATCTTTCGGAAGACAAATTAAGCTGGCTGTCCCATCTGCCAATCCCCACTTATGGGCGTTAAACATTCCAAGCTGCCTTAATAAAAGAATAGACCACTGTGTGCCAGTAGTCTGTCAAAATTCTAAATGATTACCCTAATATACAGGTGGAAGTGCATAAATGGCATTGGCACAGCGCCAAAAATGACGCAAGCCGCCATTGCAAGCTTCAACTGTTCAAAAATAAATAACGTCTTGCAGAAAATGAATGAGAAAATAATGCAATATGTGCAGATCGGGTTGCACAGGCCCATAATCGGACATATATCGGCAACAAATCATGTTGATGATATGTCCGAGTCAGGCATGATCTCATCGTTGAAGCAGCACATCCAGTTGAGGCTGTCCAGAAAGCCAATTACAGGCCTACACTCCATATAGTTTGCCTTGATTAATTAATTTCAATCTGTACCCACCCAACCCCCGGGTGACATCAGTAAATATCGGGTGACAAAGAAACAATGAAGGCAAGTAAATGTCTTGTGACATTTAAATCGTTCCAACGTGTTACGTGGCACCATGCAGACTATGAGCTCCACTTGGCATGAACCTCAAGGTACTATCTTGAAAAGTAATCTCAGCAACACCCACACCATTAGTACGTACATCTCAAAAATAAATATACCATCAGAGATGGGGAATCCCCGCCATTGAATGAAAAAGGTCATACATATTCCAGATAATGAGGGAGGTGAATTGGAAACAAGACACCATTTGGTCATCATCTCGAAAAAGTTCCCCAGGGGTGAGGAACGTAGTAACCAAAAATAACTGAAATCAGATAAGCGGTTTACCATTTAATACAAAAAAACGTTTTTTTCAAGATGGCCGCCCCAGTCGGCCATCTTGGATCCGACCACACCCAAAATCAATAGGCTTCTTACTTTTCAGGTGGTACATGTGTGACCCAAATTTCAAATCGATATGGTGAACAGTTTATGAGTTATCGCACTCACAGCTATAAATGTTGACGCCCGGACGGACGGACGGACGGACAGCCGGACGACCTGGGTGACAACAATATCCCCCTTCCGCCACGTGGCGGGGGATATAAATTAAAAAAAAAAATTTTGTACGAGTACACAGAAAAAAAGTCGATAAAATGTAACTCAAAATACAATTTTTTGAAGTTCAAAAAAGCCTTAAAAACAAAGAAATTATATTGTGGTGGGGAGAAAGATGAGGGAACTTGATGAGGGCACAGGCTTGGTTTTTGGATGGTCGTCTTGTTTTTCAATTTCTGTTAAACTCAGATCCAAACGAGAAGGGCACTCGGTAGAGCACATACCTCCGCCACGCAATGCCTGATCCAGGAGAACATATCGGGCCCAATAACTTTTTGAAATATCGTGATGTATATATATATATATATATATATATATATATATATATATATATATATATATATATATATATATATATATATATATATATATATATATATATATATATATATATATATATATATGACAGTTTTTACAGCCATTTTTCCCTGCTGTGCAGGGGTTTTGGCTTTTTCTTGAGGCAATGTTTTATGGCCGGATACCCTTCCTGACGCCAACCCTGGTCGCCTCTTACGACACACAGGGATATGGTATACCTATTCTAACCGGGGCATACACTGGGACCAGTACACTGGTACTCACTTCGCCGACCTCAGATGGATGACAGGCTGAGTCAACCCCCTGGTGTTAATTCAGCAGCCAACGGGGCTTGAACTCAGGACCCTGGGATCCCAAGCCACCACCCTAACCACTAAGCCAACACCAGGCATATATATATATATATATATATATATATATATATATATATATATATATATATATATATATATATATATATATATATATATATATATATATATATATATATATATCGTTGTTGGCTCCATATCTCATGGTGAAGCATCACTTTAAAAAAGAAATAATTCTTGTATCTGGATTCGGATACAGATCTTCACCAAAATTGAATAAATTCGTCCGTTTCACACACTCAACCTGTCCACCAAGTTTCATCTGAATCTGTCCACAACTTTATGAGATATTCTGCACACAAACAAGCCAGTAGGTGGCGATGGGTCGCTGAGCATGGAAACTATAAGATATAGAGTAAAATGGATGTCATATAGCGGATAGGGAATCACCTTAAGATTATGCATATCAAATCTCATCGAGCTCCATCTACTGATAACTACTCGGTATCCATTTGAATGAAAAGTACCGACAATGCGGTTTGAAATCGGAAATCCCCAAAGTTCGAGGGGGTGCTGTGGGTGAACAAAGATCTAAATCGAAAATCCGGCTCGATCGTTTGTGCACAATGTATTCCAGACGATTAGTGTGAATTTTCATGACCATCCGACCATAACCCTAGGAGGAGTAGCATTTGGCGCAAAGGCACCTCCAGCTCTCGCATATTATCGATTTTTGCACTAATTGACCTTTGACCAAAGCGAAATCGGTCAATATGTCCTGAGGCAAAGTTGTAGTACTCATTGAGTACCATGAACCTGCAGTTTCATTCGTATAGATGCACTCACCTGGTCGCTAGGGGGCCTTCAATTTTCGCCAATTTTCACGCATACCCTAATTGTAGGTGACGCTGTGGGTAAAGTATTCCATACATCACAAAAACCCAAATATATTTGGTAGAGCATCACCTGTAGATCATTCGTGCCAAATTTCATAACCCTACGTGGGATAATGGCTTTCGGAATTGATTCCGCGTGAACGGTACCGATTTTGAAGGTTTTTCGGTTGTTGCATGGGAACCAAAGCGTCCCTAGCAACCATCACAATTTCAAGGTCACAAGATGTACCTACCACCCGAGTTTGGTCAAAATCCGCCCACGTTTAGTTCCAATTATGCTGATGACAAACGAACAAACATCCAAACAAACATCGAAAGAAACAGACAGAATTACTGACAACAAGGGTCACCTATTTTGGCGACCCAACAGACAGACAAATAGACAAACAAACAGACCCAACAAGGGTGAAAACATAACCTCCTTCCACCTTTGGTGGCAGAGGTAATAAATCTGCCAATAGATGCATTGTTAAGAGGGAGAATGCATTGTTGAGTATGTAATCTGTGTAATCTGTCTGCAATGTGGATGACAAAGATGGCATACACAAGTCTTTGGATTCAATCCCAGTTGAATGCCTTGGAGCACGACTAATGTGGTTAATGATCTTGCACTCATAGGTCTCCATTTTTCTTTTAACATTCATCTGCGGTTTACAGTGGAGATTATACACAAGCCACACGGAGCGCACAGACACAAGTAGACATCAGTGCACTTCACTGAGGATGACCAAGCCATTAGGAGACACCAGACAAACATATGATACATGCAGTTCAAACAGCTCGGGGTTACGATGGAAATGCTAACAGGCCAACCCTTGCTGGTGTACAAATGGCACCAATACGGTAAGACTCCAACGGAAGATTACAACAAATTATCAAACAAACAAAAAAATAGTGTAAAAGCATTTTCAGTGAGATTGTCATTTTATGAAGTTGGCATCCAAACTTCATAAAATGACAATCAAAAAGCAACAAGCTTGTTATCCAACACGTTTAAACGTTTCAAAATTCATGAACAACGGAAAATTAAGAATTCAGGCTTGCCACTTGATCCTGCGGTGCTCGTTGCCCGGGACGAGAGGCTTCCTTATGCACACCGTACTTGGCGCCCGAAGCTTGGGCAACTTTTGCCATCAAGGTGTCTGGATCCACGTCGTCCTCTGTGCGGGCATTCACAGACACATGGGCCCCCTGAAAATGTTGGAAAGTCAGGGACGACACAGTTGGAGGAAGTGGAGCAAAGAAAGTGAGGTGAAGATAAAAAATAAAGTGGTAAAACTAAAAGCGCAACATGAAGAATTATCCTGCAGAGTGACCCAAACAAATGAAGAAATGGTTGACGATAAGAAGACGGAAGATAAAAAAAAAAAAAAGGACGGAAGATACGGTGAATGTAAAAGGGGTGAGGGCAAGTGGGTTAAGGAATCTTGAGACGTGCAGTTTGCAGAGGTTGTCACGTGACAATCAATTCCACTTCACGTCCATTCCATCCATCCAATGGGGACCATACTCTGTACAGAGCGTCGGTGCTGCCGAAGCAGTCTCCTGGGCTATTGGGCACAATCCTGGATGGGTCGCCACTTCAACGCATGATACTCGAATGGCTCAATCATCCCAGCAAGTTGGTACTCATTTTGCCGACCTCGGAAGGATGACAGACTGTCAACCCCACCTCGTATTAATTAAACGGAGGAGCGGGATTTGAACTCAGGACCTGAGGCTCTCAATCCCACCACCCAAACCACTCCATGTCAGTATCCTCCCTCATCTCCCACATGCGACTTCCCCTCCGCACCCACAACTTGTGTGTCAATACGTGTGTTTTACCATTCTGCCAACAGTGACTCCATTTGCATCTCTCTCTCTCTCAAACGGCATGGACCAACATTTAAACACTCTTTCTCATATGTGGCAATTTCAATTATCACCATGCCAAATGGCTGTGTGTTGGAGCCTCTCTCACCAGCCATGGAACTTCAGCAAAGGACTTCTGTGACTCCATGGGACTGACTCAATCTGTGAACTTTCCAAACTGGATTTTTTCCCAATGGCAAATCCTCCCTTCTGGACTTGGTGATGACATACTTCCCTGCTAATGTCTCCTGCTCTTCCTCTGCTCCAATTGGTTCGTTGGATCATATGCTTGTGAGATTCAAAATCTCTCTGGCTATTCTCGGAGAGCTGCTTCAAAGTCGGCACGTCTCGCAGTTCACAGACTGCCTGGCAGGGACTGCAAGCAGCCATCTCACGACAGGACTGGTCTCCTACTGCATACCAGGGGTTACCAAAGCAAAGGTTGCAACCTGAACTTGGAAAGAACACCCCTTAAAATCCCAGTTCTTGAGCGGGGTTTTCACGTCGAAAGCGTTTTCTTTGACAATTTTTAACATAGCTACCGGTACCAAGTATGTACTGGTACCATTTGGGGTCACGAGGGGAATGCGATTTAAAATTTTGGCCCATGGACAAAAAAGGTTTGGCAACCACTGTCCGCTATCACCTGCCCCTGATGTTAACTCAGCCTGGGAATTCTTCAACACAAACCTGCTCACATTAATGCACAGAATAGCCTGGTGTTGGCTCAGTGGTTAGGGTGGTGGCTTGGGATCCTAGGGTCCTGAGTTCAAGCCCCGTCGGCCGCTGAATTAATACACCAGGGGGTTGACTCAGCCCGTCATCGTTCTGAGGTCGGCAAAATGAGTACCAGTTCCAGTGTGCACTGGTCGAGGGGCACTGCATCAGCGACACAGTTGTGCTTCAAGAAATGGTAGCTACCCCGGCAGCTAAGCTGCCATACGACCACCACCATGCACAGAATCATCCCATCTCGTCTTCAGTTATCCTAACCTTCTTCCCGCGCACAGCACACTGAATATTGTGGTGGGGCAGTTGCTCCGAAACAGCTACCCTTCTCTTCCTGGAAGGCAAATGTGATCGACGACAATCTCAGTGCATTCCAAAAGGCCTGCTGGAGAGACAGAAAATAGCATCTGTCCAACCTCAGGATTGATCATTCAAACTTCCCTCCCTCCTCTAAAACCTGGTGGTGCCTTGTTAAGTCTGTATCTGGAGTATGCCCCCCCTCTATCCTTTCCCTCTCCTCAAACGGCATCACAGCCGACTCTGTTTGTGAGAAGGCTGAATGCCTCAATTCTGTGTTTGCTTCCAAATCTTGCGTAGCCACCCTACCCAGTCACACCCAAATTATCCTGGGGTCTGTATCTTTCGTACATGTAATGGTGGAAACATTTCCAGCAAGCCTCGACTCGAATTCTGCAACTGAAGCAGCCGACATCAGCTCACATTGTCCTCCAAGCCTGTTCTGCTGCTCTTGCACATCATCTTTCTGCCATTTTCACCTGATCATTTTCCCGAGGTTATATTCCACCTGCTTGGAAATCAGCCAACGTCACTGCATTACTTAAAAAGGTGCAAAAACGGTTCTAACTTAACTGCAGACATATCAGATTACTTCGAATCATCAGCAAGGTCGTGGAATCCATCATCACAATTGACATCAAATCCTTCCTTTTCTCTAACAGCCTCATGTCAGTTCATCAATTTGGATTTAGACCAAGTCACTTTACCTTGGATGGACATGCTGCTTCTGGCTCAATGTCAGACATGAGATCAGGGCTGTCTCTCTACCTTGAGCATTTGATACAGTCTGGCATCTCACCTTGCTCACCAAATGCTCTGCCTTATGGCATCCCAGGTAATTCCACTCTTGAGTTACTGACTTCCTCGACTCCCTTAGCCAACATGTGGCTCTCAACAGAATCCTCTCATCACCTCTTCCTGCCAAGGCCGGAGTGCTCCAAGACAGTGTTCTGCACATTGTCCTATTCTTAATCTTCACCAATGATCTGACTGCAAAAAAAAAAACAATAAAAAAACCATTTTTATATATTTGCTGATGACCCCATCCTCTGTCATGACATCTCTTATCCTTCAGATAGGCAGGCAGCAGCTTCTTCCCTCTCTGTAGACCTTGATAGAGCAAATCAAACAATTGGAATACTGGACATCATTAATCCTGACAAATCTCACACTCAAGCACTATATCTATGTATCTATGCATCTATCTCTCAAAGGACCATCTGGCCAAACATCCCAGATACTTTCTTCACAATCCTCTTGAAGAAGGTCAATCACTCAAATATTTAAGTCTCACAAACAAGCCATGATCTTCTTGGGCAAACAGCCTTCTAAGTTGGCCTCCAAAGCCAGTCGCCGCAAGGTGCAGGATACCCAGGATGCCAACTGGGCATCCTGCATCACGCAAAGTCCTTCCTTGACACACCTGAACTCTTATCTACCGATAGCTTGGTGAAGTACTACCCTCCCCTTTTGGCGAGGGCCACCACCTCACACCTTGTTTTGCTTGATGTCGTGGAAAATAAGGCCGTCAAGATCATTGGAATCTCCTGAGATGAAGTTCAGTCAATGAGCCTATCATTTTCCCATTGCAGACAGGTCGGTGATTTCTCAGTGTTATACCACCTCCTTTCTGGTCTTGCACTCTCTGCCGTTTCCATGCTTTGTCACCCCCCCCCCCCCAGTCCACCAGCCACCTAAAGGGCTCACATGGTCCACTAGCAACACTATTCTGGTGAAACTATCAAAATTCACAATCACTGCTCACCTACACTCATTTATTCCTCCTTTTTCCCCACAAGTGGAACAACCTTCCACATTCCTTTCAATCTCTTTCTTCCCTCCAGGGCTTCAAGACAGCTGTTCACCTCCATCTCATACCATTCCCCATTCAAAACAATGATCTTTTCTACCCTCGTTAAACCTCCCCATGCCCAACTCTTTCCAAATTTCCAGTTTTTTTTTTTTCCTTTTGAGAGTTTGCTTCTGTATCCATCTTGTCCACTCTATGTGTCCTCGCCCCACCCTCAGTCTTCCCCACATCTATTATTTCTCCAAGTCTCTCTGTATTTTGTCCATCATCCCTGCTGTTGGTGGTGTATTCTCTCTATTGTTCCTTTTGTACTGTTACGTGTTGATCCGTTATATGTTCTAGCTCCTCTATATGAGCCTCGACTTTGTAGCCAACTGGTTATTTGGTTCATCCCTTTGCTTTTAAAACCACTTCACTGCGATCTCAGTCTCCACGAATTTACCCACACCATCGAAACACGCGTTCAACAAGGACCATTCGTGAACAAAATTCTTCACCCGTCAACACGCACCTTCAAGAAAGCTGCGACGGCACTGACGTGCTGAGCACATGTTCCCTTTCTTGCCGTTTTCACGCCTTCGCCCGTCTGTGTGGGAGATAGCATCGAGACATCGTCACAGTAATCTCTTTTCAGCTCATTACGAGTGCATGCATCAAGCCCCATGCTGGCATTCACGTCTTTACGTGTACCTGTATCTACCCGAGGGATCCTAGCAAATGCATCCCCATTTCTGGAGGCTGAGAATCGAACAATACGACTAAATGAAAAATTTCCCACGTGGCTAAAAAGCAACCACTTTTGCTAGATTTGAACCTGGATGTTCCAGCACTCCATCCAATTCGGAGTTTTATCACCATCTTTCATTTTTTTTGTATCGATTTGATACACGCAACAGGCAATTGCTTGGAAATTTGTTGGAGACATAGGTCTTGTTGGCAATATCAGCTGCTCATGCAACCGGCGATGGTCGAGCAATTTTGTGCCACGTTACAAACGCTCAAAATTGATCATTCACCAAATCTGCGGATGCATCGGAGCAAAATATTCCATCAAATGCGGGCTCATTTACAACTTAAACCGTTCATCTTGTTCGTATATGGTGACATCACAACGTGACCAAGCGATGCAAATACCTTTGTGATTTTCAGTGCGGCTTATGTCCCGCCGACGGAGCTGCACATTTACATTCAAAATTGTGGTGTCTTTCCAATTAAAAAGCGAGTTCAAACTGGAGCAGCAATAGCATTTGAAGCAACACCCGTGACGGACTTACAAATGCACTCGGTTCTTTTCATAAAAGCCACATCATTTGCCCAGAGAAGGCAGGTGTGAACAGAAACATCTATTCCCGGAAACAGGTTTTTGCTGCCACTTAACAGTGCGCAGCCAAGACATAGGGTGATCACGCTTCTGGCAGGCAATTTTCAGCGTCTATTTTAAACAATGGATTCGCAGGGCTGTGCTCATTCCTGAGCAAATACATCACTTTGCTGCTTGGCTGAGAAAGCTTATTATGTGCCAGAGATACATTTATAACAAAGGAAGTCAAAACTTTATCTTCATGGAGGAGTTTCACTTGAAGCACAAAGTGAATTACACCCTTTCCTTATTAGTCTCACCAAAGCTCTTGGCCACACTCGATACATTTGTCCAGCAAAATGTGTGCACGTGTGTGCCACGGGGTGTTCCATCAAATGTATGTGTATGTGTGTCAAAGGGTGTTTCGTCAGATGCGCGTGTGCGTGTGCACGAGCTCGCGCCACATTAGCACGACCGCAGCTCCATCACTGGATAGAAAAGCCAATGTATGCCAGCGTCGTTAAATGGCCCATCAGTCCAACAGGAAATTGGGAATGCTCAGCAGAAGTAAACGTGTAAAGCAATTTTGCAGTAAATGTATATATGCAAAGCTGGTTCAAAAGTCCATAGAATTGTGTGCAGTTCCCATCAGCATACGACGTGCGACGCCTCGAAGAGATCAATTCTCAATATTGATTACAGCTAACACTCAAACCACAAACTTTAATACAATGGCAAACAAATAATAAATTATCCAAGAGGCATAAAAAAAAAACTCGACATATTCATTATATTTAGATATCTCTTAGAACTATTTTGAAGCTGTTTACCAATAATAGAAGAGGGTGGGGGCACAGCAAGGATGGGGTGCATTAAGAAAGGACAACGTTAGCAAGATAGAATATTTACCAGGAAGTAAAGCCATCTATCATTTTAACAGGAAGCTACATGCGATACCACAATCCACGTTAGACAAGGCTACAATTGAATTGCAAACTATTTGGTGGTGTTTTTTTCTTTCTCTCACTCACTCACTGGGCCGCACCCTCTCCACATTGGCTGGCAGGATAGCCTAGACGTACACACACTCACCTCTGAGTTGACTCGCCTGGGTTCTAATCTTGGCCTAGCTGTAAACTGTCAGCCTACTGTTTCTTAGGTAGAGCAAGGCATCGATATGTGTGCCGTCCCACGGATGGATGGGCGTCAATTCTGCCAGCATTAGTTCAGGTCAGGGAAGGTATGGGAGCATGTGCCGGAGCAGTGCGTCGCTGCCTCCACTTTCCACCGGTACTCCAGGGCCATTCCCCAGGCAGATGCCTGGCCCGTTCCCATCTCCTTGAGATGCTGGTCAACCTGCAGCAACCACGAGGCACGTGGTCAGCCCACTGGCCTCCTCCACTCACGAGACTCCCTCGCTGAGAGAATATGACGAGTAGGGTCAGCATCAGGAAAACGAGCCACATGTCCATACAGCCGCAACTGATGCTCACGGACTATGCAGGTAACAAATCTCATCCGAGTCTCTCTCAGCAACCGCTCGTTGGACACAAAATGCGACCAGCGATAGCCAAGGATTCTCCGAAGAGAATCCTACACACTATATCATCTCATGTATATACGTTCCATCAGCTCGATATCTCCAATACTTATCGGTAGTAAGTACCCATACAATAACAAATCTCATCCGAGTCTCTCTCAGCAACCGCTCGTTGGACACAAAGTCCGACCAGCGATAGCCAAGGATTCCACGAATAGACCTGGGACCAAAGGAATTAAGTCTCCATCTTTGGTCCCTGGTCAGAGTCCAAGTCTCACATCCGTAGAGCAAGACTGGAAGCACAAAGGACCAAGAACAGCTTTAACATGAAGACTCAAAACAAGGACCTGCACAGGTACCTACAGCGCCACACCGCATGATCCAGTGAATCCATGACTCCCCCGGCCTGACCCAGATATCTTTTGACCTCTGGCTCACAGCCACCAGACATGAATATCACTGCCAAGGTAAGTGAATCTCCGTGACCTCAACATCCTCGCCACAAACAGGTACAGACAAGATTGCAGCATCCAAGATGTCAGTGAAAGCCTGGATTTTAGTTTTGACCCAAGGAAACCCGTAATCCCAGCGGCTCCGACTCCTCATTCAGCACCTTGAGGGCCTCCAAATGGATATCTAAAGTCTCCGCAAAGATGACTGCACCATCTGCAAAATCAAGGTCAGAGATCTTGACATTCCCAAACGATGCACCGCAGCTTGATCTCTCCGACATCCTCCCGAGAATCCAGTCCATACAAGTGCTGAAAAGTGTGGGGGCCAGTACACAACCCTGACGAACTCCAGTAACAACTGGAGTTCATCAGGGTCTGTGTTGCAACTGGAGTTCATCAGGTAATTCACGGATGAACTCCAGAACTGAAATTTCGATTTTCTTGTTCAAGTCTTTGGTTTGGGCCAAGCTAAGATGAGTCTGCAATCAAGGATAAGATTTCTATATGAATCAAGTACAAGATATGTCATATGGCACCAAAGAGGTTTGAGACAAACAAGGGATGGGGGGAATTGAAAATCCCAACATATTTCACACATCTAATATTCAGATGTCCAAGAGCGGCTTTAACATGCAAGATATTAAGTTTAGAGTGTAAAACTTGAGACGAGACTTAGCGACACATGACTAATAACAATTGGACATTTTAGTTCACAACACTGCCTTTCACCCAAAGCAATTACCACAAACTTTTGTATTTTCATTCTCACCCTCATTCCTCTTCACACATTTTTCTCTCTTAAATTCCCCTCTCCAATATGCCCACACATTAAGCGTACACACTGTATGAGCATTGTGTGCAATCATTTAGGAGACATGTTAGCAACGGAGTTTTTCAGAGATGAATTATGGTGATGATGCCCAAACAAGTAAAATTGAAAACACAAGGTGGTCCACAATTAATTTCTCATCCATCTAATCAATCAGTCCACATTTCCAGAGATATTACACATAAGTGATGATTTTGATTCTTGAAAGTGTTTGGAGATACTTAAACGTTGGAGATCAAGATGTATAAGTGTGTCCTGATATTTTTCAAAGTTGTGAATATAGGTTGTTTTTTTGGGGTTTTTTTAATCATACAACATTGAGGCTCATGTGGTTTGGCAGGTTAGCCGAGGGTAGGCATGGGGAAACCTCTGGCCCATGATTCATTTTGATATTTATATAAAAGTGGGATTGAGCAATTAGTTCACTTCTTTATGTCTGGCTCTCTACAAACATTCGTTTATGATCGAGGAACAACTCGATTTCAATTGAATCGGAAAACGGACCTGTACTCGAGTAGTGCTTTCGCTCTGAATTAGTCCCGATCGCAAATGCGCAGAGAGGAGTGAGATAATTAGGATACTCCGCCTGCCTTTCTGGCAGCCAAACAAAATTGAAAATTATTCCAAACAGGAAACGTACCGTTTTAGTGACGTCCTAAAGGACACAAACAACGGGCATGAATCGCTAATATAACGTGTTAAATAAGGTGGAGTAAAAGACGCTGCATCAATGGTGGTAAACTTGTGAATTTTTTTATTCTACAACCTTTAAAATCTTTATTTTATTTCAATTGAGCTATATACTTGAACACTGCAGAGCACAAATCGCCTTTTGGGTGCTTTGAAAATGCCTTCTGGTTAGGCCTAGGTCACATTTGCCACGGCGGCCGCGGGGTCTCCAAAATCTGCGGCCACTAGCAATTACATGGCGGCCGCAGTATTTCCACGGTCACACAATGTAGCAGTCACATATGTTTTTATTTTTCGGGTAGCCGCACGGCGTATTTATAAATTGTGGAGACCGAAAATGTGGGGGTGCCGTACGGTCTTTGATTTGATGTCGCACGGTGACCTTAGGGCGTCGCTGCGGCGGCCATATAATTTTCAAGGCAGATGCAAGGTGCCCGCAGGAGGACCCTAAGGCGAACATGTGGCCAGAAGGACGGTAACGAGTGGATATATATATATATATATATACATATATATACATATATATATATATATATATATATATATATATATATATATATATATATATATATATATATATATATATATACATATATATACATATACCAGTTCTTTTTGTTACTGAAATAAAAATATACCAGTATATATAACTGAATATACTAAAACTATAATATACCGTGGTGTCCCCAGAATCCGAACAACCCATTGTTTGAACAAATTGGAATCCGAACAATTTTTTCGAGAAAATTTTGCCCTAAAAACCTAATACATTTAAAAAAACTGAACACAAAGTAGCATTCATGTTTGTTCACGTGTCTCCCCCAACTGTTTGAGCCGCATATTCGCGCTTTGTTCATTCAGTTCGTTGGTGGAAGTCCTCATGAAAGCATCTCTCGTGTGTCGATCGATACTTTAGGCCTCAGTCACATTTGTTCTACAGTGAGGATACGGCGGCCGTACGCCCTCTGAATTGACAGAAACGTGCGGTGGCTGCAGAGAAACTGAGGTGGCCTCAGGGTGGCCCTACGCCGTTTGGCTATATTTTACAGGTCGTAAGGTCGCCGTGGAATTATAACGCGGAGTTATAACTTTTTTCATTTCTACGCTCGCTGTAGAAATTCGACAAGCCGAAACAAAAAAAAAATTAACCCATTCATTACCGTCCATCTGGCCGCACGTTCGGCTTAGAGTCCCCCTGCGGTCGCTTGCGTCTGCCTTCAAAATTCTATGGCCGCTGCAAGAACGCCCTAAGGTCACCGTGTGACATCAAACCAAAGACCGTACGGCACACCCATGTTTTGGTCTCCACAATTTATAAATACGCCGTGCGGCTACCCGAAAAATAACAAGGACAAATGTGTCCAAGAGTAGCGTCCAAAACCTAAAAGTTTTGTTGCCTAAAACAAAACAAAAAACAACAACAACTTCCGATATTTCGTCACGTGCCTTCATTAAGCCAATAGCGAAACGCGTCATAATGTATTTACGATATATCGTGTATTTACGAAATATATAATGTATTTACGAAATTACAATGCGATAAATGGAATAATCTTTAAATAGTAACGTCAACTTTTCGAAACTTTAAAGCAAATGTCCGAATATATTTAAAAGTTCATGATAGACGGTCTCAAAAGGCACCGTCTATGTGAGGATGTGCACATGTGCTCAGTATTTAAGGCGATCCGGATCATGTATATACAAGAGCCGAGTCCGAGAGATTAAGGTTTTGTCTTCACAAGAAGAAGAAGAACAAGAACGAGAAGAACAACGCCGAGATCTCTCTGAGCAGCGTTCGCTAAGCGAGACGCTGATAAAAACAAATGTGACTGCTACATTGTGTGACCGTGGAAATACTGCGGCCGCTTTATAATTGCTAGTGCCCGTACATTTTGTAGACCCTCCGACCGCAGAGCCAAATGTGACTGAGGCCTTACCTCGTGTTTTCACCTTCATTTGTGATGTTTGTTTTTTTAATCATCTTGTGTTTTAATTAATAACAAAAAAACTAATCCGATCACGTGGTGTGACGGACTGTCGGACAAGGATTAAATTTCACAGCAAAACCAGTTGTAATTTGGAATATCCATGATTACGTCAGCCCGATGCGTTTGATGAAAGTGATTGTGGTTCTTGGGGCATCATGTTTGATGAGCTGCCCTGGGGGCAGCGCTCTCGCAGAGTACACGAGTGATTGGAACCCAGGCCGGAGCACGAGCCTGTGTGGACCTTTGGATGTGGCGATTGGACCAGTTTACATAAAATACACCGCCACCAAAGGTCATTTACTCATCTTATTTTACCTTAAACATGGGGAATTTCAGTTTAAAGTGTCTTGAAAGTGGGTTTTCTTGTGGCCCACGAACGGATTAATTCAGTCCATTATTTCTTATTGGGAAAATATTTTTGCAATCCGAACAGCCTCCTAGAACGAATTAAATTCGGATTCTGGGGGCACCACGGTATAGGCAAACACCTATACTCCAATCTCTAGCGGTAGCGCATGGTGGACGCACGGTCGACGCAGACTGCCACAGAAGCCGTACGTCGGTGCACGGCGGGCGTAGGGGAACCATGTCGACCCTGCGTTTCCCGCAGGTAGTCACACAGACCGCAAGGCCACCGTGGAAATAGTGCGGCCGCCATAATTTTTGGAGGGTTGATAAATTCATTTTTCATTGAGAAGAGCTTACGTCAGCCGGACGAATAACGCAAGCCCACCATACGCCCTACGTACGGTCGACGTGGAACACATCTACGTCATAGCTTGGCTTATCGAATTGCTTCGGCGAACGTAGAAATGAAAAAAAGTTATAACTCCGCGCTATAATTCCACGGCGACCCTACGGCCTGTAAAATATAGCCAAACGGCGTAGGGCCTCCCTGAGGCCACCTCAGTTTCTCTGCGGCTGCCGCACGTTTCTGTCAATTCAGAGGACGTACGGCCGCCGTATCCTCGCCGTAGAGCAAATGTGACCTCGGCCTTAACGAAACTTCAACAAAATATTCATGCCCTGAGAGCAGAGTAACTCTCTCTCTATATCGAGTGCAGCCTGTGGCTGCTGGTTGCATCATTGGTTGGGACGCGGCTATGCCGCTGATGCAGTGTCCCCCTTACCAGTACACTAGTACTCATTTCGCTGACCTCGGAAGGATGACAGGCTGAGTCAACCTCCTGGTGTATTTTAATACAGCGGCCAATGGGGCTTGAACTCAGGACCTCGGATCCCAAGCCGCCACCCGAACCACTAAGCCAACACCAGGCTCAGCAGAGTAACTATGAGAAAAGCTATGAGAATCAGTGTTAATGCCATCTCATGCCCCGAGGGAAACATAACTGTTTGAGATTCCGCATTTTGACAAATATGGCGGGCGGCACCTTGCGCCGTTTGTTTGGTACATGTTGTTCTCAAAGATTGTTCCAAGATAATCATTTTCTCCAAGAAGAGCCAGCCAAAAGTTTGCAATTAAGCAAGCGCATCCTGTAGATAAACCTCGATAACTGTGGAAAAACGCATCTTGGCGTCGTATCCTCAGCTCTGGACTGTTCCGTTTGACCCATCGGCTTTGTGTGGTTACCATAACCCCTGTTACGCAAGGTTCACAAACAAAAAGAACATAGATCGTGTTTGGAAACGCAAAGCAAGAGTTTAAAAGACTCTTCCCATGTCCTTTTTCTCAAGACTGCAAAGAGTAAGGTGTTAGTTACGTAAACTCTTGAGTTTTGGGCAGTGTTTGATGTCGCCACTACATCACTGAACATTAAAACAACATAAAAGCAGCAACAAAAAGTATTCCACCCAACATTTACATTCTTGTCAAAAAGGAAGCAATCACAGAAGTCACATTTGTTAAGTTACTTTGAGATGGCTATTCGTATTATGGCCATTTATAAAATGTATACGATTTCCTGTGATACTGTTCCAGTCGTCGGGTCGTCCCAGTGGCCTGGTACAAATTCCAGCGAACTGCATCAAAGCGGACACCCGATTCGGTCGCCAGGGCCAGATCATGGGTCTATCCATCCCGATAATGTACCGAGTGAGACAACAGAGTCAGTTGATGCATTGTGCTGATCGGAACCATACACCCGATTCCAATTAACGTCCCAGCCGAGCCAGTGAGCGCATGGCACAGTCTTTTGGTGGGTGCTAATAACCCATACCAGATTAGTCCATTTGCAGACATGCTAATTCCAAAAGCGATCACAACAACTCTAATTCACTCAGTGACCAAGTGAATTTAAAAAAATTAATGTTACACGGGAGCGGGGAATACAAGGTCGCAAAGACCAATAAATACAATAAAAAAAAACCCTGCTCTGTACAGAAATCATGTCCACAAAATGAACGAACGAGAAATTCCTTAACTAACCACACCCTTTGTGGTCCAGTCATACCACACCACAAGAGATAGACAAGTCAGAGGCAGACAAGACACAAAATACCCAGCGGGAGACCACTGGACCTTTATGTGGAGCAGACCCAACGTTCTTGTTCCAGGCAAGCCGAGGTTTGTGCTGTACCCTAGCACGAGAAGAGGAGAGTGGGCATGACTGGCTGGGTGGGGCATGGCGCAGCTACTCGTGTCGACTACACAAGGTTTCCCAGTATCTGCTCTGGGCATCTGTTCCCGTGCACCTCTTTGCACATGCTTTTTAAATGTCTGGCCTCACCTGCCGCACTTCGTCCCTCCTCTCTCGGCTGATATTGGCCTGAGAGTCCCATTTGATGGGCCGGAGTACATCCCCTTGACCTGTCACATGGACGGTCCTTAACTCTATCTTGAGCAGGATCGATACTCAGATGTCTCCCTAAAACTTGTGCCGAAACACCGACTGTGACGTGAAAAAGAACATAAAAACAGATTACAAAGGATAGAACACTAAAAACGGGGTGATTCAGCTCTGGAGGTTTTAGACATGTATTGGGGAAGGGGGGGGGGGGGGGTGGGGCGATACCTTTCTATACATGAAAGCGACGCATATCAAATATCACAATTAAATTATCTCACACTTATTCCATGACATTAAATACATGCAATAACTAAACTATCATATGCAATGTTAGCCCCCAGAACTCATTTCCACAACTCTACCAGCTGAACAAAAGTAACAAGAATCAGGATGTTTAGTGTTTGTTTTTTTCTTCTTCGTGTGCAGCCTGTGGCTGCTGATTGTATCATCGGCTGAGGGTGCGGCTGCACCCCTGATGCAATGCCCCTATTACTAATAAACTGAAACTTATTTCACAGACCTCAGAAGGATGACAGGTTGAGTCAACCCCACCTGGTGTAAAGTGAACAGCCGACAGGGGCTCTAACTCAGGACCCCCAAGATCCCAAGCCAGCCACCTTAACCACGAAGCCAACGCCAGGCTTCGGATGTTTAGTTACATTACAATCATTTTAATATGTGCAATAACAACAGTTAGTATTAGTTATATTACTTATCTGCATATGTGCTGTTTATAATTACCACATATCACTCCGCATGTGCAACCTGCAGCGAGTTTAACAACAAGCTGTACGGTCAAATAACTGGGAAAGGTTCCTCCCACTGGGCCAAGAAGCAAGCACGTTCACCTCTCAGCTGTCCAGCTTGGATTTCAATCCTGACCCAGCTAAAACTGTCATTCTGGTATTTCGCAGGTAGGAGGCATCAACGTGTGTGCTGTCCCTCGGATGGACATCAAACTGTGCGAGCGCACAAGTTGACGGACATTAAAGATGCCACGGTGCCCTTCACAGAGAGTCGGTGAACTATCACCGTCACGATGAACAATATCAAAATTCCTGTTGTAACCCTATATACTCTCCATGAAAGTTCCTGTTCTAACCTATAGGGGACACTGCAGCAGCAGCAGAAGCAGAGCCGCACTCCCAGTGATTGATGCAAGCCGCAGCCATGTCCTGAGTGCAGAAGGGGAGAAGAAGAGGAGGAGTCAAATGTAAGATTAAGGTGATGGAGGGTATAAAGGCAACCATCTGACAGTGGGGCAACAAATGGACACAATAAACAAACAGGGAAAGAGGAGAGGAGAGAGGATGGAAGGAAATGCAGCAACCTGCGAGTAGGAGTGTTGAATTAATGGCAGTAGAAAAGATCACAAGTAGGTTTGAAATGTCTGGAACCCCATTCTTAATGACGAGCTTGATCTTATGTTCTGCAGTGTACTCTGTAAATACAATAAAGGGCCGCGTGCAGTGCAGCCTTGAGAGTAAAGAATATGGCTATGACGTTTACTATTTAATCAACATATGGCTATCTAATCTGGTTAAATGATTCACACTATTTATGGCTTGTGGAAGAATAATGGTGTGGTGAGGTAGTATTGTGGGATGGCAAAATGAGGAACTAGTCTTGCTAGTTAAAGCTAGTGTCAATCTGCATCGGAGGATGGGTAAAACAATGGACGTTGATCGAGTTGCGATAACCGCTGTGCATAGCAAGGAGAAGCTGATGTTTCAATCATTAACCCTCCGATGAAGGGTTACCGCCCAAAACATCAGCTTGTCCTTGCTTCCCACGAGGTTCGCATACCTCCATCAACATCCTGTTGATTTCATCCATTATGGAAAGGCAGCCTACCACAGGCGTTGCCCCGCTGATTCAGGCTGCTGGAAAAGAGCGTCCTGTTCAAACGAACCCTTAAGTGACGTTACGTGGATCAACTCCTGCTGAACCACAAATTATATAATGTATCTGACAAAGGACATCATGTATCCCCAAAAAATAATGATTTTTGTACATAGATAAGAATGTGATGTTACAGGGTAATTAAAGGAAGATCAATAGCAGCGCACATTGTATGATGGGTTGTAAAACATGAGCTATCACACGATCACACCGTTTGTGGTCTGCAAAATGTTCAGCAACCTTGCTCCTTCATCGCCCAAACTACTATCTCACACGGTGATACCCACTTCCTTCTTTAGTCGAAATTGAGCATGGAGTTTTCGAAGTGAGATTAGGTCATTTGGG
The DNA here is from genome assembly GCF_056783735.1 of Eptatretus burgeri. Lineage (NCBI taxonomy): Eukaryota > Metazoa > Chordata > Myxini > Myxiniformes > Myxinidae > Eptatretus > Eptatretus burgeri. The sequence goes on along the minus strand of NC_140972.1, from coordinate 72,133,299 downwards.
TCACAATGACTGTGCCATATCCACAACCTATTATAACGTATTGAAGTATCTTATAAACGACAAGGAAATACAAGGAAGTTGATTGCAGGAGAAGGCGATCAGGCCCATCATGCTGGTACATTTCTGCAAACATCCATGTACCCAGCTACAATCCCCAGTACTTTGAGGTACCTATTCAAATCCAGTTTTAATCTATCTATGGTTTCTGCAGCTACTACCTTTCCAGGGAGACCACTCCATGCATTAAGTACTCTCCAAATGAAAGACCCTTGCCTTAATGTCATCATAACTCTCCTCTTCTTCACTCTAAAACTATGATCCCTGCTACTAGGTGGGCTGCTTACGTCCCACAACTATTACCATCGCCAGATCCCTCTCCTATGTCAAAGGTTGAAAATAAATTTGTGGAGAATCTAGAAAAAATGAACAAAAACAAAGTATGTATAGAAAGAAACTAACTAGATATCTGCGGTCGCAAAGTCATCGCCAAGGGTACACCTCCCGTGGCCCCCACGATCAAATGATGGGCATATTTTATCTGGACTGCCCTATGACCTTCACAATTTAAAGATAGAGTGTAAATTAAGAAAAATGTGTAATAATCAACAATATATGCATAAAAATAAACATGAAAATCGGAGGAGAATTACTCAAGTTTTGATCAACAAGGCGTTTTGGGTTAATTAGGTCACAATCTGAAAAAGGAGGTCAATGACACGAATCAAATATCAGGTGCACGGTCCACTATGATGATGCAAGAACTTCTTGGAAGGCCAAGCGGTCTGATATTCCATACCGGCAAAATTAAGCGATGACAACAAGTAAAAAAAACTTTTTTTCAGACCGTAATTTGACCTTGACCTTTAACTCAGAGGTATGATATAAATGCGCCATACTCTAGGCTGTCTAGTGTCTAGTGAGGGCACTTTCATTCAAATCGGATAAACCATAGTCGAGTTATGGCGAAGAACGTTAAAATGTCTATAATTAGATCATGACGTTAAAATTTAGGTCAAGGTCAAAAAAAAAATTGTCAACTGCGCACACTTTTTATTGCTGTTATTGTTGCAAAATTTCATTCTGAATGTCCCAGCCGGCTTTGAGATACAGAACGGACATTCGCAGAAAAAAAACCATTAATAGTGGTTTAGTACTCCGAGGGGTCGAATAAAATCTGAGGTACCACTAAAAAATGGGGATACCAATTGTAGAAACAAACCCTACAAAAGGTAAAAGCCTCCCTCTATCCTCTCGGGGAGGCTTAATGAAAAAGAAAAAAAAGAAAGAATCCTTACTAGAATTCACAGACCGGTGTTTGTGCATTTGTGTTTGTATGTTTGTCACAATACTCCTCCTACAGTTCTTGGCTGATTACATGCAGACTTGCAACATAGGATCAGCACGACCCCAATTAATGTACAGGGGTGGTTTTTTTTTTTAATCTTTGCCGGTAGTCTTGGGAAGGCGGGACGAAAATTCTCTATGTAAATGTGTGTTGTGTTGTGCCACCTCCAGGTGGGAGAAAGTATTACAAGTATCCACCATTTACAGTACAGTATTCCTGCCCTATGTTTTCAAGTACAGTGAGGGGGTTTGAATGATAAGGAGTAGATTTGTTTTTGCTTCATGAACATAACCCAGGTTTTGTCGGGTTTTTTTGCCAATACAGAGCTGTCAGTTGCCTACACAATTCCCAAATAAAGGTAGGCACCAGAAGAACATGTTGCACGCTTGGAACAAAATTGCACATAGGGCGGGCACTCTGCTAGTGAAAAATAATTCACAGCAGTCACGACAACATGCACTTGGGAGAGTGCATACCTCTGCCACGTTGATCAGTTTCGGTTTTGTATCCCACTAATAAGCCAGATTTGCATCTGGACCTTAACCAAAATGTAATCGCCTTGTTCTTATCACCTCACAAACTGATCCACCAAGTTTTGTCCAAATCCGTTCAAAACGTTTTGGAACATCATGCCAGACATGTACAGTATATTGTTTTTGCCCACATCTCTCAATGGTGAAGAATTACTTTTATAAACATGATGTATAGTGGGGTGCAAAAGTATGAGTCAATTTGGAAATATATTAATTCAGATGTGATAACAAAATAAACCAGACAGACGCTCGTTTGTGTGTAGTTTCGTCTCATGTGCTCATTCAGAACAAAAATAGCATTGTTAGCTGAACGGTGAACACGCCACTATTATGGCCCATATATCCACATCATCTATGCACCCTACTATGTCACATACATTGTCATTATCCTTAGCTTTATTGATTAATTAATGATCACTTTTGTACATATTAAGGATAAATTGTGTCAAAGAAGATGAATACGAAAAAAAATTCAAACGACATTCCCCATGGCTATTTGATTATATATATATATATATATATATATATATATATATATATATATATATATATATATATATATATATATATATATATATATATATATATATATATATATATATATATATATATATATATGTATATATATATATATATATATATATATATATATATGAAAACCTGGTGCTGGCTGAACGGTTAAGTTGGCAAGCTTAAGATCTTATGGTCTTGAATTTGAGCCTGTCGTCCTGTTGAATTAACACCAGGAGGGTTGACTCAGCCTGTCTTCCTTCCGAGGTCAGCAAAATGAGAACCAGCTTACTGGTAACAGGGAGCACTGCATCAAAAACACAGCCATGCCCCCAGGAAATGGTGCAGCCTCGCAGCCATAGGGTGCACATGAATAAATAAATATGAATGAAGTTTTGCATCAATCTGTGAAGCAGTTCTGGAGAAGATTTTTTTTAATCCAATATGGCCACCAGATCACGTGATCGATGACATAAATTTAATTATCAACTCAAATGAGGTCGTAGATCAGATATATGAAGTTTCAGATTTTTTTGGATTAGGATTTTGATTTTTTTTTTTTGTATACCTTGTCGAGGCTCGTATGAGAGCAAACACACAACGCACATCAAGGGGGGGGGGGGTGGGACAAAACAGTGGGGAACGGACACATTAGGAGATCTGTGGAAGGGAGAGGGATGGGACGGAGAACATGAAGAAGAGAAGATGGACATTACAGGGACTTTCAGGAAGGAAAGCAGGGAATTTGAAGGAGGT
>NC_140972.1:72107655-72125155 GCF_056783735.1 Eptatretus burgeri | reverse complement strand
CTCCCACAAACTCAGCCCTACCACGGGACTCCCACAAACTCAGCCCTACCACGGGACTCCCACAAACTCAGCCCTACCATGGGACTCCCACAAACTCAGCCCTACCACGGGACTCCCACAAACTCAGCCCTACCACGGGACTCCTAACAAACTCAGCCCTACCACGGGACTCCCACAAACTCAGCCCTACCACGGGACTCCCACAAACTCAGCCCTACCACGGGACTCCCACAAACTCAGCCCTACCACGGGACTCCCACAAACTCAGCCCTACCACGGGACTCCCACAAACTCAGCCCTACCACGGGACTCCCACAAACTCAGCCCTACCACGGGACTCCCCCTTATCCTTCCCACCCCTCTCCCGCACCCGGCGTGACTCATGCCCTCATGATCCACCCCCCGCTCAACCACGGGTGGGAGGGAGTTGTTGACGTCACCGCAGGGTTCTTCTTCCTCTTTGCAGAAGAGGGGGAGGGACGTCTCCATTGTTTCGTTCCCAAACTATTAAATCGATCCGCAGCGCATCTAATCGATCTCTGAACATTGATACAATGAAAGGTGAGCAATCTTGGGAACATGCACTTATCGACATAGCTGACTAAAGGAACCTGTATGTTGTGTGCAATTGAATTCCAAATTCGTAACACTACCCCCTCCCCTTTTTACAGACTCATCCCGAGTCGTCAAATTTTCGTGTGACCAGCATGTGTAAGTTTTTTCCCTAGTACGTTCCATTTACTCTACGAAGCTAAGCTACGTCTCCACGACACATTTCCAGTCTGTCCGTGTCTCCAAAAATCCAAAAATTCCATTTACTAAATCTAAACTAAAATACCTCTAACTTAACCATTCCACGGGCTCCATGAGGTACAACCCATGTCTCCATGAAGCCGGTCTCACTAACTCTAACCCATCCTCCTCATTAGTACTTCCTGTGCCTCCAAACAAGGGGGTCTTCCACCCCTTGCCTGGGAATCCTGTTCACCCGAAGCAAGGCTTGCTTTTCTCAACACTTTTTTTTTCAGAATGCGCACCACCAGCGCGGCAGTTCACAGCCGTGCTCTTTTTCCGTGACGTCATGGCAGCTGCTTGCGCCCCGCGCACCTCGTCCCTCTTGGACGGTATCATCTGGCAGGAATTCCCTTCTGCCGGATTCCAAACACACGTGCAGCCATGACGTCACTCTGCGCATCTCAAAGCAAGCCCCGCGTTTCGATACATTTGAGTTTTCTCAAATGACAAAGTGTCAGTCAATAATAACCATTATAAACTTGAAGGGCACTCGTTAGAGCGCATACCTCTGCCACGTAATGCCTGATCCACGAGAACATATCAGGCCCGTTACATTTTTGAAATATCATGCTCTACAGCACGATATCGTTTTTGGCCCCATCTCTCAATGGCGAAGAATCACATTGAGAATTAAATAATTCTCGTATCCAGATCCGGATTCGGATCATCACTTAAATCGAGTCAATGCATCCTTGTGACACCCCAAACTTGTCCACCAAGTTTCCTCTGAATCAGTCCACAACTTTTTGAAATATCATGCTATATATCGTTTTCAGCCCTCTCTCAATGGTGAAGAATCACTTAAAAAAAATTATTGTTGTCTGATCCGGATCTTCACCAAAAATTAGCAGTTTGTCCTTGTCACACACCAAACCAGTCCACAAAATTTCATCCGGATCCATCCACAAACAAACAGACAGAAAGGGGTGAAAACATAACCTCCTTCACCTTCAGTGGCGGACGTACTTAAAGAATATGGATACATAGCTTCAATATGATGACAAATTTGTGTTTGACATCATGATTTGAAAAAGCTTGGCATATATTTAATTGTGGACTCATACTTTTACACCAGACTGTATTTATCTCCGTCTCGTTATCACGAACACATACGTTCCGTGGATTAGTCTCGTCTCAGGAATCCGTATACTCCCTTCACTCCCACATTGACATGTCACCGCTTTATACAACACAATGAATGAAACGTGCAATCTGACATACAGCACAGGAAACTGTGAACCTTAGCCAATAACTTCATAAAGTGCATGCACGGTAAGCTTGAATCAACACAGATCATTCTGGGAACATGGAAGAATCCATCATGCACACAAGGCTGCTCATACAGAGAAAGCATTGCACACCCCCAGACGGTGTTAATACACCGACCTCTATGCTCGTAACACGAAATGTACATAGACCATTCGACCATCACCATGAAAATGGTTCATCCCCAACAATATGTGAAGGTTATTTTTTTTTGCAATACTACTGCATTGCATTAAACTTTCCATATTAGACGTGATATCAAACCAAATCAAACCACGGAAGGTATAGTGAACATTATGAGAGAGAACAGGTTTACCTATTTTGGCAATTCGATGAGCTGACCTTTTCACATTCCAACTCCAGCTGCCTCTTTGGCATTTGGCTCTCCAGTTACACAACAACGAAGCAATATTTCACAAATTTGTCAAATCTCTTACACATATATGCACACTTTTGCAAATTCCTTTGTTCGCAACCATCTATTAATATATTCACTAGCTTGCCTGCTATACCAACAACTATTATATATTCAATGGTGAGCAGGCCAGAATCTGCCATTGTGTTCAGGAAGCTGTTGATTGCTGACTTTGCTTGTAGTATCTAGACTGTTTCCTTTCCTTGCAGAGCTAAAAACAAATGCAAAAAAGGCAAAGCTAAGCACATCATAATCCCATGTTAACCCTCAATAGTGTGGAAGTAAAAGAAGGAACAATAGACAATTTGAGTAAAACAGAGCTTTGTTTTTTATTCCAAATTCCTGTGATGCCCCAAAAAAACATGCAAAACAACATGGACATCGGCAGAAGCTGCTCATTTTTGCCTTTGATTTGGCATTTTTTTATTTTAACAATTCCTCCATCTTATCTGCTATCTCATATCTTCAACCCTCCCCTGCACGTGTTCTACAGGTAACCTCCTCCTGGAAAAAAAAAATCCCAAATATATAAGTTTACGACACACCTCCACCCTTTTGTTTTTCTCTTTTCCTTGTCTGTGGAACTGCCTTCAAGGGACAGTTAAATTACTCTTCCCTTCCGGACTTCAAGCAGGTAGTATTCGCGGCTAGGGATAGGTGATGACAAAATATGCACCACCATCTCATGTCACACCTCTCCCTACCTACAATAGCATTATTGCTTTCCCAATTAAGCTTACCTAACCCAATCATTCCCTTGCTTGTACCTAATTGTGGCCTGAGTGTCAGTACATTGGCTTTTTACAATCAATAATCTCATTCTCCTGAGTAGAGGTTTTTGGAAAGCAGAGAACGTTTCTTTTTAGCTCCGCCACTGAAGGTGAAGGAGGTTATGTTTTCACCACTGTCTGTCTGTCTGTCTGTCTGTCTGTCTGTTTGTGTGCAGGATATCTCAAAATGTTGTGTACACATCCAGATGAAATTTTGTGGACAGGTTTGGTGTATGACAAGGACGAACTGATTAGATTTTGGTGAAGATCTGGATCCAGAACCGACTACTAGAATTTTTAAAGCGATTCTTCACTTTTGAGAGATAGGGCCAAAAACTATATATAGCACGATATCTCAAAAAGTTGTGGACGTATTCTGATTAAAGTTGGTGGACACATTGTGTGTGTGACAAGGAAGAATTGATTCAATTTTGGTGAAGATCCGGATCCGGATCCAGATCTGATAATTTTTAGCCGCGTCACGCGTAGCGAACGCTGGCTCCAAGAGAGCTCCGTTTTGTTCTTCTTCTTCTTCTTCTTCTTCTGGTGAAGACAAAACCTTTATTGACTGGTGGAATGACGTGGCTCTTGGACACATTTGTCCTTGTTAAGTGATTGTTTACCATTGAGAGACTGGGCTAAAAATGATATATAGCATGATATCTCACAAAGCTGTGGACGGATTTGGACGAAACTTGGTGAACAGGTTCGGTGTGTGACAAGGAGAAATAGTTTCGATTTTAGTGACTATCCAAATCCGGATCTGGATACGAGAATTATTTAATTTTTAAAGTGATTCTTCACCATTGAGAGATAGTGCCAAAAAGGACAAAGTACTGTATAGCAATATATTTCAAAAATGTATTGGGCCTGATATTTTCTCATGGATCAGGCATTGCGTGGTGGATGTATGTGCTCTACCGAGTGCCCTTCTAGTTTGTATGTGAAGTCAAGGGCTGTGGAAGAGCAAGAACACATAATCGACCACAACAATAACAGTAGAAAGGGGTGGAGGTGGAGAGGAGTAAACAAAACAGCAGGATAGAGGGATACAACAGCGGGACATTTGGAAAAAGAATGGGCATGAGGAAGAAAAAATGAGATCAATGGGAGGGGTAAGTGGAAAGGACCACAGGGGATTAATAAGCTGGATACAAGGTCAAACATAGCAAGGAAGGGGGAGGGGGTGACCAACTTGAATAAATGAAAGAGGGTGGGGAGAGGGGAGAAAACAATAACTTGGGAATGAAGGGGTGGGCTTCGAGAGGGTGAATGAGGGTAGAAAGGTTACAAGTATAGATTAGGGATGACCTAAGGTGTGGTGGACAGCCATCTTGAAGCCCTGGAGAGAGGAATGACGTTGCACATGCTGAGGTAGTTGGATCCACAGGTGATGAAGAAAAGAAAGAAAAAAAAAAGAAGAGGAACAAATGAGTGGAGGTAAACAGTGAGTTTGGATTTTGAGAATTTCACCAGAAGCGGGTCACTGGCAGGTTGTATGCCTCCTGGAGAACCGGAGTTGGACAGAGTAAGGAAAAGGCAGAAGGTGCAAGACCAGAAAGGAGGTGGTCACAAAGGTCACCACAGGTCTGCAATGTGAGAGTAACTGGCCGAGAGACGAAGCTTCATCGTGAGAGAGTCCAATGTTGTTGAGCGTCTTGGTTTTCATGGCATTAAGAAGTACAGGGTATGAGTATTTTGTGATAAAAAAAATTTTCAAATGCAAAGAAGTGCAAGGTGTACCGTGTGTGTGTGTGTGTGTGTGTGTGTGTGTGTGTGTGTGTGTGTGTGTGTGTGTGTGTGTGTGTGTGTGTGTGTGTGTGATTTTTTTTTTGTGAAGTTTTGCTGGAGCTTTCTGATGTGGAGTGTGATACACTGAATAATTAGGCTAATTAACCACAACAAATCTAGAAGAATTCACATGTTTTAAACGCACTCCATGTTAAGGTGTATAGAGCAGCTTAATAGATCCTTCTATGGCGTGGCATTCTAATTACAATATAAATAACAAAAATAATGACAGCATTGCAACAAACCATATATTAATATTTATAATATTAACGACAATAATAATGGAAGTATAATTTGTCAAAAATAACAACAAATGTATAATTTCCTCCTCCTCCTCCTCCTCCACCTCTGCCCTGGCCCAAGCTTCTTCTTCATCTTGCGTATGGCAGCTTGGCTGCCGGGTAGCTGTCATTTTGTTGGGGCACGACTCTGCTGCTGATGCTGTGCCCCGATTCCAGTACACTGGTACTCATTTCACTGACCTCAGAAGGATGACAGGCTGAATCAACCCCACCTCGTGTTCATTCAACAGCAAACGGGGCTCAAACTCAGGACCTGTAGATCCCAAGCGAGCCACCCTAACCGTTAAGCCAATGCCAGGCTTGGCCCAGGCTCACCTAGGCCCGGTGAAAGGCAAGCTAATGCTCAAGCAGTACAGCAGGCAGGTATGCTACAAGGCCATGAAGACCAACGGACCAATGGCCCCACCAGTCACATTAACAGGGCGGTCATCTATTCCATAATGGAAATCTTTCGAGCTTCAAACAACAACATTCACAAGTATCCTTCAACGTCAAATCGGCCTACATCATGTAGATAGCTCATAAAATACGGCAATTAAATAGTGTTCCATCATCATAAACAGCTTTGGCGCATTACCGCAAGTACAATGAAAACAACACTTCATTATACAGAACTATACTTTAAATATGACTCACAAACATAAAATTCTTTCAAACACATTGAACTTAAGCGAGAAGATAAACTTATCCCTTTACGACCCCAGGAGTCCTTACCCAGTTGATGAAAACAAACTTCGTTAAGCCCGAGTTTGGATCTTGGACGCTACAAAAGGCGTACATCACCTTCCCACTGTTCAACTCATCTACCAACTCTTCGAGGCCATTGCCTATGCACAGGAAACACGAGAGGAAAAGCACAAAGAAATTACACAAGATAAAATTGCAAATTGCATTTTTCACTCCACTGGAACCATACATTGCTCTTCTTCGTTTTTTTTTTTTTTGTTTTTTTTTTTACTATAACTCACTGCACACAAATTGCATTGCTCATGGTGACGTTGGACCCTTTTAAATACGGTTTGCATTTTTGTCCACGAAAGTGAAAGATAGTGAGAATTGTGGCAATCCAAGCAACTGATACTTAAACAAAACTATGCAAGTATATGTTTTCAAGCTGGCACAGCAAGTCCTTTGTTCCCTGGTCATGAGAAATAGTTTTTTACAAAACGTCCTAAGGTCTCCTGCCCTTCATCCCAAAAATAAGGCATTTCGAAGTTTGACAAACCATAATATTTTGGTGCAACTCTACAAGGTTTAACAACACTTTTATGATCCAAAAAACCGAAATATATAACAGGCCAGCAAGATGCCATCGCAAGATGTAACCATGTGACATCATCATATAGTACACTCAGGTAGTGTCACTGTGCCTCGAGGGTGACCATACAGGTGTTGCATCAAACCTTTTACAAGTTGAAGAGATCAATTTCAATGCAAGAGGGAATTAATGGGTTGTGGCGGTGATGGTGGGTGAGGAGGATGAAGAGGAAGTCATAATTGTTCAAACATTACATTTAATTGTGCAGTTATTAACATGTTCATTTAAATTATATCTTTCACTTTAGTAATGCAGTGGAAGCAACAAACCCACAAGGGACTCCCTATTTATTGCATTCACTTCACATCTGGAAGTGTGCAGTGGATAAAATTATGCAAAGAAGGTGAAGAGAGAGAGAGAGAGAGAGAGAGAGAGAGAGAGAGAGAGAGAGAGAGAGAGAGAGAGAGAGAGAGAGAGAGAGAGAGAGAGAGAGAGAGAGAGAGAGAGACAGAGACAGAGACAGAGACAGAGACAGAGACAGAGACAGAGACAGAGACAGAGACAGAGACAGAGAGACAGAGACAGAGACAGAGAGACAGAGACAGAGACACTTTTGACTTTTATGTCCTTTTATTATAAAAGTATAAAACATTTCACAAGGCAAATTAAAACAAAGAAAAAAAGTTGAGGCACCATTTGCCTGAGGTTCATAAAAGCATCAACACATGAGAATCAGTGCCATTCTTTAAGTACAGATGCCCCAGCAGAGTCAGAAAGACAATGAAAGTTCAAGGATCAATGATATTGTTACAATTCACAAAAAAATGTGAACTTCATTCTCCACACATTTACACAAGACACCACCACTGCACTATAAGTCTTCAAATACCAGAAGACTACCCATGTTTACATGATATGCATGTTCTAGTTTTATACGAGCAGACACCATGCCTTTGAAACAAAAAAGTGCATTTTCATTTTTCTTATTTACCAATCTGGCTTTCCTGGTCTTATAAATTGCAAGCTTAGCAATTCCAAGTAAAAAAAATTCAAAAGAAAAAACAGATTTGTTTCCTGTGTTGAGAGCGAGCCCATAGATAAAGATTGGAAAGGAAAAAACAATTTTAGATTTACAAAAAAATCTGACTCAGGTACAGAAACAGAGGTGTCAACCTCTTGCACTCAATGAACGCATGATTCAAATTTTCGATACTCGCACAGAAGGGGCATGAATTAGACACAGAGGGGTTAAATTTCTGGAGGAGAACCTGTGTGGCCAGGGCTTGATGGACCAGTCTCCGATTTAAGTCTCCCGTGCAACCAACGGTCGGAGATCTATACATCACCTTCAAATTGGGAGTAAGAAAAGCTCCTGCAGGTAAAGTCTCTTTCCAGTGGTTTCTCAACAGTGTCGTACAGCCCGGTAAACACACTTCTCGACAAATCCCATATAATGTTTTTTTTCCACATGACGTGGAACACACCAGACTCGTCACTGTTTGAAAAGAACACGTCATGGTGTTTTTGGGCAGTGATTGAAAGTTCAGGAAAATTTTGGCGAAAATCAACTTCTTCACTTACCCCATTCCACCCAATATTTAAGTGTAGGAAAGTCTGGGTTACTATCCTCATAACCTCACCCACTACTCTCATTGAACGCAATCCAATTTTTTTAGAAACCGAGCCAGCAGGCAACCAGCGTTTCAAGGAAGGCTCCATAAGATCTCACACTTTATTTATTACACTATTTGTAAAGTACTTTATGAAAGACCGGCTGGTAGATCTTCCAGCAAATAATAAGTTTTGGAATAGTGGCTCTTGCACAAATTTCCTGGCATCATAGGAGATCTCCAGCCGCTGCACTCCAAGAGCTTGCCAAGCATTCAGAAGAGATTGATGAAACGCAGGGAGCCAAGCTCTTTCAACCTGCTTTAGGTCTATAAGGAAGAGTTCCTGGTCATAACCCAAACCACCCATTTGCCGAAGCAAGGGATTGGTGAGAGGATACCACGACACCACTTCACCATAGAGTAGACGTTTTATTGCCACAAGCCGAAAAGCCATGATTCGACTCGGGATGTGCACCAAGTTTTGGCCACCAGACATTCGTGGCCTGCACAATACATCTGGCTTGAGCCAGTGGTGGCCTTCACAGAAAAAAATCAATCAGACTCTTCTGAATGCTTGTGATCACAGCTTGAGGAGGCTGGAGTGCGATAACCTTGTGCCATACGGTTGGAAGTATCAGGTTATTAATAATCGTTACCCGCGCCTTAAGTGACAAGAACTGGAGCATTCCTTTCCACCTTGATAGTTTCTGCTAAATGTTGTCAAGCAACCAACCCTAATTCCTTTGGATATAGCTCGTAGTTCCCAAATGGATTCCTAAGTATTTAAACCCATCTGTTTTCCATAATACTCCTCCTGGAAGAGTTGGGAGAGGGGCACATGAGGAGTGTGATGAGGAGAGTGTATTTGGGTATTGCCAAAGAGCTACACTCTTGTTCCAATTTACTCTTGCTGATGAGGCAAGTTCAAATTTGGCAAGACAACGGGATAGCTCACTGACATCTTTTGGGTTTTTGACCACAACACACAGGTCATCTGCAGAAGCACAAATAAAAATGTTCGGACAGTTTGACAAGGATAACCCAGACAATGAGGTGCGAAGGATAGCAAGTAGAGGTTCAACAGAAAGTGTGTACAACATGCCTGACAGTGGACAACCCTGACGGACACCACACTGAAAAGGAAAGGGATGGCACAAGCTATTATTTACTTTTATAGTGTAGTAGATAGTAGAAAAATCGTGCAAATTATGATACAAGCATCAAATTTGGCATTTCTGTTCTGCAGGGCTTTCTGATCAAATCTGCCCAATTGGCCATTTGAAAATCCAAATTTTGAGAAAAAAAAAATAAACCAATGTCACCCGCAGGGTGACCCGTATCTTGTCAAAAGGTGACCACGTGTGACTTCTTTAAGGTCACACTGAGGTGAACAGAGCTGCTCTCCACCAGGAGCGACTCCTTGAGGAATATCTGCCTACAAGAGATTCCGATGAGAATCGTTCTACAGAGTAACCATGAAAAATATGCGTTTGCCTCATAACGTCACCAAATGACGTCATAATGTCTCAAGCTTGACATATCTAGAAAGCACTCATCGAGGTGTTCAATTTGAGGTACTACACGATAAGGTTCCTAAAACTTGAAAATTTGACCTTGGGGTCAAATATGTTTGACCGAAGGCGCTAACCATGAAGGTCAAGGCCAATCGCCACCAAAAATTAATCAGCTCAGCGCCAGATCATGAACTATATTCCCATGAAGTTTGAAGACGATCCGATCAAAATTACTCAAAAAATAAGGGCTTCGTCGACTCCCCTGATTTGCGCCAAAGTGACCTTGACCTTCAAAATTTTATGTGCTGAAAGGGACCTCTATAGGCCTCTGATTTGCGAAGTTACAAAAATTTCCAATGATAACTGTGCTCTGCAGAATTTTTTATACGTGATTACAGACAAACAAAAAAAACAAAAACATACAAGCTGACTAACATATCTTGCAAAAACTTCGTTTTGGCAAGATAAAAACCAAAAACATTTGAAGTCACAGCTGGCTGAAATTCTTGAAGTGCAAGTGAACATCCCAGACAGAGAACCAAGGGGAGATGAAGTCATCATTAATGGCTCAGCACTTATCAATGCCCTACCTCCACGCACTTCAAAGATATTTGATGACTATGCTAAAGAAGACATCATCCCAAAGGTGGAATCCTATGGTGCCAGGTACGAGAGGGTGGACGTAGTGATTGATGTGTAGAAGAAGTCAAGTCTGAAGTCCGAGGCAAGGTCGAAAAGGGGGAAAGGAATCAGAAGAAGAGTGACAGGAACCAGTAAGACCCCAAGTAACTGGAGAAGATTTCTTCAAGATGACAGCAACAAGACTGAGCTGTTTCACTTCCTTGCGGAAAAGATGTGTGAAACACAGACGACAAGCACAGTCGTTGTCACAAAAGGAGACGATGCCATTAGCAACACAAGGAAGTCACTGGATGCTGTGTCTCCATGTTGTCATGAAGAAGCTGACACTCAAATATTTGTACACGCCAGGGATGCAACGACGGATGGTAGCAAGTCCATTATCATCAAGGCTAATGACACGGACGTACTAGTCATAGCAATATCTGTACTGCCATCCTTACAGGAACTAGGTCTTGAGAACATGTGGATTGCCTTTGGCCAAGGAGCCAATGCACGATGGATTCCAGTCCATGAGGTAGTTTCTGCAATAGGGCCTGAGAAAGCCAGAGGGATCCCATACTTCCATGCATTCACTGGATGTGACTTCGTGTCTGCCTTCCGTGGTAAAGGGAAGAAAACTGCATGGCAGACTTGGAACGTCTTTGATGATGTTTCTGAAACATTCACCAATCTCAACCAGCATCCAACATTGATTAGTGATGTTGACTTTTTTGAATTTTTCAAAATTTGGATTTTCAAATGGCCAATCAGGCAAATTTGATTAGAATCCCCTGGAGAACAAATGTGCCAAATTTGATGCTTGCATCATCATTTGCACGATTCCTCTCAAAATTGCTGTAATTTGCCCCACTATTAGCAGGCATGATGCATTTCTGTACAAAAGTTTTATACAGGATATGAATTTTTTTTTTCCAAAAACATGCTCTAGTAAGGACCGCAAATAAGAAAGAATGATCCACACTGTCAAAGCCTTTTTCTTGATCCAGGAGTAACAACCCAAAACCCTGAGGCACGGTTTGACCGATGGCAATTAAATCTCGAACTAAATAAATACCGTCATAAATGGATCGATCAGGTATGCAATACGTTTGTTCATTTCCAATCAGGAGAGATGACATTTTTAAGACACATTGCAAGGACTTTTGACACAATCTTATAATCAGTGTTTTGCAATGAAACAGGCCGCCAGTTTGTAATCTGCTGCAAATCCCCTTTCTTTGGGAGGAGACACAAAACCGCTCTCCTGCAGCTCAGGGGCAATTCACCCCGATCGAAGCCTTCAAGCAGGGTCTCCATTAGAGCAGGACCCAGAATGTTCCAAAAAGCTTTGTAAAATTCAGCAGGAAGTCCATAAAGTCCGAGGGCTTTGCCGTCCTCAAGCAGTTTTGATGCTGCAGTGAGCTCCTCAAACGAAATGTCATATTCGAGTTGCTGTTGCTGTTCTTGAGAAAGGGATGGAAGAAGTTCAATCACCTCATTTGTAATTTTGTCCACAGTTCTCGGTGTAAATAGATTTGAGTAGAAATCCTGTATCGAATGTTTAATGTCACTCTGGAAAGTCAGAACACCGTTAGAAGCGTGTAAACTGTGAATATGCCGAGAGGTCTTGATGGCCTTCTCAAGGTTGAAGAATTCCTTACTTGGAGTCTCCAGTTGAATTCTGCTCATCCAAAGATGAACCATTGCTCCAGCCACACGCTCCTTGACTAGTTCAGCCAGTAAAGTCTATTTTTCCACCAACTGCTGATGGTGATCACTTTTACTAGATGCTCCAACTTCTTGCTCATATTTAAGTACATCTTCTTTGAGGGCACTTATCAACCCAGATGCATTACTGGTGGTATGTTGGCAATATTGTTGACAGAAAATCCGAATTTGGGATTTTGTACAGTCCCACCACTGTCGGGTATTAGGAAAGGAACACTTTTGTTCTAACTTCTTCCATACCAGTCTGAAGGCATTTTCAAACTGTACATCTTGTAACAACTTAACATTGAAAGTCCAGTATGCACTATTACAACAATTAAAGAGTAACATACATTCCGTTGCAATCATATGATGATCAGAAAAGCCAGATGGACTTATGCTTGTTCTCTGAGCCAGATTCACCATTCCCTGGTTGACATACAATCTGTCCAGTCGGCCCATGGTTATCTGGTTCTTTGAACAGCACACCCATGTATATTGACGGGTGTTTGGATTTTGGAGATGCCAAACATCCCAAAATTTAAATTTTTGTACAAGTTTTGCCAAAACCATTGCACTGGGTGGATGGGGCTCAGGAGTATTCCTGTCCAGTCAGGGGTTGAGTGTGCAGTTATAATCTCCCCCCATACAAATTAGACTAGTCAAGTCAACAGTGTTTAGAAAACCTGCTAACTTTGGAGGGAATAGAATCCTTTCAGCACTGTCGCTGGGGCAATACACATTGATAATACAAATTTTTTGATTACTGCTTATCAATTCCACAGCAATTAAGAAGCCTTAACAAACCACCCGACAAGAAATCTCCGAGGGTTGCACACTAGGGTGCACAACAATTGCCACACCTGCCTTAGCATCCTCAAAGGCACTGGAGAAAAAAAGGCAACCTTTAAAAACCCTGCGACACTCGTCCTCACAAGGTTGGTTGGTGTGCGTCTCTTGTAACATTAGAATATCAATTTTTTCTTTCTTAAACACCTGCAACACCTTGAGGCGACGCACACAACTGCGGCCGGCCTCCATTTATGTTGAGGGATGCTACCTTCATTTATTTTATTATTTTTTATTTTTGAAAACTACAACTATTACTACTCTCGGAGTTCTTTTCCGGCCTTAAGGCCCGGTCACACCTTGACGTTTTAGCCAACGTATGCCGATTTTTGAATTTTTTTTCTAAAACGCTGGCACACGTTGAATACGTTATGGGTAAGTTTTGATAACATTGAGAGCACGCTGAAAAACACTGTCATACGTCATTGTACGTTGGCTTTAAACGTTGTACTTTTTGGTTGTCCTCAAATTTTTTCATGCTTGAAATTTCACGACGTATGCCGGCGTATGACTCACACGTTCCGCGACGCTGGCCACATGTTGTATGCACGGTCTGCGATCGTTGACAGACGTCAACACATGCTACTTGTAAGTTAATCATAAGTTGAGACATGCCGAGGTAATGTTTAGCGTACCCGAAACTTATTTCTAACCTATGATTAACGTGTTGTTGGCACGTTACGCGCTCATTGCCACACGTCGACAGACGTTACTTACAAGTTACTCATAAGCTGAAAGACGTCGGTATAATGGATCGTCCTTGCGTTAGCGTCCACGGCCACGGCCAGGACACTTATTTGCAGCATTCTTCAAACTTTTCTTCGGCATGACGAGGATGTTCACACTTCGATGTCTAGCTTGGCTATGATTCCAATTGTCCATCGGCAGCGTCTATTTAAAATAGTCGAGTTTGAGCGTTTTAACACGTTCAGAAGAAACGCTTCAAATTTCCAAACCCCAGCGTCAAAAAACAAAGGCGAGTGACAGCAATTTAAATCGTTCATTGTAAACAATGAAAATAGCTGAGTGGTATCGTTTAAAAGTC
This sequence comes from Eptatretus burgeri, assembly GCF_056783735.1. Classification (NCBI taxonomy): domain Eukaryota; kingdom Metazoa; phylum Chordata; class Myxini; order Myxiniformes; family Myxinidae; genus Eptatretus; species Eptatretus burgeri. The sequence goes on along the minus strand of NC_140972.1, from coordinate 72,111,212 downwards.
GTTGAGTGTAAAAAAAAATCCAATTGTTGAGCGCAAGCGTCTACTTTCAATAGTGGGGTTGCAGCCATTTAAATCGTTGAGTTTATCATTTAAATCGTTAAACGCAAGGACGATCCATCATAACCCACACCCTCCCCCTCACACTCACCTACTATTGCCAAACATGAACAAACTACGACTAATACTAATACTAATACTAATACTGTTACTGCTGACACGGACATCGACTCAAAAAGGACTCGAAAACACTGTTGGGTTCCCCTTTTATGAGCAGCATTTTTATATACCAATTCCCAAAACCGCTGGGAACACGTCTTTATATGGCAGTTGTAAGCTAGAAACACGTTCATTTTTTTTTTGTCGACCGGAAGACGTCATTGGAATACGTCTACATACGTCGATGTGTGTTGGGACTACGTAAAGAATTGGTTCAAAGCACGTCAAACATAAGTTAGAAATAAGTTTCGCGTAAAAAAGACATTACCGCGACGTGTTTCGACTTATGAGTAGCTTATAAGTAGCCTTTGTGGACGTGTGTAAGCGTCCGCATATCGTGTGTACAACTTATCCCCATCGCATGCGGAACGTGTGTCATACGCCGAGTACGTCGTAAAATTTTGAACATGTTTAAAATTTCTTGACGTACTCTACTTACTACGACGTATGATAGCGTGCTTTAGCGTTGTACTCACGTATACCAAACTTACTCATACCGTATTTGACGTGCCCCAACGTTTTAGACACATTTTTCTTAGGTCGGCATACGTTGGCAAGATCGCCAAGGTGTGACCGCGATGTTGACACTTCCATTTCTACGGCAGTTATGATTCGAATCGTTGTGCGTCAGCCTTTTAATAGGCTACGTCACGACATCGTCGGCGATGCGTGCAACGCGCTATGCCTAAGTTAGACTATCGTTGGGAATCGGTTGTGTAGGCCGACAACAGGTTCAGCATTCATTGGTATAAGTTATCTATAACACAACGAAACGTTCTGTGTCCGTTACCAATGCGTTATACATAAGACCAAGTCACTATGAATACGTCCGAATCTTTTAAAGAAAACATCAAAAGTTCAACGTAAGCCAGCGTTTTACATACATTTTAATACGTTGCCATCGCTGGCTAAAACGTCAAGGTGTGACCGGGCCTTTAGTGGCACACTTCCTCAACCGCTGGAATTGAGGTTCTGAAATCATAACTTGCTGAAGTTCATGAATCATATTTTTTGCAGTTTTTAAAAAGGCATGGATGTTCGGGAAAAAATCCCAAATTTTCACATGCCTTTTCCTGAAGGTTTCATTTAAAAATTTTATAATTTCGTCTTCTGTTACCTTGGTGTCTCCATCGTCCTCTTGGGCACAACACCCACTAACTGACAGGATAGAAGAGGTAACATCAGAGTCAACCTCATCATCTCTGTCATTCTCTTCCTGCTCCAAACTTATTTCTAAATCACAGCTCTCCATAGAATTTGAACCATCGATCTTTCCATTTCCATTTAGCTGCCCACCATCACATGCAGCCTCCCTCTTCCTATGACCTATCCCTTGCATTTTGTTCCACAAGGGTAGGACTGCAGATTTCCTCTGAGGGATTTTCTGGCTTATCTGCCAAGTGATCACAAACACACACCTTTCCGCACACCTCAGTGACAGATTAATTTTTATCACTGCAAGGACCAAAATTCTCAAAATCCCCACTTGTATCCTCCTGAGAGGCACGAGTATTCTCAATGTCTACATCACACTCCAACAACTCAGGCAATTCAGCGAGTGGTGCAAATGAATTCGTCAGAGTTGTATTCGGTTCCAGTCCCAAAGAGGGATTCTCTATGTGAGATGCATCCTGCAAGCTCAGTACATCTGACAGAACAAGAATTTTACTTTGTGTTTTCTTTGTTTCATTGACGACAGGACATGAACGTTTTTGCCCTTTCTTTCGAGACACCGTCACGAACCCCTCCATGTCGTCATCAGTACAGTCCTGTACAGTGAAGGTCGAGGGACCAAGCACTTCTGGTACATTAGTAGGTATATAGGAGGGCCTACTGTTTGCTACTCACCAATATGTGGTGGGAAGGGTTCTACCACTTCACGTGGGGGGGGGGGGGAGAGGGGTCTGTTGCTTCCCGCTCACAAACAGGTGGTGAAGAGAATTCTCCCCTTTCACCCACCTCATTACATGGGGAGGGGGGACCTACAATCTCCTGTCCTTGATTTTCTGATGATCTCATCAAACTGGGACAGGAATTCTTCACATGACCGTACGCTCCACAATGATAACATGCCATGACATCCGTGGAGGCATACATTCTATACACATGGCCGTACGCTCCACAATGATAACATGCCATGACATCCGTGGAGACATACATTCTATACACATGGCCGTTAATTCTTGCATGTAAAACTATGTTTAGCTTTTGCTCATTTTCAGGCAATATCATGTACAGCACCCTTTTAAAAGTAATCACGTGTTTAAATTCTCCACTTCCTGAGTGTATCGGCACCATTGTGATCTTTCATACGATCGTACCGAACTTACTCAATTGAGCACACAAATCATCATTCTGAATGAAAGGTGGAGCATTAGACACGTTCACCTTAACCGCAGGTGTGTCTAGCGGTGAAACAAGGAGAAACAGGTCGGGGTGTACGAGAAGACCTTGCTCCACAACGGAGGTTACCATGTGCACCTCGGAAACGAACACCATGACCTTCTTGTTCATTCGAGAGGCTGCATGGATGTTGTGCAAACCAACGATCTTTCCGATTGCCAGTAACAAGTCCTCAATCTTTACCTCCCACGGGGATCACACACGAGGCCATTCTTACAAGCAAGTGACTCATACTTGCTATGATTCAAATGAACGTTTGCCATAGGTAAGTGATTTTAACAAAAAGAAAGAGTTTAAATCAACAAAAGAAACCTACCACAAGCGGCACGAGCAAGTGGAGGAAAATAATAATAATAATAATAATAATAATATGGACAAGGTCCAAGAATCATTAGAGGAAGCCAAAAGCGTTGGCTAAACCTAGCAAAACACACCAGATGGAAACCAGGCCTCAAAACTGGGAGGGGTTCAGAAATACACCCGAACACCACCTACCGTGCGCGCTCTCTTTCTCTCTCTCTCTCTCTCGCTCAATAGATAACACAAAACAAGGAGAAAGGGGGTGAAGAAAAACGAAAACCAAAACATTTGACAATAAGAAGAGAGAAAGGAGAAGCAACACAGGCTCCACACGTACCGCCAGAGACTGAGCAACAGCCCCCTGCGATTGCACGTGCATGCCAAGCGAACAACAGCTGTGCAAAGTGGGAGGAGACAGAGATAGAGAGACAGAGAAGGACAGCAAGACAAAGAGAGAGAGAGAGAGAGAAGGAGAAAGAGAGAGAGAAGGAGAGAGAGACAGAGAGACAGAGAAGGAGAGCGAGACAGAGAGACAGAGAAGTAGAGCGAGACAGAGAGACAGAGAAGTAGAGCGAGACAGAGAGACAGAGAAGGAGAGCGAGACAGAGAGACAGAGAAGGAGAGCGAGACAGAGAGAC
>NC_140972.1:71987655-72105155 GCF_056783735.1 Eptatretus burgeri | reverse complement strand
GATTTAAAAATAGTTAAGACGTCATCAGCTAAAACATCAGTGTTCTGCAATTTTCGCTTCCTCGATAAATAAATGGCAAGTTTTGCTTCAGAACACAAAAAGTTTGCTAAAAGACATTCATTTTTACATTGATACAAGACATTAAAACCAGATATAAAAACACAATGTGTAAAAGACAAACCGAGCCCCCGGATCACACGTGACATGATTCCAAAAAGTGAGGCCAACCTTGAACATTCAATGAAAATGTGAAAAATGGTCTCTGGGGTGTCGCAAAAGGGGCACAATTCCGAGTTTTCATGACATATATGGTGGGACAGGACGTTGCAAGGCAGGATGCTGTGCGCCAGCCGCCACTGCAGATCGTCCGAGCGCTTGACAATAGGTTCTCTGTACATCACCTGCCATTTTATTGTAGTGGAACAGTTAGCTTGAAGCAGCACTCGCCAATGAGTTTGTGGCTCTGCAGGTTTGTCAGGAAAAAGGGTGAGAACACATAGATTGTACACTGAGGATTTCTCCATCCGGTTAAAGGGCATAAAACTTTGAAATAAAATTAACCGATTTGGGAAAGGACATTGGGAAAGATGGAGGGCATCTTCAATGTCTGGGTCCCATTTTAACCCGGTTTGCTTAAAGGTCCGTAGGATCACAGAGAAAATTCTGCCAATAATTCTGATGGACCTCACACTGGTGGCCACGACAATGTCAGCAGCTGGCTTCCATCTATGTACAAGGGGGTTCCTGAGGTGTTCAACTCTGGTAACGCCGACATCAATAAACTTTTGCATGAAAGATCTGTCACTACAGACCCCATTAAAAAAAGGATTTAAAAATATTGGTTCTTTTAAAAACATCTGAAGAGAGTAAGCACTGGTATCATGGCGAAAAGAAAACGCCTGCCATGCTTCCAGCATGCTTCGGTAAAAAAGGGGACCGATGTCATATCCACGTGCTTCGTGTTGAGAAGAAAGAGCTCGTCACCATAGCCAAGTTTCCCAGCTTGCTTAACCAAGCAATGGGCAAAGGCTTTCCTTGGGACATCGGAGTATAGAAGCCTTCGTGCTGAGAGGAGGCGGAAAGCCATCACTTTGCTCGTTACCTCTATTAGCCCCTGTCCACCCTCTGTAGTCGGTAGGCTTAATATTCCTGGCCGGAGCCAGTGCTTTCCCCCCCGCCCCCCCCCCCAGAAAAAGTCCACAAAAAGACTTTGAAGTTTTCTTAGGATAAAAGCTGGGGCCTGCAGTGCCTTAAAAACATGCCATAGCATTGATGCCACAAGATTATTAATGACTTGAGTACGACCCCAGTAGGAAAGCTGCTTCAATAGTCCCCTCCATTTTGTTAACTGCTGCTCAGTTTTGGTAATCAGCGATTCCCAGTTTTTTGAAATAAAAACTGGAATTCCAAGAAAGACACCGAGTTAGTGTTTTCCTTCATTGGTCCATTCAAGCTGCCCTGGCAGGATTGGAGGGGGAGTCTCATTCTGTGGACCTAAATAAAAAGCTTTGCTCTTTTCCATATTAACTTTAGTCGAGCTAGCCAGGCTAAATTCCTTGACAGACTCAACCAAAGCACGAACATCGTCATCTGAGCGCACAATTGCACAGAGATCATCCGCATAAGCAATGGTTTTTACAGGATTTTCTAACGGCAGAGGATAAAACCCTTGTAGCCGCGTGTGTAAACGATGTAGTAAAGGTTCAATTGATAGGGAGTATAGAAGGCCAGACAGGGGGCACCCTTGACGGATACCTCTGGTAACAGGGAAAGGCTGACTTAAGATGATATTGTGACGTCCACGGGACTTGAACAGTCCCGCCAACGTCGAATGAGCCGAAACGATGGAGGCGGTTTATTTGTTTATAACCCAAACATGGCGGTTCTAATTGCTCTACCGCAAACGGGACGAGGAAGGTGGCACGAGTCGCTTTTCACTGAGTTGATGATGTTTATTTGTTTTTATTATTACCAGAAATAACAAGACTCGGCAAGAAGAGGATCCGGGGCGATTCGACGGGATGGTGTGGGATCGGGCGTGGGGAAAAACACAGACAATTCCAATGAATATACAGTTCTCAATCCCTCTAAGGCGCCAAGCACACACACACACACACACACACACACACACACACACACACACACACACACACACACACACACACACACACACACACACACACACACACACACACACACACACACACACACACACACACACACACACATACCGTAGCTATTTCTGGTGGTCAGGCTGGACCGTGGTGTGGACGCAACTGTCCCTGGATCGGCGTCGGACGAGCTGGCCTTGCTCTCGTCAGGGGGGGGCAGAAGAAACCGTGGTGCTGTCGACCTCCTGGTCTTGGCCCAAGTCCGCTCACAGCCGCCAGGGAACCAGTTCTGGCGCCAAGTTGCGAGCAGGAGAGACAGGCAGGTCCGCCCGCCGTTCGACCCCGTACTCCGAGTCAGCAGAACCCCAGAGCCAACCAAGGTGAGGCACGAGGCTCAGCAAGGCTCCAAGACACGATCAAGAACACGATCGAATCAGCACAACAACAAGGATGCTCCAAGCGCAACAGCCTCCACACCAAAAAAACCACGATCTTTTGGTTGTAATCTTCTTCCTCTTCCTTTTCGACCCCGAACAGAACCTTTTTATCCTCCTGTCCTCGTCACTTCCAATCGAGCCGTTTATTGGCCCACCGCCGTCGCCTTCTGCCAATCGTGATCACGGGGCGGAGCCATCCGCTGCACTGTCCTGTGACGTCACGGCCAGTCTCCAGAGAATACCAAAAGAGGTTTACGCAGACATACTTACCCTATCCCGTGTCCCTATCTAATTACGTGACAATTATCATTTCCCCCCTTGAAGAAATGAACATTTACTAGACAACTTATCACCACTGAATTTCTACTTATTACATCGAGATCCTGGTAAACTCGAACAGCATGGCATACCTAATTAAACATCCTAATTACCCTTTGAATGCATACCCCCCCTCAAACGTAACAATATTTACTTTAAGCACACTAAAAATATTATTATACAATAGTTTGATATAGCAAGTAAAATTTTCCTGAAAACCAAACCCCCGTAAAACAGCAAAGAGATAAGAATGATCAATTGTGTCGAAAGCTTTTTCTTGGTCGAAAAACACCAGACCAACATTTCTATGTTCAGCAATACAAATATCGATCCTGTCACGGACAATAAAAATACTATCGTGTATTGCCCTTTTAGGAATGCAATAAGATTGAACGGGGTGTACAATCTCCTCAATCAAAGGTTTGAGGCGGTTGGCAAGAACTTTCGAGAAAATCTTGTAGTCCGTACAGAGGAGCGAAATGGGACGCCAATTTTTAAGTTGCTGGAGGTCTCCTTTCTTAGGTATGAGAGCGAGTGTGGCCCTGCGACAGCTAAGTGGTAACAAGCCTGACCGTAGGCTATCAACCAGGAGGTCAAGCAGCTCAGGTCCCAACAAATCCCAGAAGGCTTTGTAAAACTCTGCAGGGATTCCATCAAGTCCAGAAGCTTTACCTGTGGGCAAAGTTTGCAAAGCAATAGAAAGTTCATCAAAAGTCACTTCCTTGTCACGTTTTTGACATGCAGATTCAGACAAGGTGGACAAAGAGGTGGTTAAGGAACGAATTATGTCTTCCTTAGTGTTTCTGGCACAATACAAGTCAGAGAAGTATTGTTTGGTCAAGCTCCTAATGTCTTTTGGATCGTGTATTGCTCGGCCTCCAGGTGCCCGCAGCGAAGTTATTTGCTGGTTTGTCTTTTTTTTGCGCTTCTAACGCAAAAAAAAAAAAAAACTTGGAAGGAGTATCGATAAAGCTGTAGTTCTCCATTCGCAGCCTTATTAGAGCCCCATCTGGCTTGTTTTGTACAGATTTGAGCGAGGAGGGCTTTCTTCGTTGTTAGTAGAGAACTAGTCCTTTCAGCACTGGGAGTTTGAAGGCTTGACTGGAGAGACAATATTTCTTTAGCAATTAGAGATTGCAGCGCAGATTCATTCTTGGTACAAAAGGAGCTATATTGCTGGCAAAAGGTCCTGATATGGGTTTTCGCATTGTCCCACCATTGTGCGAGGCAGGAGTAGGAAGGATTCCGTAGTCGTCAAACTTCCCAAAAGGCTCGGAAGGCGACAGGAAAAGCGTCATCTTGCAGAAGACTCGCATTGAAGGTCCAATGGGCAGTGCCACGATTTCAAACCGGGGAAAGTATATGAAAAACAACCATGTGATGGTCCGAAAAGCCACTTGGGGTGATGTCAACATGGTCGATGACATTTAAAGAGTCATTATTGATATAAAATGGGTCTTGCAAGAGATAGCCGGCCATTTGCATATCGGCACCACGTGTATTGTCGTGCAGATGGGTTCTGGAGTCTCCATACATCAATAAGGGAGAATTTGGACAAAGCCCTCTTTAAGAGTGTCATACTTGGTGGGTACGGCTCTTCTCCATTACGATCAAGGGTGGGATACAATGTGCAATTAAAGTCCCCACACAGACAAACAAGGTGTGTGAGGAACATTTCTAACTGTGTAAAGAAAACTAGTCTTTCTGTGCTCGTACTGGGTGAATATACATTTATTAAAGTGTGTTTATAACCATTATAAAGGAAATTAACTGAAACTGAATGCCCTTTAATAATCACCTTAAAAGTGACATTTTCAGGACAGAAAGAAGGATTTAAATAAATAGCCACTCCAGCACTAGGACAGGTCAAGCTACTAAAGAACCATTGTCCTCTCATGATGCGAGTGCATTCGCTCGAGCACGAAGAGCTACATCTTGTCTCTTGCAAAAGAACAACATCAAAATGTTTTTGCTCGACAAGCAACTTTACCTGAGCTTTGCGCAGGGGTGAACGTCCCACATTTATATTTAAAGTTACAATAGAGAAGGTCATGGTGTAGGTAGGGAGGGATTATCAGGTAAAGGGAAGTTGGGTTGCGCTTGTAGCTCTTTCCGAGCTTTCAATACACACTTCCTCAGGCGAAATACTTGTGACTCAGTCACACCAAGTTGTTCAGCCTTGAGGAGGAGACGTCTTGAAGAGGTTATAAAGCCAGACAGGTTCGGGAAGAAGGTTATAATCTTAACGCTTTTCTTTCGAAAAGTGTCCTGAAGAAACTGGAGAATTTCCATGGGTGATAAATCATCATCACCCTCCAGTTCCTTGGCTATTGCTGGGTCGTTCCAGACCTCGCTACCAGCACTCGAGGCAAACGACGAGGCCCCAATCTGAGTCGCAATCCGAATGGTTTTTATTTTTCTCTTCACACAATGAAGTCGATGCTCTCACAACGGGAAAATCGTCTTCTGTTAAAGGTGAAGCTTTTTCCACAGCGGGAGTTTTAAAGACCGTAACAGGGATTACCGTTTTTGTATCGGAGGCTTCGCAGTCTCCTTCTGGGGCTGTTACTTCTTCCTCCTCCATTACCTCAGACACTTCGTCGTCAGCAGGACGCGCGACGAGAGCAGGTTCATGGTTCTTGATTTTAATGTCAGTGACCGGGGCGGTGGTGACCACAACATCTTGGGGCGTTGCGCTCGGTCCTTGTTCGTGAGAGGAATGAACGGAAACGTCTCCTCCCTTTTCAGCGAACACACCAAACCTATTCTGCAGCAGAGGATCAGCTGCAGGAGCTTTTGTTTCTAGGATAGAAACATTACGTTCGTTCGACGGCGCTATCTTTTTCGAACAGCTCGCCTGTGTGTCCTCACTTCCGCTTCCTCTTTTATAATTCCTCTTGGAGGACACGGTGATAAAACCCGCGTCATCAGCCGGGGAATTATCGGTTTCCGCGCTCGAATGTGAAGATCGATCTCCCGTTGCAGACGCGCCATTATTATTACTAATATCGACTCTAGATGTGCCACTAGGATCGGCGTTTGTTCCTAACTGTCTAGATGTGCCACCGGTTATATACTTCGGGCAAGCACCTTTTAAATGTCCGAAGGCACCACACGTGAAACACGTCATTGTCTTTGTTGCAATGTACATTCGGTAATTTCGATTTTCAACTACCAACGTAGCTGAGGCATTGAGTGATTGAGCGTTGTTTTTTTAACACCATGTAACAGTGCCGCCGGAAGGACATGATATGGCGGACTGTGGAATCCGAACGCAAACGAAAAGGAATCATGGAGATTTTTGACACCACCGTGCCAAACTGTTTTAAAAACGGACAAGATCTGTTCGCTTTTAACGAAAGGTGGCAAAATTGATAAAGTAATTTTCACCGCCGGTGAGTCCAACAGACTAACGTTAACGAAAATATCTGGCGGTAAAGACAAACCGGTTTCAACCGCCTGAGCGACGGAGCGCTCCTCGGAAAGGAAAACAACAATTCGTTGGTTCATCTTTGAAGCTGAAAACACATTTTCGAAACCAACGAGTTCTCCCAAGCCCGTCACGACGTCCTCGACCCGAACCCCGTCGGGTGGACTAACTATCACCGCATTTTTGCGAGTAAGTGACTCGTAAACGCCATTCTGCAAACGACTGTTTGCCATAGCTGAAAACAAAGGAAGCAAAGACCTGTCACGAGCAGAATTCGCAGGCGAAGGTAAAATAAAATAAAATAAAATAATGAAAATATAAGGGAAAAGAAGAGTATAAGGAAGAAGCTAAATCACCGATAAACGGCAGGTCTATGAAAACAAGGCAGATGAAAAGTAAATAAGAACAGAGTTCAATTTGTTCGACCACTTTATTAGCGTGGAACGACAATAATCAAACAAGTATTGAACAGGTTGAAACACCCACAACATCCCTGGCTCCGGCTCAGGCTGCGCATGCACACTGGCACAGGGGACCGTCGATATGTAGAAGTACCGTAAAGTACAATGTTCTCTATCTCCCTCCGAGTCTTTATTATGTTAATAGATAAAGGCTGAGAAAATATTAAGTTTAATGAATGAACAAAAGTTTATATCGCCCATCGTGTGACTATTCCATGGAGTAGTCCTTGTGCCAGGCAGGCACGCTGGTCGCTCTGGTGGATCGGCGTTGACCTATTGCTGGTGCTGGTGGTGTCACATCGGGCCCCAGTGGGGATGGGGCTCTCGGGGTTTCAGGGGCCGATGGTGGCGTCTGAAGGATCGCGCGCCTCGGTGTGCCTCGTCCTGGTGCTGCTGGCGTGTCTGAAACGGGTGTCGTCTTGCGCCGGGGTGTGCATACTGACGTCAGTGCCGGCGTGGGCCCCGTTGGCGTCGCAGATGTCACGGGTTCGCTGTCGAGGTCAGGCAGTTGCGGTGTTACAACGGGTGCAGGTACAGTGATGCGGGTTGCTAGATCATCATAGATAGACCGGGGTGGCAGCTGGTCATTGCGAACTGGGCTAAACTTGCGCAGGAATTTCCTGTTCCGAATTGTGACTCTGCCCGAGCCGTCGATCTTGATCACGTATTGGTCGTGTTGGCGTACCTCCACGATACTGCCTGTCTTGTCCCATTTTTTTGGGTGGAATCCTGTCTGGTTCTGTACGCGGACTAGGTCCCCTACAGCAAGTGGCGGAAGGCGTTTGGTGTGTTCTGCCCAGGTGTCGGCTGTGCGGATATGACGTTTGCTGAGGGCCTCCTCCCTCGCTTTCAGGGTCTCATGCCAAGTGTCGTGCAGTCTGTACTTCCCGGGGGTAATTGGGATGAAATCGCGTATCGGGCGGCCGAAGACACACATTGCCGGGGAGATCTTCGTGTCAGGGTCAGGCGTGTTACGATATTGCAGTATCGCTCTCTGCACAGCGTCAGTGTCAAGTTCTCCCTGCGGGCTGGTGTTGTCCGTGATAAGTCGTTTAATTGTCTTAACTCCAATCTCCGCGCGACAGTTGCTGTGAGGGAAGGCCACCGATGACAAGCGGTGGTGTACGCCCCATCTGTGCAGGAATGACCTGGTCTCAGTGGAGGTGAACTCCGGTCCCCCATCCGACGCGAGCTCTTCTGGTGTCCCGTACGTCACGAAGGCGCGACGTAAGTGGTTTATGAGTCCGGCGGCGCCACCCGTCGACTTTGAGATGATCGGCCAGTTCGAGTATCTGTCCACCGTCACAAGGTAGTGTGCACCCCTGTGTACAAAGAAGTCCGAGCACACTGCCTGAAAGGGGTAAATGACCGGAATAGGTGGAGTTGGTGGCGCTCCAGGCTGTGATGTTGCCATCCGGTGGCAGTGTTCGCAGTTTTTTCGAGTGGCGCTGATGTCGGCCGACATGCCTGGTCAGAATACAGAGGATTCTGCGTGGGCGGTCATCATTGATACACCCTGGTGGGCAGCGCGTAGGGCGCTCAGCACATCGCCGTGGAGTGAGGGTGGTATGACTACTCGGTCCTTGTATAGGATCACTCCATCTGTCGATGTAATGTTCTCGCGGTACTGGTGATAGTCGCGAATTGTCTCTGGCATCTCGATTTTTGAGTCGGGGATGCCGTTCATTGTCATTCCCTCCAATAAGTGCATATCGCCATTGCTGCTGGTGGCTTCCCTGACGCGATCCCATGTTACTGATCGCAATGATTCGAGGCCCGCGGCACACCATGCCAGGTTGTCCTCCTCGACGTCGTCGTCATACTCCGGCTCAGTTTGGCGTAGGAGGGACAGGACGTCGGTATGCGTGCTTGGTTGGAGGTGGGTCGCTATGGTGGCATTGTCATCTGGAAGGTTCATGAGTGGAGGTCGCGTGGTGCCAATCGGCCTGCGCGACATGGCATCTGCCGCCTTGTTCTTCATGCCCGGGATATGCATGATGCGGAAGCGATAATGCAGGGTCTTCTCCTTGAGGTTCCTGAGGCGGGGGTTGGGTATGTCGTCAAGTGCTCTGTCCGAAAGGAGTTTCAGCAGTGGTTTGTGGTCTACCGCAACGATCAGGTTCTCGCAGCCCAGTACGAAGTAGCACGCCTTGTCCAAGGCGTCCGCGACTGCGAGAGCCTCGCCCTCTATGGGCGCGTATCTGGATTCTGCCGCGTGTGTAAATCTGCTGCCGACCAGGGTTATTTTCCATCCATCAGTGCAGCAGAATGGTCTAACTGGCACGCATCGGCAGTGCTTTTGAAGCAACCAGAATCCGATTCCCTCCTTCGACCAGTCCGTGGCGATGCATGTTGGCTTAGTTTTGTCAAATATGCGGACACCGTGTTCGATTTCTTGTACGATCACGTCTTTCGACTCGCAGAATATGTCCTCTAACTCCATGGACCACTGGAAGCGTTCTCCACTTTTCAGGAGCTTCCGGAATGGCTGCATTCGTTCGGCCATACTAAAGGCGTATGCCACCTGGTTGACAAGCCCGAACCACGATCTGACGTCGGTGATGTTACGCGGTTGTGGGAAATCGTGGATTGCTTCCAGGTAGCGGCTGCACGGTCGCACGTCGGTCATGGTGATGGTGAAGCCCGCAAAGTCCACCGTGGGTGCGCTGAAGACAAACTTCTCCGGGTTGAGGATGATTCCATTCCGGCCGCATATATCCAGCCATTGGACCGCCTGGAAGTACCTCCCCTCAATCGTGTCTGACCATAGTAGCGTGTCATCTACGCACTTGGTCTTGTTACCAATGTCCGCGACGATCTCATCGTATCGTCGTGAGTAACCGTCCCCCGATGCCATATACCCTTGTGGGGCAGATAGGTACCGGTAGCGCCCCCATGGAGTGATGAAGGTCGTCTTGTGGCGGTCGTCCTCGTATAGGCGGACGCTATGGTAACCGTTCCATGCGTCGAATACTGTCTTGCGCTTCCCGTTAGGTACGCGTCTTGCCTGGTGGAACGGGGATTGGGTGTGGTGGGTCTCGCGGAACGCATGCTTGTTCAAGGCCTGAAAGTCGACGGTGCGTCGCGGCTTGCCATTCTTTTTCGCGCAAATTACCATGCGGTGACACCATGTCACCGGCGTGCCGACGGGTACTTCCTCCAACACGCCGAGCCGAACGTCCTGGTCGAGGCCTGCTTTTACCTCATCTTGCCAATGTATGGCCACGGAGATGGGAGTGTGATGGGCAACCGGTGTCGCGTTCTCACTGAGCATAAGACGTAGTGGCGGGCCGGTCATTCTCGGTAGTGGCTGGTGTGGGCACGTGTTGAATGTGCTCTGAGCATACATCCTGAGTAAATGTGACTGTAGTGCCTCTCTGTTGGCCTCGGTCGCTGGCATGGGGAGTGCGGTCGGCTTGGTCGGCGGCTCCGCGCGTCGCGGGCAGTCGCACAATTCCGAGGTCGTCAGATTCACCTCTCCGAGATCATTCCCAGGTCCATGCAGGCCGCGCGGGAGAGGAATATGCGGTCTGAAGAGTCCGTCACGTACGCGATTTGGCGAGTCTCCAATCTCCGAGCGTCGTCATTGTTACCGGCGAATCTGACTACCACGGCTCCGAGGATACGAATTCCTCTGTTGTTTGCGGCCTTCATGGTCATGGATACAGGTATGAGGTCCTCGGTACTCAGGCCCATTTGTTGGACGACTTTAATGCCGATCAGGCAGCTCTGGCACCCCGTGTCTGCCATAGCGGGTAGGGTTACCGCGCGGGTGTGTTTCAGGAGGTTAAAACCAAGCGCTTTGTAATCCTCGCGCTTGTTGGTGAGAGTGAGGTTGACGTATGGCTGCGGGTCGGATATGCGTTTCATCCACTTATCACACATATCATCGTACAGGTGGTGAGCGAGGGGAAGCGCGCGCATTTCGTCCTCTGTGCTGGCCATGGTGACCGTGCATAGCTCGACGAAGGCTGCCGTCTGCTCGTCGTACATCCCGTCGGTCTCCTTAGATGGGGGTCTTGCCGATCGGCCGCCCAGGCACGCCTTGTCGAGGTGATTCTGGCGGTCACACTTCCGGCACTTTTTACCGTATCCGGGGCACTCGGCGCGTCTGGCGCGCCATTGAGGCGTTTTGCCGTGGCCCACCTCGCCGCAGTAGATGCATACTCCTTTGGGTTTGGCCTTCCGTTTTTCCGGCCTGGCTCCTATTCTGGCGCGGACGTCCTGTCGCTTTCCCCGCCGATACGAACTACTGATCGCGTCCATGCTCTGAGTGTCAAGCAGGCGCGATGCTGAGCGTTTTCCAGACTCTTTGGCCTCGATATACTCTATCATGTCCTTTAATGGCATGTCCTGGTTCTTCTCACCGAGTAGGTCAAGTTGTATTGCTTGGTCCGCGATGCCACGGGCAACCACGTTGCGCAATATCTCTTCCGTGAAGTCGTTGACCTGATCGCACCCCGCCTTGGTGCACCTCATTTCATACTTGCACGTGTCCGCCTGCCCCTTGATGCGGGCGTGGAACGACCGGACGGGCTCCTCGTGTCCCTGCCGCATGTTAGACAGGGCCACTCGAGCTACCATCGTGTTCTCCATCCGGACGGCGAGCGCCTTCATGGCGGCGAGGACGTCTTCTTCATCGCTGCCCACGAGGCTCCTACCCGCTGCGCGAGTGAGGTCCTTTCTCAGCTCCTCCTCACAGCACTCCAGTAGCTGCGCGACTATGTCGGGTCCAACAAGCTCAGTACCTGTTTTGTATTCGCCCCAGCGGGTTATGAAGTACGACCAGGCCTCGCCCGTTCCGGCCAGTGCTATGGAGGGACGCTTGAGTTTCTCCATCTTGGCATTCGAGCTCGCCGCCCTGGGGGCGGCGACGTGCACAGTGGCGTGTATACTCAACATGGCCGCCACCACTGCCGCCTCTGCGTGTGTAGCCATATAGTCACAACCCTCGATCGGGCACTCTGCTTCCACCGGCGCCATAGGAACAGTTATTCTGGAGTAAACGTTCTATTTTCGGTGATGCACACGTGTGTACAGTGTCCTGGGGCGAAGATTGGGTACAGTACCCGAGAAATCCAAACTCACTGTCGACGTTCTCGTGGTCCGTTTTCACCCAGTCGTGTCCTCCTCAGCACCGACGATCCTTACTCGACTGCATCAAGTTGTTTTATTATAAATAAGAACAGAGTTCAATTTGTTCGACCACTTTATTAGCGTGGAACGACAATAATCAAACAAGTATTGAACAGGTTGAAACACCCACAACATCCCTGGCTCCGGCTCAGGCTGCGCATGCGCACTGGCACAGGGGACCGTCGATATGTAGAAGTACCGTAAAGTACAATGTTCTCTAAAAAGTAGGCCCGGAAACCGAAGGTTTCAAGGAAAACCCACAAAGCACCTACCGTGCGCGCTCTCCCTCTCTCTCTCGTCTCAACAAACGAAATGGGGATAGGAACGACAACAACACAACACAGTACTCACAGCTGCACACACGAAGCCGCCATGACGCCACACCCACGCACGACTCACCAACGACCAGCAGGGGGAGATAGATATAGAGAGATAGAGATAGAGTGAGACAGAGACAAGGAGAGCGAGACAGAGACAAGGAAAGCGAGACAGAGACAGAGAGAGAGAGAGAGAAGGAGAGCGAGACAAAGACAGAGAGAGAGAAGGAGAGCGAGACAAAGACAGAGAGAGAAGGAGAGTGAGAGCAAGAGCAAGAGCGAGAGCGAGAAGGAGAGTGAGACAGAGACAGAGACAGAGACAGAGACAGAGAGAGAGCCAGACAGACAGAAAGACAGAGATTCGGTGAGTATGGGAGGAATGGGGAAAGAAAATCCAAAAATGATCGGATTGGAATACGATGAGAGTCTGAGCATATCGGGTGGGGGTGGGAGGTCAAAGTTACACCACACTTGTAAATGTAGTGGAGGGATGACACCACAATGAAATTGGCAGAAAGGTTAAATTCTGACCATAAAAGTTCTGCATCAAATGAAGTTGAGGTAAAAAAAAAAAAAAAATAGGAAGGATGGGAGGATGAGGGGTTGTGAATGGTGTCGTAAGGGAGTTTAATGACGACTGACATGAAACGGTGATTCTATTCTGATTACAAACAGAAACTAGAGGGGGAGCACTCGGGAGAGTGCAAAACCTCTGCCGCCAATACTGCTGGGTCACTCAAGTGAACCTTTTATCCAATTCATTAAATATGATGTCAACAGTGCTGAGAGTTATAGTTCTTTTCTCCAACATTTTTTTTTTGGGGGTGGGAGGGGGGTTGGAAATCACTTAAAACATGTAGAAATGTAAAAAAAAAAAATTCTCTAACAATTTTTTTTTTGGGGGGGGGGGACCAAGTCCAAAATTTAATGGCATGATCCTTGGACCATACCTAACCCCCTCACCAAGTTTCGCCGAAATCCGTCGAGGAGTTTTTCCGTAATATTGTTCACAAACAAACAAGCAAACAAACAAACAAACAAACAGAAAGGGGGTGAAAACAGTCACCTCCATCCATCTTCGAAGATGGCGGAGGTTAATAATATACAGAACATTTAATTGAGAACCTCAGTAAGACATGTAAATTCCAGTAGATCTGAGTGTAAACTATCTATACCAGTGCAGATCAGCAAGCAGACCACTCACTCCCTCGCTCACTCAGATACAGACCAGATGCAATGCCTCGCCCGTCCGTTCGGGAACGGAGGAGGCAAATTCCCCAAAGTACGGAGTTACTGAAAACATTTTTCTCAAAAAAAAAAAAAATAAAAATAAAAACTTTTTTATGTTGAATTAAAATAAAAAAAACTTTCAAAAAAACAAAAAAATATATTATTCAGCCAACACGTATTGCAGCAAAATACCTTACATAATATTGTGTTAAAAAGTCATACTTATACACAGCACGGCATTAATGGCACTTGTGAGAACTACGAGTCACTCACTTCCAGTTTCAGCAACCTTGAGATCATTTGTGTTTCCCTCATAAGTAAACAAGGCCCTGGAAAGCAGAACAGGTATGCAATATGTAAGCTCACTGACGAGTCCTTTAAACGTTTGCAGAGAAAAATGGTCACAGATGTGGAGATACATCTTCAAAAATTAGAGCTCCATCAAAGGCACGGCTCAGGTCGGACGCTTCAACCACTGGATGAAGACTACCCGGAACGTCAGACCCGAGTCTTGCTCGGTGGGCAGCTATACCAGATGGTAGCACCTTCATTCTTGATGTGTACAATAATGTTGAAATTTTGAGTAGTTTTTGACTTTACAATAAATTAATTTATAATAAATAAATTACATAAATTTACACTAAATTGTTAAAAAAAAAAAGAGACCATAACATGCATTGCACACAAGTCGACAGCTTGAAAGAAGGCACCGATCGAAGGAATGGATGCATTGCATTTATCTGACAACTTCAAAAATATAACAAACAAACATGGAAAATGAAAAGTTTACCGAAACAAAAGACAGCAGGAGAAGGTTACACCTGTGGCTTTCACCGAAGTGAAAAGAAAAAAAAAAAAAAAGAAAAGAAGAGGAAACCACAGTTGCAGCAAAGGCCAAAGCATTTTCCCATATCTCACTTACGCAGCCATGAGCACATGAAAGGAGCGTATCCGAAAACCATGACCATCATTAAACCCTACCCCTTCAAAAACAGCACCCACACCATCAGGTGTTGCGACATGCACACAGCAAACCAGCCATCACGGTTCGAGCCATACCTATCCACCTGAATGAAAATACTTATTGATTAGCCATCCATCCCTTGAAAATTGCCTCGAACCCCCCCCCCCAAACCAAACCCCCATTTATTTTGTTATTGCTTTGATAATAAGAAAAGTAAGAAGTTCCCTTCCAAGGAAGTTCAACACAAGGGGATGCATTAGGCCTATTAGGCCAGTGCAATGGTTGTTTGTCTGTGCTCTATCCTTTTTAAATGCTGAGTCTCAAGCATAGAAGCAGCAGGTACGTACAATTTTTTAGGTTTTTGGCACGACTTGGCCGGGGTCAGGTTTGAACCGATAATGGTTGAAGCGTCTGGGACTGTCAATGGTTCGAAACCGACGCCGGCAGAATCATACTGTTTTGGAAATGACTTCAAGGGGTTGATAATGCTTTGTGTCGTGTCGTTATACCCTTAGTAAATGTAATTGCTAAAACGTGACATAATTAATTGTGATACAGTTGGAGAAATGTGTCACTTTTGCAATAGTTAGATGACGTATCCCTTTCCCAATGTCTGTATCTAAAATTATCAACCCTTTTGACACCATTTTTCATGTCGACCCCTCTATAATCTGCCTTAAATGTTTTTTTAAAAGGTTTTGCTTGGCCTTGAGGTACGAGCTGGGCAGAAAAATAAAGTTGCAGATACATCTGGCCCGAGCCGTAGTTATTGATGGGGCGGAGGGACATGGACGGTTGCCCCACCCACGAGCATTTAAGCCAGTATACATTCATGAGTAAGAGGGGAGGAGAGGAGAGGGGAGGGGATGGACCTGGAAAACCGGAAACATTGCGGTTCTCCCGAAGGGATAAAAGGGCGGGACGAGCGAGGATGTGAGGAGTGCTTGGAAACCTTCAAAGAGGAAGCCTTGCCCTCGCTCTCTCCCGGTATGCCAGAGCCACGCTCTTCTCTCTCCTCTCGAAGGCCATGGGACATTCGCACTGCGGTGGAGTCAAACTGCCACAGCCTCCTGCCAAACCCTGTTAAGTTTGCCCAGAACTGTCTGATCAATCCCACTATTGTGTCTCTATCATGGTGCATCTGTGGGCCCTGAGGCATAGTTATTTAAGGAATACCTGCACATCGTCGTTTCCTGGGTGCGTATTCAGTAGTTGGGTTAAGGAGTTTTATTGTTAATTCATTATTATTGCTTGCCTTCCTTGTATTTCCCTCCTCATGACCATTCTTGTGTTAAATATATATCTGATCTCAGAGTGAATTCTGGTGCTCAAGGAGAGACCTGTTAAGGGATCAATTTGTTGCGGTTAACACCGCATACTGTATAATACCGCGTCACATGTCACTCGCTCAGCCTAATTGGAATCGAGGCATGCAGTGCCTAATTGGCATAACACTGAACTGATTCAGTGCCTCAAACCTGCACGGTACCGTGGCATTGGACGCGTGACCTGGCAGCAATGTCCTCAAAATAGTTGACCTTTACGGTCATATTGAGGCGACTCACTAGATTCTAACCAGGCAACTGCGCCGAATGGACGACAACAACAATACCAACGACAAAATGGTGCATGCTTTTTCCTTACTTGATGTTCAGCATTTAAAGGATAGCATATTGATAAACCCCATTGGCTGGCATCAATGGCTACAAGAAAATTCTCAATTTCGAAACTGGCACCTAGAATGCTCTGGGAAGTGATGTCACATCCCCCAAAGCTCAGTAGCTGTGTCTGAAATAAAGTCCGGTGTCATCTCATGTACATGATTTGGTTTTAGATCTCCTCCATGAGCCTTAGTCCCTTGAGGAACAAAAACAAATAAAGCACATTTATCAATCACTCTTCCTTTTTGTAGACAAAATTTAGGTTCATGGAAGAGTGAGGTGACAGAGGGACAACACCATGGTCGTCGCACAGGGAGGGGGAGACGGGGAAGTGAAGGAAACATAACAATCTGCAATGTGGAGAGGTGGAAAATGGTTAATGAGGATAGAGGAGATCAAGGGTAGGGATGGAGGATGATCTTAGCTCGTGGTGTAATGCTTACTTGAAACCCTGGAGTGGTGACACAGATGAACAGACATGAGGAAGGAGGTTTCACAAGCGGAAAAAGTGAGGAACAAAGGAAAAGAGCTGAGCAGGAAGAGCCTGAAGTTTGGGAGTTTCACAATGAGAGGATTGCTAGAAGAACTCTGGTTATGTGGAGGGATGAATAAGGGCAGTGTATGTGTGCAACACCGAAGGAGAAGGTGAAGGTGGTTGTTTTCACCCTGTCTGTTTGTTACTTACGAAATCGAAAGATTTCGGAAGTCTATTGATGACTTCCGTCATTTGTGTGAGCTTGTGTGTAGGCAAGATAACTCGAGAACAGATGAAGCTACCAATGTCAATTACACCACGTTATTCAGGAGGGTGATGGCTCGGGCTGATTAGATTTTGGTCAAAATCGGTCAAAGGTCAAGGTCACAGTGAGGTCAAACATTCAATTTTTGATGGTTTGGTACAGAATCATTGTAGAAACTTCTGGTGTGCGTCGCTACCTTCTCGAGAGACAGCTTTCATTAGACAAGGTCAGAGGTCAAGTTGACGATTTCGTAAGTACCAGTCTATGACTGCTTGTTTGTTTGTCTGTTTGTGTGCAGGATATCTCAAAAAGGTGTGGATGGATTCAGATGAATCTTGGTGGACATGGTGGGTGTGTAACAAGGAAGAATTTATTCGATTTTGGTGAAGATCCGAATTCGGATCTGATAATTTTTTCAGTGATTCTTCACCATTGAGAGATCGTGCTCAACCGATATATCGCACGATATCTCAAAAAGTTATGGACGGATTCGGACGAAACTTGGTGTACAGGTTTAGTGTGTGACAAGGACGAAGTGATTAAATTTTGGTGAAGATCCGGATCGGGATCTGGATACGAGAATTATTTAATTTTTAAAGTGATTCTTCACCTTTGAGAGAGTTACTGCAATCAGAGGCGCAACTAGAATTAATCAAAGAGGGTGAAGGCAACACCTCATTGAGACCCTCCACAACATAATCTCACCTCGTGGAGACCCTCCTCCCGTTATAATCTCATGATGTTTGAGACCATCCACCCGATAGCATCTCATGACATTGAGACCCTCCACCCTTTCATCAAATCAGGACATTGAGACCCTCCACCCCATATCATCTCACGACATTGAGACTCTCCACACTATATCATCTCATGACATTGAGACCCCCACCAAAAATATCATCTCATGACATTGAGACCGTCCACCCCATATCATCTCACGACATCGAGACCCTTAACCCCATATCATCTCACGACATTGAGATGCTCCACCCATTATCGCCTCATGACATTGAGACCCTCCACTCCATATCATCTCACGACATTGAGACACTCTACTATATCATCTCACGACATTGAGGCCCTCCACACCATGTCATCTCACGACATTGAGACCCTCCACCCCATATCATCTCATGACATTGAGACCCTCCACACCACCTCACGACATTAAGACACTCCACCCTATATCATCTCACGACATTGAGACTCTCCACCCTATATCATCTCACGACATTGAGACCCTCCACCACATATCATCTTATGACATTGAGACCCCCCACCAAAAATATAATCTCATGACATTGAGACCCTCCACCCCATATCATCTCACGACATTGAGACCCTCAACCCCATATCATCTCACGACATTGAGATGCTCCACCCATTATCGCCTCATGACATTGAGACCCTCCACCCTATATCATCTCACGACATTGAGACTCTCCACCCTATATCATCTCATGACATTGAGGCCCTCCACACCATGTCATCTCATGACATTGAGACCCTCCACCCCATATCATCTCACGACATTGAGACCCTCCACACCATGTCATCTCACGACATTGAGACTCTCCACCCTATATCATCTCACGACATTGAGACTCTCCACCCTATATCATCTCATGACATTGAGACCCTCCACCACATATCATCTTATGACATTGAGACCCCCCACCAAAAATATCATCTCATGACATTGAGACACTCCACCCCATATCATCTCATGACATTGAGACACTCTACTATATCATCTCACGACATCGAGGCCCTCCACACCATGTCATCTCACGACATTGAGATGCTCCACCCATTATTGCCTCATGACATTGAGACCCTCCACTCCATATCATCTCACGACATTGAGACACTCTACTATATCATCTCACAACATCGAGGCCCTCCACACCATGTCATCTCACGACATTGAGACCCTCCACCCCATATCATCACATGACATTGAGACCCTCCACACCATGTCATCTCACGACATTGAGACTCTCCACCCTATATCATCTCACGACATTGAGACTCTCCACCCTATATCATCTCACGACATTGAGACTCTCCACCCTATATCATCTCATGACATTGAGACCCTCCACCACATATCATCTTATGACATTGAGACCCCCCACCAAAAATATCATCTCATGACATTGAGACCCTCCACCCCATATCATCTCACGACATTGAGACCCTCAACCCCATATCATCTCACGACATTGAGATGCTCCACCCATTATCGCCTCATGACATTGAGACCCTCCACTCCATATCATCTCACGACATTGAGACACTCTACTATATCATCTCACGACATTGAGGCCCTCCACACCATGTCATCTCACGACATTGAGACCCTCCACCCCATATCATCTCATGACATTGAGACCCTCCACACCATGTCATCTCACGACATTGAGACTCTCCACCCTATATCATCTCACGACATTGAGACTCTCCACCCTATATCATCTCACGACATTGAGACTCTCCACCCTATATCATCTCATGACATTGAGACCCTCCACCACATATCATCTTATGACATTGAGACCCCCCACCAAAAATATCATCTCATGACATTGAGACCCTCCACACCATGTCATCTCACGACATTGAGACCCTCCACACTATATCATCTCACTGGGTGTTCATTACACTTCGTAACTTGCATCTGACACTGTATGACGCACGAATGCAACACTCACTGTACGGTTATTTCCGCGTCTGCAGGGTTTCTCAATTCGAAATACAACCTCAAGACGTGAGATGAGATATGATACATACATACATATATATATATATATATATATATATATATATATATATATATATATATATATACATATATATATATATATATACATATATATATATATATATATACATATATACATATATATATACATATATATATACATATATATATATATATATACATATATATATATATACATATACACATATATATATACATATACACATATATATATACATATACATATAAATATACATATACATATATATATATATATATATATATATATATATATATATATATATATATATATATATATATATATATATATATATATATATATACCACAGAAACAAGCGAGACCGATGAAGGCAGGCTATTAAAATGACATCGGCAGCAAGTTTCCATGATTTCCGGATTTCCGTTAAACAAGTTGAACCCACTGACAGCTGCAGCTTGTTCACCCTTTGTTAAAATGAGTACAGTGTCCATGCACAAAAAGTGTGGGAAAGCAACCGCACAAACCAGTTGGTTGAAGATTTCCCGCTCAGAACATCTTCGTACGCTGCAGTGAGCGCAGCTCGATTTTTACCGAGATTCACGGCCATGGCACTGAAAACGACGCCGATGTGCAGCACCAAAGGGGCTTCTTCTGACGAGGAAGTTGTTGGACCAGGAACAGCGCACTCGGTGATATTCTTCTTCTTCTTCTTCTTCTTCTTCGTGCAAATCACTTCAGCGATCCTCTTCTTCTTCTTCTTCAATAAATCATGAAACTGGGTGTCGTCTGCTCACTGTACTCACTGGTAAAAGTACGGCCGGATTTAGGGGAACGTGACACAGGCGACCACCATGCGACCACCAGGCGACCACCAGGTGACCACCAGGTGACCAGGTTTCGCTCACTGCCAGGTTTGGGGTGCTCTTGCCACCAAACTCCAACAAGGATATTTAATGCAGCAGTGGACCGTTCGGCCCATCATGCCTGCTCTACACCACCCTTGTGATATCCCTGAAGCAGATCAAATAAATCTCTCAAGCCAGACAACGACTTGTAGTGGGGCAACTTACCATAACAATTGTGCATTTTGTGAGGAAAGCACCAAATTTGGCACACTAGTAGCCTATTACATAATGAACAGATTTGGATATTTGGCCATCTCAAATTCAGCCGCTGATGGCTGTGGCAGTCGTTTTCCACTGCCAACAAAAATTTTGAGATGGCCCAATATCCAAATCTGTTCATAATATGATAGGCTACTAGTGTGCCAAATTTGGTGCTTTCCTCACAAAATGCACAATTGTTATGCTATATTTTTCTAAGTTGCCCCACTATTGATATCATTGGGGTATGGTATGGTGCACGTAGTGGGGCAGAAAACAGCAATTTTTGAGAGGAATCGTGCAAATGATGATACAAGCATCAAATTTAGCACATTTGTTCTCCAGGGGATTCTAATCAAATCTGCCTGATTGGCCATTTGAAAATCCAAATGATGAAAAATTTGAAGAAAACAAAAAAACTTCAAAAAAGTCAAGATCACGAATCAATGTTGGTTGCTGGCTGAGATTGGTGAATGTTTCAGAAACATCATCAAAGACGTTCCAAGTCTGCCATGCAGTTTTCTTCCCTTTACCGCGGAAGGCAGACACGACGTCACATCCAGTGAACGCATGGAAGTAGGGGATCCCTCGAGCTTTCTCAGGCCCTATTGCAGAAACTACCTCATGGACTGGAATCCATCGTGCCTTGGCTCCTTGGCCAAAGGCAATCCACATGTTCTCAAGACCTAGTTCCTGTAAGGATGGCAGTACAGATATTGCTGTGACTAGTACGTCCGTGTCATTAGCCTTAATGATAATGGACTTGCTACCATCCGTCGTTGCATCCTTGGCGTGTACAAATATTCGAGTGTCAGCTTCTTCATGACAACATGGAGACACAGCATCCAGTGACTTCCTTGTGTTGCTAATGGCATCTTCTCCTTTTGTGACAATGACTGCGCTTGTCGTCTGTGCTTCACACATCTTTTCCACAAAGAAGTGAAACAGCTCAGTCTTGTTGCTGTCATCTCGAAGAAAGCTTCTCCAGTTTATTGGGGTCTTACTGGTTCCTGTCACTCTTCTTATGATTCCTTTCCCCCTTTTCGACCTTGCCTCGGACTTCAGACTTGACTTCTTGTACACATCAAACACTACGTCCACCCTCTCGTACCTGGCACCATAGGATTCCACCTTTGGGATGATGTCTTCTTTTGCATAGTCATCAAATATCTTTGAAGTGCGTGGAGGTAGGGCATTGATAAGTGCTGAGCCATCAATGATGACTGCACCTCCCCCTGATTCTCTGTCTGGGATGTTCACTTGCACTTCAAGAATTTCAGCCAGCTGTGACTTCAAATTTTTTTTTTCTTCAAATTTTTCAAAATTTTGATTTTCAAATGGCCAATCAGGCAGATTTGATCAGAAAGGCCTGCAGAATAGAAATGCCAAATTTGATGCTTGTATCATAATTTGCACGATTTTTCTACTATCTACTACACTAATGGTGGTCAGGGAGTAGTGGGGATGACGAATGTGTGGCAGGTTCAGGGATATCACAGGGGTGTTCAAAATAAAACTTGGGGTGGGGGAAAGCGGTTTTCGGGTTAAGAATATACAACAACCATGTACACGATCCCTTGATGCTCACAGTCTATCACACTCAACACAGGTGTGCACGTTCACCGATCCATACAACTCTTGCCAATATCTGTGTATCACCCCATCAGCTCGATATCTCCAATACTTATCGGTAGTAAGTACCCATACAATTCTAATTTAAACTTAACTCTTGTTTCTGTTGCCACTGTCTTTCCAGGGACACCATTCCATGCATTAACTATGATCTGAGTGAAAGACCCCTCATGCCTTCATTACTATCATCTTCTTTACTCTCAACCTGTCTCCTGGTCCAAGCACTGACTCCTCTGAACTTTTCTCTGCACCTGAAAACACATTTTAAAGGGGAACCCAAAATGCTCAGACCACCTCGACGCTAATCTATCGCTCGATACCCTACAAAATAGATACGATGTATCTTTTTCTGATTTGTAATTATGAAGTAGGTATAAATTTAGGATGAAAAGTCAAAATATTATTATAGAAATAGAAAAATATATATTATAGAAATATAATCAAAATATTATTATAGAAATATAATAGAAAAGCACCTGGGAGTCAACCGCCATGTTCGTACTGTGCCAGGTGTTGACCGGGTCAACAAAATGTTCGGTTTTGTGTTCGGACACATTTTACAGAGCACTGTTATGAAACAACAGATATGGTTAGATATTGTGGTTATCTGCCACGATTGAGAGAGGATACCATTCCCACAAGTAAGTGGAAGAAACAGATGTCGCTCAAAACTGTAACACCATCTCTACCCAGTTACCAGCACATGTACATGGACGATCTTAGCAGTGAATCTAACACCTGTGTTGGCCTGCCAGCGACCGATGTCACCGTGCACCTCAACGGTGGGACACCACACGGACATGATGGTGGGACACGACACAGACATGGCACGGCACGACCACAGACATATCGGTGAGATACGGCACAACACGGCATGGACACGATGGTGCAACACAGCACAGACACGACCATAGACACAACTGACGTCTCGGGATAAGTATGAAATGGGATGATGCCATAACATGCAGGACACTTGGTCAGCCTGAGATGGTGGAACGCCACACGGACATGATGGTGGGACACGACACGGACATGGCACGGCACGACCACAGACATATCGGTGAGATACGGCACAACACGGCACAGCCACGATGGTGGAACACAGCACAGACACAACAAATGTCGTCCCGGGATAAGTATGAAATGGGATGATGCCATAACATGCAGGACACTTGGTCAGCCTGAGACGGTGGGATAAAGCATTCATCACTCATTTACCCTCCAGATCATTCTCATGTGTGACATGCTCCACATCTGCCCCTCGCTCGTGTAATCTCTATTTTCATTATTCTTCCCCATCCCCAGCACCTTACTTTTTTATGTTAAACTGCTGCATATCTGCCCATACTTGGGCCATTCTGTTTAAGTATCTAGACTGCTGAATCGATAACAACGACAATATGTGTGTGTGTGTGTGTGTGTGTGTGTGTGTGTGTGTGTGTGTGTGTGTGTGTGTGTGTGTGTGTGTGTGTGTGTGTGTGTGTGTGTGTGTGTGTGTGTGTGTGTGTGTGTGTGTGTGTGTGTGTGTGTGTGTGTCAGTTAGTCAGTGTGTCTCCTCCATAACTCCAAAACCATAAAACCTAGCAGCCTGAAACTTTGTATGCATCCTAAAAAAACTCCAAGGAAGTGCAAAAGTGTAAATTGGGTGTTTGGGTTAATTGAAACTCCCCTTTTGAACATAATTAACGGCCTTATTTAATTATGTCCTTCACGGCCCTCAGCTACCCCGCTGTCTGGGGTCTTAAGGCGTTCATGGGTAACCTCGCTGGTGTCTGAAGTCACCATGTGTCAGGTGGTGTGATATATTCTTTCTGTTAACTCCCCTCCCCCCCATCTCTCTCTCTCTCTCTCTCTCTCTCTCTCTCTCTCTCTCTCTCTCTCTCTCTCTCTCTCTCTCTCTCTCTCTCTCTGTCTCTGTCTCTGTCTCTGTCTCTGTCTCTGTCTCTCTGTCTCTCTGTCTCTCTGTCTCTCTGTCTCTCTGTCTCTCTGTCTCTCTCTCTCTCTCTCTCTCTCTGTCTCTGTCTCTGTCTCTGTCTCTGTCTCTCTGTCTCTCTGTCTCTCTGTCTCTCTGTCTCTCTGTCTCTCTCTCTCTCTGTCTCTCTCTCTCTCTCTCTCTCTCTCTCTCTCTCTCTCTCTCTCTCTCTCTCTCTGTCTCTGTCTCTGTCTCTGTCTCTGTCTCTGTCTCTGTCTCTGTCTCTCTCTCTCTCTCTCTCTCTCTCTCTCTCTCTCTCTCTCTCTCTCTCTCTCTCTCTCTCTCTCTCTGTCTCTGTCTCTGTCTCTGTCTCTGTCTCTGTCTCTCTCTCTCTCTCTCTCTCTCTCTCTCTCTCTCTCTCTCTCTCTCTCTCTCTCTCTCTCTCTCTCTCTCTGTCTCTCTCTCTGTCTCTGTCTCTGTCTCTGTCTCTGTCTCTGTCTCTGTCTCTGTCTCTGTCTCCAGACATGTCCGGGCTCTGATTATGTTTGGAAAGTGTTTGTCTCCGGACATGTCCAGGCGGTGTTTGTTTGTCTCCGGACCTGTCCGGGGGGGTGTTCATTTGTCTCCTGAGCTGTACGGGTAGTGTTTCTTTGTCTCCGGACATGTCTGTGTTTGTCTCCGGACGGTGTTTGTTTCCAGACGTATCTGGGCAGTATTTATCTCCAGACATGTGCAGGCGGTGTTTATATCTGGACAGGAGTTTGTCTCCGTACATATGTCCTTGCAGTGTTTATGTCCAGACATGTCTAGGCGGTGTTTGTCTTCAGGCCGTGTTTATAGTATGACCGGCAGAAAATTGATTCCAGACATTATTTTGTTTCCATCTTCAATGTTATTCAAAGCAGAATCATTTTAATGAAACAGTATGGATCGTAATTTACACTTCACTACACGTCTGCCTTCCCTTCCCCCACCCCTCCTCACTCTCCGTCCCTCCTTGATCCCCGCACTCCTCACTCCCCCATCCCTCTCCCTCTCCCCACTCTTTTTTCTCCACCATCTTAGTATTCCCATCAGTGAAGCAACAGGCAGTATTTTCTGGTTTAAAATAAGTGTGTGCGTGTACACCCGTCTTAAAAATCATAGAAGATAAATAAACTGGCTGTTTTTTTTTTACATTTTCCCTTCCAAATCCTATCCAAAATATTTTCCAATCCAAATCCTATTTAATTCTATCCACCCCCTCTGCTGGCACTCCCTTTTCTGCATTACCATTCCACACAATAACCACTCTCCGACTGAAAGACCCCTGCCTTGAGACTGTCCTATCTCTCATCTTCTATTATTCATCAATCAGAGAATCATGTCTGGATTGTATATTCTGGATTGTATATTCTGGATTGTATATTCTGGATTGTATATTCGCCACTCTTGCCAAGTGGGAGTTTACAGTAGAGTTTGGGCAGGATTTTTCAATTTGTTCAAGGGTGGTGGCATGGTGATATAACGAGCCTAATCCTTGCCAATGACATTGCGGGATCTTCCGTGGTCACACCAAGTAATGCTAGCAGATGTCGGGTCAACCAGCTTAAAATCCATCCAAGTGAAGGTGCTTCTTGTGATACATTGCTGTACCTGCAAAGCGCCAGTCCAATAGTATAGCGGGCCATTGAACCCAGATCCAGACAACACAGCTCAGATGTAAGTGTGCTTCCTCCTTTTTTAAAATCTTGTTTGTACTATTAAATCCCATTCGTCGCACATAGTTAATCTTACTTCATGTCTGCACTAATTTATAATTAAATTGCACATTTCATGCATCGGCAATGGTCATGCAACTTTCTTGTATCTCCCCTCCCTCACCTGCCATCACCACCACCCACCTCGTCCTTGTTTAGTTGTTTATGTGTGAATTGCTGAAAGCCATCAACTTGATTCAATAGTAATTTCTTGACCATTTTATCCAAGGAAGGTGGGAAGTTTGGCAGGTGAGGCAGTGTAACAGTAAATCATGAAAACAAAGTAAATCATCCAATGAAGAGAAAACAAGATGAAGTCGTCGTGCAGAGCACGAAACTTGCAAAGTCCGTAAAGCAAATTTGACCTCAAAAATAATTGGTGGTTCAAGTCAATGACCAAATATGCAAATCCTCATCAAATAACAAGTGAATCGGATGAAAATTGACAATTTTAGAAATTCGGCTGATGTCCTTTTAGCCGATGTTGACCTCAAAAATAATTGGTGGTTGAATTCAGTGACCTCATATATGAATCCTCTTCAGATTTCAAGTCAATAGGATGAAACATTGAGGATTTTAGAAAACTCACCTCAGTTGTTGACCTTTTGTCCTATGCTGACCTTTTGACCTCAAAAACAATAGACTTCTTCCTTATGACAAACTCTACCATGTAGTGAAGTTTTGTGAGGATCGGTTTAAAATTGTGACAGGCAGACAGAATAACAAAATCCACTAACCAATATACTTGAAAAATCTTCGATTTTGCAAGTAATAAACATCAAGGAAAAAATGGATATATTTGTGTTCATGTTCTAAGCTGGCATTGAAACTTTAAATGTCAATTTCCCAGGTTTCTGAGGAGTGATAAGCCAAATGGGCTATTTATACTGAAATAGTAATGTAATATTTCCATCATTTGTACCTGTATGCCTGGTGTTGGCTTAACGGTTAGGATGGCGGGCTTGGGATCCGTGATACTATAAACATGGCCTGAAGACAAACACCGCCCAGACACGTCTGGACATAAACACTGCAAGGACATGTCCGAAGACAAACTCCTGTCCAGATATAAACACCGCCTGCGCATGTCCGATCAACGTAACCATTGATGTACGATTGTACGTGTTTGCTATTACTCGTATAATGAAGGTATATTTTGTTTTATTTATAAACGTCAACCTTCCAAAAATTTATCAAACAAATCAGAATCATAAAGTCTGTCGCTGTAGTCTTCCCAATCTCCCGGGAAGTTTTTCTTTGCCACACATTATACCTGATCATGACAAAAAGAAAATGAACAACAGCGAGAATCGCTTTGTTATACAAGGCTGCTACCGGTCCCAATAAATGTCGTTATCCCTTTCTTATAATAATATAATAAATAATAATAAATAATAATAAATAATAATAAAAAAATAACCCGATGTACATGGGTAAAGCAAAAACATGAGTACGGCTTACGTGCATATATAATACATCGTGGTTATTAACCTCCGCCATCGAAGATCGGAGGTTACTGTTTTCACCCCTTTCTGTTTGTTTGTTTGTTTGTGAACAGTATTACGGAAAAACTCCTCGACGGATTTGGACGAAACTTGGTGGGGGGGTGGGTTAGGTATGGTCCAAGGATCATGCCATTAGATTTTGGACTTGGTCCCCCCACAAAAAAAAAAGTTAGAGAAAAATTTTTTTTTTTGCATTTCTACATGTTTTAAGTGATTTCCAACCCCCCCCCAAAAAAAAAATTGTTAAGAGAAAAAAAAAATTTTTGCAACTTTTTTTCAACAAAATTTCGATTTTTTTTTTTTTTTTTTTGCATTTCTACATGTTTTAAGTGATTCGGATTTCGACGAAACTTGGTGGGGGGTTAGGTATGGTCCAAGGATCATGCCATTAGATTTTGGACTTGGTCCCCCCCCAAAAAACGTTAGAGAGAATTTTTTTTTTGCATTTCTACATGTTTGAAGTGATTTCCAACCCCCCCCCCCAAAAAAAATTGTTAGAGAAAAAAAAAATTTGCAACTTTTTTTCAACAAAATTTCGATTTCTTTTTTTTTTTTTGCATTTCTACACGTTTTAAGTGATTCGGATTTCGACGAAACTTGGTGGGGGGTTAGGTATGGTCCAAGGATCATGCCATTAGATTTTGGACTTGGTCCCCCCCCCCCAAAAAAAATTGTTAGAGAAAATTTTCTTCTTTTTTTTGCATATCTACATGTTTTAAGTGATTTCCAACCCCCTCGCCCCCAAAAAAAAATGTTGGAGAAAAACTATAACTCTGTCAGCACTGTTGACATCATATTTAATGAATAAGATATAAGGTTCACTTGAGTGACCCAGCAGTATTGGTGGCGGAGGTTTTGCACTCTCCCAAGTGCTCCCCCTCTTGTATATACCTGTGATCATTCTAATCGCACTGGGCCATGGACTAACACCCAGGCCAAAGGCCTGAGGCCTCATGCCACTCTGTGCTGCTTCATGCAATGGCGGTGGTGATTCTAATTGAGGTGGAGTCAAAGCATCTGAACACTGACACATGTATAATACTGTTTGTGATACTTTGTACGTTTAAAAAGGGCATAACTCTGAAACATTGACGATATGCCCTGAAACTCGAACTTCTTCTGTAACTTATCACACTAAAGCCAAGTATCAAGTTTCAGTTGAATGGGGAAAAAATGGGAAACATAGTCTGCAAGACCACAGGTGGGATAGGCAGAAAGTAAACCTCTAGTCCCCTCCGGTGAAACCATCCATTCTTTCGGATCATACTCTGTACAGAGCATAAGTGCTGCCAACGCAGTCTCTTGGACTATTGGGCACAATCTTGGACGGGTCACCACTCCAACACGGGATACTCGAATGACTCAATCATCCCAGCAAGCTGGTACTCATTATGCCAACCTCAGAAGGATGACAGGCTGAATCAAACCTCCCTGGTATTAATTCAAGAGCCAAGCAGGATTTGAACTCATGACTCAAAGATCCCAACCCTACCACCCTTACCACCCTTAAGCCAACACCAGGCATCTGATGAAACTGGTAGGAGACTAATAAAATGCTGGTACAGTACGGTGATGCAGAATGGCAGCAAAGTTGTCTCAAAAACAGCGAGTGAAACCGGACCTTTTATCTCTTTCTCTGATGCCACCCCCACCAACCTGGAACTCTGCATACTTGACCGTTCTTGTTTTTCCATTTCGACCTTTTCTCCGTTCCTTCACACCTACTTCAAAGTATGGGGTCCGACAGGATGGCACGGAGGTAGTGCACTTGCATCTGTGGTCTGATCTGGTTTTGAATTCCGTCCGAACCTTTAACTGTCCAATCAGTGTGTCATGGGCAGTGCGATGCATCAGTGAGTGCACCCTTTTGGAACATTTTTACGAGATTCCCAAGGATGTATGTTAAGCTGGGTGTCCTGTGCACGAGCAGGTTGTTGTCCTGCCGTGGATGAAATATGGTACTTTGATGACGATGATGACTTCAGAATCGATTTGTTCAGTTTTTTGGGTGCCACCTTAAAAAAAAAACACATATCTTAAATATTAAATAAGATAAAACATTAACCCTTGTTTTTTTAATACAGAAAAGGAGTTGGATATAATTAAATTTGATGTCGGCACGTGTAGGGTGGTGTCATAAGAGGTGCAGTGGTATCACAGGAAATTTGGTAACAAAAGTTGGGATTTTCAAATGTAAAAGATGTGAGTAACAATAATTGCAAGAAAAAGACTCGAAGGGCACTCGAAAGAGTACAGACTTCCACCACGTAATGTCTGATCCACGAGAACATACAGTTTCAGGCCCATTACATTTTTGAAATATGATGTTAAACAGTACGATATCGTTTTTGGCCCCATATCTCAACGGTGAAGAATCACTTAAAAAATTAAATAACCCTCGTATCCAGATTCGGATTCGGATCTTCACCAAGATCGAATCATTTCTTCCTTGTCACACACCCAACCTGTCCACCTAGTTTCATTCGAATCCGTCCACTAGTTTTTGAGATATCGTGCTATATATCGTTTTAGCCCCATGTCTCAATGTGATTGATAAAGAATCTCTCGGTGACAAAGAACAAAAAGAAATGCTCCTGAACTCAGAGTTCATTCTTTTAAAAGGTCTAAATAAAAGTTTCTCCTCCCTCGGGGACATTAGCCATGACATCAAGAATATAGTCAACCGGGAATAAGTGGAGTCAACGAGGTGGTATCATGAAGCACAGCTCGAAACATTCCATTACCCTTAGAAGTTTATAAAGTTTATAAAGCCTGTATCAAACCGATATTGATGTATGGAAACAAAAGATGGACAATGCTGATCGAAAATGTAAAAATAATGGAAGGAATAGGGATGATGAATGGATCGTCTCTGAAAGATAGAATTCCGAACTCATAAGTCACGAAGAATTCAGGTATAGAAGATTTGGTTGGTATGAGCGTGTGCAATGGAGGTCAGAAAATGAAGCTGTAAATTTCGCAAATTGTTTCATGATAGAAGGAAGAAACTCGACAGGATGTTCTAAAAAGTCATGGATTGAAAAATGTCAGGAAAGATATGGAATGTTTGGAATTGCATGAAACTACAGCAATGGGGAGATCCGTATTGAGGAATGTCATCAATCATTTGACCAAACCTCCTGAAAAATTCACCAAACCGTCGGCGACAACATTAAGCTGAAATTCTTAGAGTGTAACTAGAGAGTGAAGGATCATAACTGGTCTGTTGGTTGGTTGCATATTCTACCTCCTTAATCAGTGAAAGATGATGCGATGATAGTGTAAAATAATATCACCCATCAGAAAGCACAAGTAAAAACTACTGGTAGCTCTTTCATGTCTGCAAAACTAGTCGATGCATTTGGCAAAAGTTAGACTTTTCTCGTGTTCCCATCAAAGCACACAGCTCCTGATGCAGACATCCCAGATATTGTGCTGATTTGTCCGTTATCCGCGAATGTCCTTTTCAGTTTGTTGTTAAAGTACAAGGACGTGTCCAACTATCCTTCATGTCTTGCATGTATTGCTAGTACAAGGTCTTCCACGAGCCTGAAACAGCAGAGAGAAAATCCACTAAGAGCCTTGCAAGGCTTAGGGAAAAATAATCCAAAAAACAGACTCACCCAGAGTAAGAGGCCAGTCAGATGACTACATGGCACATGACAGGACGAAAAGGTTGGAAACAGAACTCGCTACAGAGATTCTGAAATGCCGACACAACAATGGTCGTGTTTCCCACACGCTATCCTCTAGGGCTTCAAAAATGTCATTAAATATTCCAGGAGGAATGTCTTATTATGTATGAATGTGACAGTTACCACAAGAGCAAAACATTTGGAAGATGTATATTGAAATCTAAACGACGTAGTCCATACTTCCTACCAGTCATATTGTATTCTACAAGAGACTTGTTGCAAGATTTATCCTCAATCAATTCGTCAGACTTGTGGAATTGTGGTGAGTGTCTGCTCTGAGTCTGGGAAGGGGAGGATGGGGATTGTGCGGCGGCTGGATTTCGACCCTACCTGAGTCATAACAAAGAGTTTTTAAATGGTATGTGCTGCTTACCTGCTTGATGTTCAATATTTGGAGGACAGAACACGTCTAACTCCGTGGGTTGACACCCAATGGGGAGAGGATGAGGCAGGGGAGGGTGGATTTATCTTGAAAATGCTGCGCTAACTCCAGGGGAGAAAGCAACGCTACTGGAGGGAATCTTCAACACTCAGAGTGAATAAAGAAATTGTACCACTACCCAACCCCCCCCAAACCTCGCCCCTCCCCCCCCCACACACACACACCGCCCCCTACCCCCCAGTTCAAACGCTGTTTGTTTTCTGTTAAAAGTCACGTCCTCAAGTATCTCTATCTACATGTGTGTGCGCCTGATTTATGCAGGACAGCTCTTCCATGATCCTAAGACCCTATTAACAAAAAAACATGGCAGTTGATTAAACGGATCAGAGATATTAAAAACGAATCATTTTCTTATGTTGGCAAAGTTTGTATACAAGAGCATGGATGAGCATGAAAGATGTGTTACAAGTTGAATTGAGAAAGGCAACAAACATTTATAGACTCCCTTCGCTGGATATATATATATATATATATATATAGCGTGATCTGATTTATGTGGATAGATATTAGTGGTGTGATCTCATTATGTGGATATAGATGAGTGGTGTGATCTGATTATGTGGATAAAGATGAGTTGTGTGATCTGATTATGTGAATATAGATGAGTGGTGTGATCTGATTATTTGGATATAGATGATTGATGTGATCTGATTATGTGGATATAGATGAGTGGTGTGATCTGATTATGTAGATATAGATGAGTGATGTGATCTGATTATGTGGATATAGATGAGTGGTGTGATCTGATTATGTGGATATAGATGAGTGATGTGATCTGATTATGTGGATATAGATGAGTGGTGTGATCTGATTATGTGGATATAGATGAGTGATGTGATCTGATTATGTGGATGTCGATGAGTGATGTGATCTGATTATGTGGATGTTGATGAGTGATGTGATCTGTTAAAGCAGATATAGATGAGTGAGGTGATCTGTTTTAGTGGATATGGATGAGTGATGTGATCTGTTTATGTGAATCAAGATGAGTAATGTGATCTGTTTATGTGGATATAGATGAATGATGTGATCCGTCTGAGTTGGTTATGAGTGTCATGCGATCTACTTAATTGTTCATTGATGAGTGATGTGATTTTTCTGTTAATTGACTATCTGATCTTTTTCTTTTCTTTTGAAAATAGTAAGGTACATCTCTTACAGTGTTCTGCTTGAGGGGAGGTTCAATGCTGCCAAAACAATCTTATGGTGTGGATTACATTGGGTCTTTTGCCTTTGCCTTCAGAGTGGTAGCCAGACAAGGAATTTATGAATTCAGCCAGGGTGCTGGCAATAACTCACCTCCTTATCCTCAAAGGACACCATGGGATTTTGAATATCCACCGGATAATGCTAGCAGATGGACACCCAGCTTATTGTCCACCAGACGGTCACAGTACTTTGTGACGGAACGCCCTGCCTGTGAAACAGCAAACGGACAGTTTCTCATCCGGTTAGAAATCACACGCAGACCAAGACCATTGCAGAAGATATGATTGACACCTGGAGGAAAGATCAGAACTACTGTGGATGATAATGATAATACCAATAAGTTCCTCTTTCTTAATGCCGTAGCTCATGTTACTTTCATAACAGACTCAGTTGTTTAATACTCCATCATTACTGGTTGTGCAGCATGACTCTTGGGAGGTGTAGGTGTATACAAAAGTTTTCAGCATTCATGGTTGAATCTCATTACTTTTCAATCTCTGACCTCAAAATGTCTCCCTTCACCACTTTATCAAGATGATTGGAACAGTGGATCTATTTCCAGCGCTCAACTGAATTTATTTTATTTTACCTAAGACATAGTAATCTCATTTCAGGATGACGTGCGGTAATGAAATTTCCCACAAATTCAATCACATCAGGGAATAAGTCAGAAGACGAATCCCAGCTTCAGAGCATCATCAAAAATAGTCCAACAAGGAAGATTACAACGATTCATTGTATTCAAAGCAAAAGCTACATGACAGCCAAATACTGTACAACATTAATGCAAACAAAACGAGAATGGCACTCAGTAGAGCGCATACCTCTGCCAAGCTGGACAGTTTACGTTTTGTATCCCAATGATGGGCTGGAACTGATTCCGTTGCAGAAGAGAAATGTAATCGGCTTGTTCTTGTCAAAATCCCAACCCATCTACCAAATTTCCTTGGAATCCGTCCACAACTTTTTGAGATATCATGCTAAATATCGTTTTTGCCCTATTTCTCAAAGGTGAAGAATCACTTGAAAAATTCCATTATCCGGATATTCACCAAAATCTAATCGGGCTTGTTCTTGTCACCAACCAAACTCATCTACGAAGTTTCGTCGGAATCCGTACATAACTTTTTGAGATATCGTGCTAAATATCATTTCTGCCCGATCTCTCAAAGGTGAACAATCACTTTTAAAATTCCATTATCTGTATCTTCATCAAAGTCTAAGTATTTTGCGTTCTTATCACACACCCAACCTGTCCACCAAGTTTCGTTCGAATCAGTCAATAACTTTTTGAGATATCGTGCTCACAGACACAGACAGACGGACAGACAGACAGGTGAAAAAAAAATAACCTCCATCTACCTTTGCATAATAAATGCACAAACTCGGATAACAATGATCATTTTCACCTAAGTTGAACATTCAGTCACATGATGTCTTTCTTCGGTGAGAAATGACGTGCCCACCCTTTGAAATTGTTACAGACAGACTCGTTGCTGGGGAAGATCGTTGTTAAACATACTTTCCCAGTCACTGCGTGGAAGACCAATTCAGGAATAGCAGCTAAAAGGCATCAAGGTAGGAAAGAAAGGAAAATCAAAGCTGTTGTTCTCAACGCGTTTCAACTCACAAGTTCACAACCCAATTTTTTTTTTCCCATGGACTCAACATGCCTCGAGACTAAAATCTTAAGATGCAAGTCAAAATGACAGATTTGTATGGGTCTAAGCGGGTGTTTGAAATTATTTTTGTGCACATTTATATGGCAATTGCAAAATATAACAAATCAATCGGAAAAGTCAAATGATTTGCGAGAGATCCAGTGCACCTCAATGCTCCATTAAGGGTTTGGGAGTCCTTCATGATGTAATGATTGAGCATGATACTGAACGATAACCTGATGGTGCTGTTGATGTAAACTTTTTGCAAACCCTCATAACCATTGATAAATGTCATCATTTTAAACTTACCCTGTGCATGGACAAGCCCCAGGTATGATGTTCCCATCAGTGTTAAGAAGGCTTGGTTCGAACGTGCCCGTCTCTGAACCTCCGGGCGTTCCACGGGCCCACATGATCGGGAGTCTTTGCAGTAGCAAGATATCAACTTTTTCGGGGAGTTCAGAAAGTTCTCTAAATCTTTGGTTGCGCAGAGGCATACCCCTTTTCAGTAGTGCTTTTCCAAGAATTTTGGCTTCTTTAACAGCTTGGTGAGCCATTCATGCTACAGTCCTTATCTGGCACGTATGGCGCACGTCAAGGTCGCCTCGGTGGACCTCATTACAAGAGGTTACTGCGAATGCACAATGAGTATTCATGGGCGGATTGTGTCATTTTGGAAGTCACGTGTTTACCTTTTACTGTATAATCCGAGTTTGATTCACAACTTGCAGAGTTAGCTGAATATTTTGTCCGTAATGCTCGGCTGGTGGACATTGATGATCGCATGATGTCTTTCTAACCTCGAGTAAATGAGTTATCGGTGGCAGTGGGACACACAGAAAAAATTATTTCAAATTCCTGTCTGGACTAGCATGAGAAAAATCAAAGGCAAAAACCACCAATAATCTGTGCCATGGAGGGGAGAGAGACTTTCCCACTTCCTTGATGCAAAGGTCGTATAAATAAATAATCACTGACAGATCCACATGACCGCATCGTAGATGTTACAGAAACAAAGGATGTTCTTTTTTCAGTCTTAAACGTTGCATTGATAAAATGATGTCATACTACCTTGTCATTGCCTGCTTGAACGCACAAATATAGAACATTTCATACTGAACACGAACTCACCAACGCAGACTTGTTGAGACGTGTTTTTCAGTTTTCCTTTTTCATTTCAGTGGTTGTTAGGTTTTTGTTTTATTGAATAACAGCAGGGGTACCCGGCGTTGCCCAGCGAGTACCCGACATTGTCTGGAGCTGTTCTAACCCTGTTGGCATTTTGAAAAAAAATCAATTTGTTATTTTTTCTATTTCTTTTGTGGGTGCCTAAAACACTTCCCTACACCCACAAATGAATGGGGTCGGTAATCAAACAACATTATCTTTCACATAGCTTCGAACGCTGAGGCACGAAAGAGCGATTTAAAACAAGCTCAAATGAGCTAAGATCCTCGTCCTCTTGATGATGACGTCATAAAACGAATATGACGTCATTGTGATGTATCAGGTTTGCGATAAATTATCTGTGCTAATGCCCGGCTTGATTCCCGCAAACAAAATTCAAAAAGCTTGCCTAGTTTCGGAGATAATTTTTAGGCGATTTCCATGAGCGGAGATATTATGATGTCAACTTTTTTTTAGGAAGAATTTCCAAAATCGGAGATGGTTACTGTCTGCGCGTGGGCTTTCTGCATATACATGGCAAGTTTCACGAAGATCCGATGAAAACTCTGGGTTGTGAAACAAAAAAGTCAAAAAATAGGAATGACTTCATAAAATTGATATGACGTCATAGTGATGTATCATATGTGCGGTAATTCATCTCTGCTAATGCCCTGTTCGATTCCCGCAAACAGAATTCAAAAAGCTTGCCGAGTTTCGGAGATAATTTTTTCGGCGATTTCCATTAGCGGAGATATTTTGACGTCATAACTTTTTTTCTTGGAGGAATTTTCAAAATCGGAGATGGTTACTGTCTGCGCAGGGTATTTTTACATATATATGCCAAGTTTCAGGAAGTTTCGATGAAAACTGTAGGCTGTGAAACAAAAAAGTCCACAAGAACAACAACGTGAGTCAGACTTAGAGATCCTCCACGAGGATGTAAAAATCCAAGAAGAACAAACTTTTTTTTATTCAAATTTTTCAATTCTGGTTAAAAAAAAAAAAAATCTAAAACACTCCCCGGCATTCACTGATGAACCTCTGAAAGTTTGATAAAGATCCGTTCAGCCATCTTTGAGGAAAGTAGCAACACACACACACAGAGACGGACAGACAGACAGACAGACAGACAGACAGACAGACAGACAAACGGCTCTCAACGTATACAGATGGCAATTATGAGTGTTGGTGTTCCTTTGATAAGCTGTTTCAGATAACAAACAATCGGTGAACCGTCGCATGATGTTGAACCTGGCTCAACGTCATTGCATGAATCAAAGCAACAATGTTCAAGGTGCGGTGCAGGTATTCACAAACTCTCCAATGCATCCGATAAATGAGATGGATGAACAAAAAGTAAATAAATGTTCGAATCAAATGAACTCTGCAGCACTCACAAGGATGGAAAAAGTGGACAGATGAACTTTGCCCTGAATTTCTTCACCTTGTCCTGGTCAGGAGCTGCTGTGAATATCTTCATCCACCGCCATGAATCACATGTTATTTTTCTTCAACACAGGTGTACCAGTCATGTTCTTCTTCGGTTAACAGACTCCAGTGGCTTAATGTTTGGAACGTCTGCTCTGAATCTGGGAGGTCGGTGGTTTGAATCCTGGTCGAGTCATACCAAAGGTTTTAAATATGGAAGATGCTCTATCAATGCTTAATGCTCAGCATTTTACGTAAAAGCACGGACAAATAACAAGATGCCGGGAAGGCAATGGCAAACCACCCAATGTAACCGAGAAACTGCTTCTGCAGCACCAACACTGTAAGAACACAGCACATCAAAATGTCAAACCATCAAATATTGTGCGGGTTGGCTCTGGGGAAACTTGGGCCAAGTTTTTCACGAACCGGCTGGACATACTTGAAGTTTAACTAAGTTAGGGGCAGGAATCTGTGATGTGTTCACGGTGCTGACAATAGTTCGCCGACTCCTCAAGAAGGACACCAGAGGATCTTTGACGTCCATCAACGAATACCAGCAGACTGGATGCCAAATCCGAGCGATGGCGCACACATTGATGAACGAGAACAGCACTCAATAGAGAGCATACCTCCGCCAAGCTGAACATATCACGTTTTATAGCCCACTGACAGACCGGATCTGGATTCGAACCTGAACCAGAATCTAACTGACTTGATCTTGTCATCTACCCAAGTCATCCACAACTTTGAAACATCATCATGTACCGCACATCGTTTTTGGCCCCATCTCTTAATGGTGAAGAATCAGTTAAAAATTCTCATATCCAGATCCGGATCTTCACCAACGTCCAACCAATTCGTCCTTGTGACGTACCCAACCGGTGCACCAAATTTTGTCCGAATCCGTCCATAACTTTTTGAGAGATCCTGCTCACAGACAGGTGTGAAAACGTAATCTCCGCCCCACTTTGGATGGCACAGGTAATCACCGTTGCCATGATTGATAATTATAGACCCAAAAGACCTATCGTGTGCAGCCTGTTGCATCATTATCTTGGGGCGCAGCTGCACCAGCACATTGCTACTCATTTATGCTAGGTGTTACCTTCATGGATCGAGTGGTGGGTTTGGGATCCTTGTGTCCTGAGTTAAAATTCTGCTCGGCTGTTGAATTAATACCAGGTGGGGTTGACTCAGCCTCTCATCCTTCCGAGGTCGGAAAAAATGAGTACCAGCTTGCTGTGATGATTGAGCCATTCGAGTATCTTGCGTCGGAGTGGCGACCCGTCCAGGATTGTGCCCAATAGCCCAGGAGACTGCTTCGCAGCACCGACGCTCTGCACAGAGTATGGTCCCAATGAATGGATGGCCCACTTCGGAAAGTTGACAGACTGAATCGACCCATCTGGTGTTAATTCAACGGCCGACAGGGGCTCGAACTGAAGCTCCTAAGATCTCCAGCCAATCACCTTAACTGTTCAACCAAAAACGCAAGAGCATGAAAGTCATCAGAGATTTTCTCCTGACTCTCTTTCCAAGAGTGATCACGGACTCCTTGTCCGTGAGGCGGCCATTCCACCTTTCTATCTCCGTTACAAACTTGTTAAGCTACTCTTGCACTGAACGTGCTCCGAGATGACGTGGCACAATGAATTGTGCAGCAAATCCTCCGACAAAGAAATAACGTTTTTTTTAATCAATACCAAGTGGATTTCAAAAATGAAGCCCACCCACCCGTCAAATTAAAACAACAAACGTTACAAACCCCCCAAAATACCCAAATGTTGGGATTAATTATAATGTGCTCCCTGTGATGTCATCTTTACCCTCCGTCATTCCCCGCTGTCCTCCTTTCTATCGAATGGACCTGTTGGTTCAGATTGGGTTGATGTCTGTGGGGGTGGGGGGTATCGATCCCACCGCCGGTACCAGGAAATTTATGTATGTATATATGTATATGTATATATATATATATATATATATATATATATATATATATATATATATATATATATATGTATATGTTCAAGAATAACAAAAAAGCTCAGTTGAATAATCTGCTGATCTTCTTCCTCATCCAAAAAGTGACTGTGACGTCACACGATTGAGGAGTTGAGGACAAACGAAAACAGAAGCTTCTGTCGGCTCGCGCAGACAGAAGAGAAAGAGCAGCGCGGTTTGAACAACAGGGGAGAGGAGCGGAGCGAGCCGGGCAGGGAGGTATCGGTTCGTCCATGGGAGGGACGGGGGGCTTTGTCGGGATTCTCCGGCGAGACGTTTGAGATGTTTGTCGCTCCGATCGAGCATCGACGTTGAGTTCAAGAAGAAGAAGAAGAATCCTCTGCCAACAGGTAGGACAAGGTGCGCCGTTCCCTTTAAATCCGTGTTCAACCGACCCGTAGTCATCATCATGAGATGGGGAAAGGAGTTCCGTCGGTCTCGGCTCGGGATCGTCCTGCTGTTTACAAAACTTCCTCCAACTTCCCCGGAATGGAAGGTGCACACCTTGCTGGATCATCCTTACCTTTACCTGTTTTAACGGGTGGGACCGAGATAATGAGGCTAATCATCATCAGAGTTCTTTGGGGGGGGGGGATAAGTTTGCGAGTCATTTACGGATACTTTACACAATCTCACCCCATTTCGTTGATTCACCTGTTCATTTAATTTTAGCTTCATTTAAATTGCCTCCTTGTCCTGTTGTCGATGTGTAATCCCATACGACGGTGCAGAGGTACTCACACACACTTATCTTTTCAGCTGTCTTGCCTGGGTTCGATTCCCGACCCGATTATAAACTGTCGGGGTCGCAGGCAGCAGGGCGTTGCATCACCAAGTGCGCCGTCCTTCGGATGCATGTTAATTGCTGGGTGTATCGTCGCCTGCTGACGTTCATCGGTGGACGTTTAAAGACTCGGTGGTGTTATCCATTTATAGGAGGCGAGTTATCTCCGGCACCCTCAACAAATTCCAAATTCCGACCTGAACCTTCGTTGAACGTCAAGCCTGGCCAGTGGGTTCGTGAAAGACTTGGGCCAAAAACGGTCCACGACCGACCGACCCCACAAGAAGGTGGGAATAATTGGAACCATTAAATTAATAGTAGTAGTAGTAGTAGTGGTGGTAGTTGTAGTAGGTGTTGTTTTGTGTACATTAAATGTGAGTTTGGTACACACCGGAGCAGTCTGTACACACCAGTGGCTTACATTGGGTTTCATGTTCTCCTCTATTTGTAAATTATTTGTATGACCCTTGGAAAAGTCCATTGCATTGATTTCACCATGACCTTGCTGTTTACACATCGCACAGAAATGTTGTGCAGAGAACAACGACCAAACCGCACGGAAATAGGAGAGTGTTGGTACTGGGATTGGTATCAGGGGTCCCTTTAAGGCAGCCCTGCGAGGAATGCCGTGCGAACCAGGTCCAAGTGAAGCCCAAAGGGTGGCCAGTGGGGTGTACCACACACGCACACGCACACGCGCACCCACTGCACTTTCAGCCCACAACCTGCCTATATATATATATATATATATATATATATATATATATATATATATATATATATATATATATATATATATATATATACACACCTGTTAAAAAAGGTGTGAACCGATATGTGGTCTTCAAAAATCGTTTAGCGTTAACATCATTCGGAACAGTTCACGCTACAGTTTCAATTCTACGTTTCCACGTGCAGTGGTTGTCTTTTTGTGTATACATAGTTGAGGCTCGTGGAAGACCTCAAACATATAACAGATCAGGAAGTCAAAGAGCAAAAGGAACAGGAGAAAGAGAAAGGGAGGAAACACACCAACAGTAAGGATGAGGGACAAAATAGAGGGAGAATAATGAGGGATACTAACGGGAGGACGCATGGGGTGAACAAGATTGACACAGAAGCAAACTCTTTGGAAGGAAAA
This sequence comes from Eptatretus burgeri, assembly GCF_056783735.1. Taxonomy (NCBI): domain Eukaryota; kingdom Metazoa; phylum Chordata; class Myxini; order Myxiniformes; family Myxinidae; genus Eptatretus; species Eptatretus burgeri. Next base: position 72,064,163 of record NC_140972.1, on the reverse strand, counting down.
ACTGGAAATTTGGAAAGAGATGAGCTTGTGGAGGGGTAATGGGGGTATAAAAGATAATGGTTTTGGATGAGGGATGATCTGAGATGGTGGTGACCAGCTGTCTTGAAGACCTGGAGGGAAGATTGAGATTGAAGAGGATGTGGAAATTTGTTCCACAGGCAATAAACCAACTCCTCCCATGCTCTTATAGTCGAAGAAAGCTGCATAAAGCAACCATGAAAGGCTACCCATGGTAAGCCATTTGCCGTTTCAAACGCTTCCCAGAGCTCCTTGTACATCCAGGACATACATGAGAATCCCAATACTAAGGGATTCGCAGGTGAGAGATGTGAGTAGATCTTTATAATTTTCATTTATATGTTGACCGCTTTTGACATTTACAAGTGGTACATGCTTAGGACCCTCAGTGGTGCACATTTCTGTCTGTGCTGTCACTGATGATTTGCCAGCAAGCAATGAAACTGGTCCTGCAGCTGAGGGGGTGTGTGGCATCGGGATTCTCATCTGTGTACTATATGTGAATGTCTTTCGAGCTGTGGAGAAACTCCGGGAAGAGTTTGAAACAGCAAAGGGCTTACCTTGGTAGCCTTTCTTGGTTGCTTTATGTAGCTTTTCAGCTGGAAGAGCATGGGAGGAGTCGATTTATATATGAATTTGTCAATGTCAATGCACAGTCCTGCACCGTACCAAATGATTATTCATATATATCAATGTAATTTCCTCAATATATGCTATTCATATATTCATGGTAGACCTTTATGAACATTGCAGGCACACTCCTGTCGAGATTGCTTTTGTCCTCAAAATGCTCAGCAAAAGCCTTCCATTGATATTTTGGATGAGTGTTTCTCATTATGAATGATGTATCATTACAAACACTATACAGGTATTCAAAACATGGAAGTGAAGACCATTTGCACCGAACATGCCTGTTGCATATCTCGTGAGAACAATTCTACGACCTAACTTCAAGTTGGAGCATTGCCAGGAGACCGGCACACAACAACCTACTCTGAAAAGCGTCTGGTTCTTGTGAACGTCCGCAACCTGAATTCAGGTGCAACAGCCAGATGCGGTAGCACCTGGTTTATGTTCACATCAAATGTTCTGAAATACATATCCACAGGCAAGTTTTGCAGAGCTCATGGATTATCTCACTCTGTGGGTGGCTTCGTGACGATTTACAAACACCCAATGCATGCTTTTCACATGGTGAGCAAGAGTGGTCATGATGAGCAATAACTCGGTGATGAGCAAAACTTGAGGTGGGGGGAGGTGAATAAGAGTGGACATGAGCAAGAACTCTGTGTTGAACAATTGCAGTCAGGAGCATGAACTCGAACAAATGCGGTCATGAGCAAGAACTCGGTGGTGAGCAATAGTGGTCATGAGCAAGAACTTGGTGGTGAGCAATAGCGGTCATGAGTAAGAAATTGGTGGTGAGCAATAGCGGCCATGAGCAAGAACTCTGTGGTGAGCAATAGCGGCCATGAGCAAGAACTCGGTGGTGAGCAATAGCGGTCATGAGCAAGAACTTGGTGGTGAACAATTGCGGTCAAGAGCACTAACTTGGTTGTGAACAATTGCAGATATGAGCAATAACTCGGTGGTGAACAATTGCAGTCATGAGCAAGAACGTGGAGGTGAACAATTGCGGTCGAAGGCAAGAACTCCGTTTTGAACAATTGTGGTCAAGGGAAATAAATTGGTGGCGAGCAAATGTGGTCATGAGCAAAACTCGGTGGTGAGCAGTTGCAGTCTTCAGCAAGAAATTGGTGGTGAGCAATTGTCATGAGCAAGAACTCGGTGGTAAGTAAGAACTTGGAGGTGAGCAATTGCGGTCATGAGCAAAACTTGGTGGTGAACAATTGTAGTCAAGGGCAACAAATCGGTGGTAAGCATTTGAGGTCATGAGCAATAACTTGGTGGTGTGCGATTGTGGTAATGAGCAAGAAGTTGGTGATAAACAAGAACTTGGTGAGCAATTGTGGTCATGAGCAATGACTTGGTGGGAAGGAATAACTTTGTGTTGAGCAATTGCAGTCTTCAGCAATAACTCGGTGGTGAGCAATGGTGGTGAGCAATAACTCACTGGGGAGCAATTGCAGTAATAAGCACGAACTTGGTGGTGAGCAGTTGTGGCCATGAGCAAGAAGTTGGTGATAAGCAAGAACACAGTGGTGAGCAATTGTGGTCATGAGGAAGAACTCTGTGGTAAGCAAGAACTTGGTGGTGAAGAATTGTGGTCTTCAGCAAGAACTCGGTGGTGAACAATCGCGTTCATGAGGAAGAACTCGGTGGTGAGCAATTGCGGTTATGATGAAGAATTTGGAGGCGAGCAATTGCAGTCATGAGGAAAAAAAAATCAGTGGTGAACAATTTTCGTCATGAGCAATAACTCGGTGGTGAACAATCGTGGTCATGAGCAACAATTCAGTGGTGAGCAAGAACTCTGTATTGAGCAATAGCAGTCATGAGCAAGAACTCGATGGTGAAAACCTGCGGTCAAAGGCAAGAACTCGGTGGTGAACAATAGCGGCCATAGAAATAATTTGGTGGTGAGCAACAGTGGTCATAAACAAGAACTCTGTGGTGAGTAATAGTGGTCATTAACAAGAACTCGTTGGTGAGCAAGAACTTTAGTGGAGAGCAATTGTGGTATTGAGCAATAACTTGGTGGGAAGCAAGAACTTAGTGGTGAGCAATTGCAGGCATGGTGAAGAACTCTGTGGTGAGCAATTGTGGTCATGAGCAAGAACTCTGAAGTGAACAATTGTCATGAGCAAGAACTCGCTGGTGAGCAGTTGCGGTTATGATGAAGAACTCTGTGGTGGGCAATTGTGGTCATGAGTAAGACCTCAGTGGTGAGCAACAATAGTTATGAGCAAAAACTCGGTGGTGAACAATAGCGGACATGAGAAATAACATGGTGGTGAGCAACATAGGTCATAAGCAAGAACTCGGTGGTGAGCAATAGTCATGAGCAAGAACTCGGTGGTGAACAATTGTGGTCAAGAGGAATAACTTGGTGGTGAGAAATTGTGGTCATGAGCAAGAACTCGGTGGTGAACAATTGCAGTCATAAGGAATAACTTGGTGGTGAGCAACAGTGGTCATGAGCAAGAACTCAATGGTGAGCAATTGCAGTCAAGTGAAATAACTTGGTGGTGAGCAACAGTGGTCATGAGCAATATTTTGGTGGTGAGCAGTAGTGGTCATAAGCAATAACTCAGTGGTGAGCAATAGTCATGATCAATAACTCGATGGTGAACAATAGCGGTCATGAGCAAGACCTCTGTGGTGAGCAGTTGCGGTCATGAGCAAGAACTCGGTGGTGAGCAATAGCGGCCATGAGCAATGACTCAGTGGTGAGCAATAGCGGCCATGAGCAAGAACTCAGTGGTGAACAATTTGGGTAAGAGCACTAACTCAGTGGTGAACCACTGCAGATATGAGCAATAACTCCATGGTGAACAACTGCAGATATGAGCAATAACTCGGTGGTGAACAATTGCGGTCAAGGGAAAGAAATTGGTGGCAAGCAAATGCAGTCATGAGCAAAACTTGGTGGTGAGCAATTGCGGTCATGAGCAAAACTAGGTGGTGAACAATTGCGGTCAAGGGCAACAACTCGGTGGTGAGCAATTGTGGTTATGAGCAAGAACTCAGTGGTGAGCAGTTGCGGTCACGATGAAGAACTCGGTGGTGGGCAATTGTGGTCATGAGCAAGAACTCCGTGGTGAGCAATTGCGGTCAAGGGCAACAACTCGTTGGTGAGCAATTGTGGTTATTAGCAAGAACCTAGTGGTGAGCAGTTGCGGTCATGATGAAGAACTCGGTGGTGGGCAATTGTGGTCATGAGCAATAACTCAGTGTTGAGCAATCGTGGTCATGAGCAAGAACTCTGTGATGAACAATTGTGATCATGGGGAATAACTTGCTGGTGAACAATTGTGGTCATGAGCAAGAACTCGTTGGTGAACAATTGTGGTCATGAGCAAGAACTTGGTGGGAAGCAAGAAATCGGTGGTGAGCAATTCCGACCATGATGAAGAACTCGGTGGTGAACAATAGCAGACATGAGAAATGACTTGGTGAGCAACAGTTGTCATAAGCAAGAACTCGGTGGTGAGCAATAGTCATGAGCAAGAACTCAGTGGTGAGCAATCATGGTCATGAGGAATAACTTGGTGGTGAGCAACAGTGGTCATCAGCAAGAACTTGGTTGTGAGCAATTATAGTCAAGAAAAATAACTTGGTGGTGAGCAATAGTTGGTCATGAGTAATAACTTGGTGGTGAGCAATAGTGGTCATTTGAAAGAAGTCGGTGGTGAGCAAGAAGTTGGTCGTGTGAGCACGAGGTCGTCTCGCCATCCTCGAGTCGGTCAGAGCCGAAACGTTCACGGCGCAAACACTTGCTCCTTGCATCGTCGTCAAGAATCTTGCTCGGCGGAAACACACGTGACATCTGTTTGTTTGCAAACAATGGCCGCACTTTGTGACGTCATTATCACGAGACACCAAGTACCGATGCACCACCACACCAGGAGTGGGCCTTGTTTTTTTAATTTATTATCACTCTTTACTTTTATCATGATTTCAGGCTCACGGGAAAGCTTGGATCGACACATCGATCACCTGCAGGACAAAGACATTGGTAGACACATGCAGGACAACTGAATATACTTTTACATCAATTGCAAGGACAGGTGGTGATTAATCGACAAACTCGTTTGGAAAGGCATGCGGTATTCGAACCTGGGTTCCGCACGTCACGAACCATGTCATGAACGTTTGGTGGACCTTAATAATTGCACACCTGTATCCCTGCAGCGTGCAGGTAGGTGATCGCAGATTGGTTTGTTGGAGCGATCCAAAAAACTTCGAAGTTTCGAAAAATTAAGAATACCTGGGTTTATTAAAATGTCCCTCCAGGCTCTCATTTGCTCGCCGCCGTGAATCATCGCTCTCGTCGCGTCATATTGAATGGGAATGTATTGTGTGCTGCGTTGCCATGGCGATATCTGCGTTCACGTTTCAGCCTTCGAGGCCGATTTGCCCGCAAATCATTTTCTTCAATGAAAGCGAGACGCAATGACGTTTCATGATGCGATCGCGTACTCGAGAATGAACTCCGGCACGGTGGGGATGTTTATTTTTCGTTTGGTTCAGCACACATTACCCGAGATTACATTACCCCAGATTCAACCAATCGAAAGGGCGACTGGCCGCGTTATGCTCCACCCCCCGCACTGCCCTCCTCTTGGCGTAGTGAGAAGCTCCCGCAATGGTGAAGTCGTTCCACGAGGTTGGTTTGGTTATATCATTTAGATTTGGGGTTAGCGATTGGAGTTTCGGTTGTAAATACGGTTCGGCTTGAGCTTGTTCACCACGCCTATTCCACGCGTCGACGCGAAGGGGCGGAGCAGAATTTATCCCTCCGTACCGTTGATTGGTCAATATAAAAGGCAACTGTGACGTCACCATTCATGGGCGAGGGGTACATCTACGTGATGAAGTGAGCCCGTTCATTACTTCATTCACGTGCAATGTTTTGGTGCGCGATGACGCAAACTCGTACGCGTCACTTCCTCCGTTCTTACCTATATTAACTAGCGCTGTTGAGCAATACGAGACGTTAGTTGCAGTTTGTTCTTTTTTTTGGTTGTTGTTGTTGCGTATCGTGGTTTACGTGCGTCACATAACACCGCACCGACTGGAGGAGGCGGTTGCAAAGTAAATAAATAGTTTGATTTGCTCGGAGCATCAAGCTGCAATGCGCCCAGTGAGGGCGGTCGGCGGTGATGGTTGCACTGATCCTTCAGCTGTGATGTTCGGTGCAGGCCGGCGACGATCGCTCTTTCTCTGGGGTCCAGGTGGGCGTTGGTCGTTCGGAGCCGTGAGTTGGAGGGGGGGGCTTGGTGTTCCGTCCGTCGGCGTGGGGAAATCTGGTGACTCGACCCGACTGGTAGTAGTAGTAGTAGTAGGTCTGCACGCACGCACGTAGGCACGCACGCAGCACTCTGCCACGTACTCTTGGCGTCATCTGATTTCGTGGAAGATGATCGTTTGGATCTTGTCATTTATTTCTACCGAGCCAATAGTGCAGCTGTTTCTGTGCCGTTGTGACTCACTTCTTGGGTCTTACACGATTTGCCATGAAAATGCTGTTTAATTATGATTAATAATAAAATAATAACAAAAATATTCTGCAACCAAGTCGTTCACTCCATGCCAGTCGTGATTCCCGGTGTGCTCGAAAGGTTCCCACGTGTTCGATCTAGTGTAATGGTGTTGGTATTCGTGCTCGGCCACTTTTTCTTTCGATCCGCTCTGGGGAGCACGTTCCCCTCGGAGCGTGGTGTTTACCTGCGGGCAGGTTATGTGGGTGGTGCCCGTGGAGCCCGTGTCCCCCGTCGTGGTATCTCATCGTTTGTGGGTTCTTTAACACAGACGGTTGAACCCAAGTAATCGTTTACGAGGACTAATCCCCTGTTTGGGTGATTAAAACTGCAGGTTGTGGACGTGTGCCTGTCTACCTGTCAAAGGTGGAGAGGAGTGGAACTCACCTGGAAAGGAAGGGGTGAGCCTGGAGAAGGTTAATGAGTATGAATAGGGAGGTGACCTGAGCCCTGGAGGTAATGGGATTGAGCAGACTGAGGAAGTTGACCTTTATCCCATGTAAGAGTGACAATCCCAACGACCCGGTATCATCGTGGGAGATTCCAATGGTTTTGATGACTTTGGTTCCACGGCACCGAGAGGTGGGAGAGCAGGACTCCATCGAGCTCTGGATGAAGATCTTATTAGCTGAGAGTCATATTTGTCGAGATCCTTATTGTTGTGGTCTTGTCTATTGTTGGGATTTCGTGGACAAACAGGGCCTGGCTGCATTCTCTTCCATGGAATCTGAAGTTAACTAGACAAAGTGTTAATGCTTCTAGCTGACTCGGCTTGTTTGTGCAGGCTACGTTTAAGGTCCCGTTTGTGTTTATCCTTTGATCTTGGTATTGGCTGGGTCACAAGCTGTGCGGTGGGGGTGGTCTGGAGTCCCAGATGCCCTTTGCACTCGGGTTTCGTGAAACTAGATCTTGCCGAGTCGACACGGCCGTCTGTTTTGCAGCCATTACCTCCTTGGACGTTTGCGTGATCTTGCTGTCTGCTTCATGACATCCTTTATGTCGTGTTTGTAACATAGCTGAGATTTCCATGGTAATTTTGACTGCATTTGCATTTTGATTAGGCCTCTGCTGATGGATATAGACATGGATTATGAAAGGCCAAATGTCGAGACCATAAAATGTGTGGTGGTTGGAGACAACGCCGTTGGCAAGACCAGACTAATCTGCGCACGGGCGTGCAATGCCACTCTCACCCAGTACCAGCTGTTGGCGACGCATGTGCCGACCGTTTGGGCGATAGATCAGTATCGCGTCTGCCAAGAGGTGAGTTGCCAACAGTCACCCGGTAATTGTTCGGTTACCGATTTTTGTGGTTTTTGCTCGGTGTTAACTCGCCGTGAAGTCTGCGCTCAGCAGTTTGGCATTTTTGAAATCTATATTGATTTTGGGTGCCCGCTTATTTATAACGTTTCTCTAAAACAATTGCATCATCAAAATCTGTGATAAGCCATCTTGGAATTGTAGGCACTTGCATCACTCACTGTTTACAAGCCCCAAGTTTACTGGCAGCGTAATCGCTGCTGGCAGCAAGTTTGCTGAAGATCAAATCGAACGTGAGTTGAAATCCAATGAAATGCCATTTCAGCACTGAAAAGCCAAAGCGTGGTTTGGAAAGCTGTTGAGTCGACCGTCATGGGCGGTCATTCACTGCCGTCTTTGTGAGCGGTCGTTCGCTCTTTGTGCATGTGATTGATCCCATGTGCAGGGTATTTTGCAATGTTCCACATGATGATCTGCTGGTGATGTTTTCATTATTTATTTTGTTTTTGTGTACGCGATATCTCTCGTCTCTGTGGATCTTTCTTTGTTGTTGGTGTTGTTTGTTTATTTGTTTGTCCAATCGAGTTGGCGACGTCAATCCATTATCGAGTTAAGATGGACAGTTTGCCAATCCCATCTCATATCTGATTGAAATCCTGATTCGCATCTTGTGCTGACTCCTTTGTCGCAACCTCTTCTATCCACTTTGTCGTGTTCGTCATTGGCAGGTCTTGGAGCGTTCTCGTGATGTGGTGGATGAGGTCAGTGTGTCCTTGCGTCTTTGGGACACATTTGGAGACCATCACAAAGATCGACGCTTTGCTTATGGCAGGTGAGCGTGACAGCATGAAGTGGAAGATTTGGATAATGATCAAACTACGCCGTGTGCTGTCGATGGTGTGATGCTACCTAACTTTGTGTTGGGATCCGATTTATTCCTCACGTTCTATTTTTGGGGATCTCAGTTGATTTTATTGCATAATTGATCCTCAGACGAGGAGCTTTCACGTACAACTTGCATGAATTGCAAACACATCCACATTAGGGATTTTAGTGCCGTGAGTTGCGTGTTCAGATGGGACCACCAATAAGGTTGACCAAAATATCTTGGATCGAGCAATTTGGGTTGCAGTTGGGTTACTGGCTGTGCTTTTTCTTTGACGGTAACTTGGCTCTCCACATTTTGGACTTGTAGCTGGTGATGCAACGTCGTCGAGTGATTTTGGCTTCGATGCATTGAATGTTTTGAAAGTGCACGGTCGACACCACAATAATCAGAGGTGCAGAAAGAGGGAAATTGGTATGTATATATATATATATATATATATATATATATATATATATATATATATATATATATATATATATATATATATATATATATATATACTTTTTAAGAATAAAAAGACTCTGTGGTAAGCAAACCTAGTGGACACTTTTTACAGGTTTGGTACATTTGTTCTCATTCGTTCGTTCATGTGCAGCATGACTGCTAGTTTGCTTCATTGTTGTGTGGTTATTTTGTGACATGGCTAGGGTTCCAGCATAACTCGCCTCCTCTTAGTTAACCAGACACTGGCAGCAAGGTTAAATGTCTGCTCTGAGTCAGGGATGAAGGTTGTTTGATTCTGACCATGGCTCATTCATTCATTCATTCATTGGGATCATACTCCGTGCAGAGCGTTGGTGCTGCCAAAGCAGTCTTCTTGGCTATTGGACACAATTTTGCCAACCTCGGAAGGATGACAGGCAGAGTCAACCCCACCTGGTATTAATTCAACAGCCAGGTGGGATTTCAACTCAGAATCCTAGGATCCCAAGGCCACCACCCTAACAATTAAGCCAACACCAGGCATGACCAATGGCTGAATGCTACCAAATACTTTAAAATCATAAAATGGTTCCTTCCTTGACACTCAGCATTAAAAGGATAAAGCATGGACAAACCTGGAAGGAGGGAGGAGGGATTGCCCCACTGAGTGCGGAGAGAAAAGCAAAGTCATAAAGAGGCACTCACCACTGGAACCCAGAGTGCTTTGGGAAGTGGTCACTTCCCCACCAATCTCAGTGGCTATTTTTGAAGCAAAGTCCAGTGTTGTATTTGTCCACACATGTGACACTCAGCATTTCAAAGGATTGAGCATGGACAAACAACCGCAAGTTCGTAATGCTAGCGCAGGCTTTGTGATTTGTGTTTCAGATCCTCCATAAGCCTTCTTCCCAATCCTATTACAATAAAATAATGTCAGTTAATCAGTGTGCCTCCCACATAACTCCAAAACCATGAAACCGAGCAGCCTGAAACTTTGCATGCACACTAAGGTACCTCCAAGGAAGTGCAATAGTGAAAATTGGGTGTTTGGGGAATGAAAACACCCCTTTTGAAGATTACGGCCTTATTTAATGCTTTCCTTTATCAGGCGCATCCACGGTTGCCTCTCTGGGGTCTTAATTAGTCTTTTATTTGTTTCTTTCTTTGGTTTGCTCAACCATGCCTTGAATTGGAACAGTCCACAGTGATTTAACAATGGGCTTTTTATTATTATTATTATTGTTATTAAAATTATTATTTTTATTTTTTCTCCCACTTTCCCAACTCATTATCGAATGCCTGATCATACATCTATGAATCTCTGGATACATTGCAATGCTTATAAACACCTGGATATGGAATTATTTGTGGCTTTATTTCATTTCCGCACATGCCATAACCTCAAGAATCTCTTGATCTAAACCAAATTACAAAATTTAAGCTCCAGAATTGAATTTAGCAGCAGTTCCGACTGCTGAAAAAAAGTCTTAATTTGTCGAATTTGAACAGAGTTTCATATTTCAAGTGTCTCTGGGAGGTGTTTAATATGACAGATCGGTAATCACTTGCCAAGCCAGCTGTACCTTAACAGTTTTGTTGGAGTGCTTAAGCCACTTTGTGAGCGTTCTACAACATTCACACTCACTGAATACTGTATATCCATCGATATATACACACCATGTCCAGTGGCCACTCACCTGTGTTGGCCCCACGTTGTTCTGCTGTGTATTGGGCGAAGGCTGGCTCGCTGAAAATGTGCACTTTTATTTTACACTATGTTTCCTTCCTGCTTTTGTATGCTCTTTTCATTATATGACCCATAACTTTGGCATAGATAAATACAAATAATACAAAAAAGAAACATTTCGTTAACATAATGGCAGGATAACCAAGAGGTACGCATACTCGCTCTAAGCTGTCTCATCTGGGGTTGAATTCCTACCCAGCTATATAAAATGTCATCCCGGTGTTTCGCTCTGCCTGCCTCCCTCGCCCCTCGCCCTCCCTGCCTCCCTCCCTCTCTCGTCCTGCCTGCCTGCCTCCCTCCTTCTCTCGCCCTGCCTGCCTGCCTCCCTCTCTCGCCCTGCCTGCCTGCCTCTCTCCCTCTCTCCCAGCAAAGCGATGGCTTGTATTTGCAAGTATAAAAATTAATAAACACCACCGTCGGATTTTAAAAAATGTTCACCAACTATCAGTGTTGACAGACTTACTTTGGCTTAACATCCTCGGTATTGGTTGGATGACGGTTGTTGCACCATGTTGCATGTGATGGACAAGGCACACAGATGCATCGCCCTGCTTGCGAAAAACCAGGATGACAGTTTATAGCTGGGTCAAGATTTGAACCCAAGATAGACTGCTCCACAGAAGAGTGTGCATTCATCCCTCTCAACTATCCTGGTGAAACCATATTTGTGAGCATCCACCCATTAATAAATCAGAGAATTTTGAATTTATACACATTGGTCACAGAAGCTCAAATTTGTTACTTTGCCGGAATGAGTTGATGCTACATTCGAATTAATAAAAAATTATCAAGAAACGAGAGTCCAAAGTGTTTTTTTTTTGAAGTTTATTTTGACGTCTTTATCCCATTTTCATGATGCTGGCAAAATTTGTAGGCTTTGCATGCTTCTACTTGTATGCTGGGCTTGTAAGTCAGCTCGGCAGATTGTACATTTTCTGGGTTTTGATTGGTGAAAGGCTGCGCACCGTCAGTCCAGTGAGCATCCCCTGTGGAAAGTGGCCATTTGATGCTGGACTCATTGAATTAGGAGAGGAAAGCACCTCCTTTTGCAGGAAAATTGAGCTTTTCTTCACCATTTTTTTTAGTTTTGGCAAATTATCAACATCTACATTACTTTGTTTTTATACTTTAACTGAATAGGTTTGTCTTGCTTGTGAAATGTGCTTTATCTTGAGCCTTCATAGACCTTGCATTGCATAATGTCTCTGCATTGAAACAACTATAACTATGACTATCACCACCATTACTCCTACTACTACTATGAATGCCATCAATTCTTGTAGGGAAGGTTTATGGTTCAGGTTTTTCACAAACCAGCTGACTATTCCTGACATTAAACTGAAGGTAGTCAGAGCAGGAGTTTGTAATTTCAAGGTTCTGGCGATAAGTCGCCTCCCCTTCACAGTGGGATATTTAGCATCCACCAAGATGTGCTAGCAGATGGGACAGCCGACATAACGCCCATCTGAGGGCTGGCTCACTTTGGGATTTGACCCTTTCCATGCAAAATACTGCAATGACTGTTTTATCATGTGGTTGACATTGGAGCCCAGGCTAGATGGCTCAAAGGTGTGCACACACCTCTTGGTCATCCTGCCAGCCCGATGCATTGCTTTAACTACTTTTGAGAAATAAAAATTCCTTTTTAGAAGCAGGATGGAGAACGCTCAGCACGTACTGTTTGTTAGTTTGTCTAGTCTTTTGGAATGGTGGTACTTGTCCAAACTAGAATGGCACGAGGTAGATCACATACCTCTGCCAGGCTTAACAGTTTATGTTTTGTATCTAACTGTTGAGCCAATTCTGTATCCTGACCTGAAGCAAGATTTAATCGGCTTGCGCTTGTCAACTATCCAACTCGTCCATCAAGTTTTTCGTCTGAATCCGTCCATAATTTTTTATTTTGAGATATCGTACACACACACACACACACACACACACACACACACACACACACACACACACACACACACACACACACACACACACACACACACACACACACACACACACACACACACACACACACACACACACACACACACACACACACACACACACACACACACAGAGGGGTGACAACATAACCCCCATCCACATTTTGGTGGTGGAGGTCACCAGTGAAAGGTGAAATGCCACCAAAGTAGAAAACCTGCTCCTCTACCAACTTGCCTTCCTGCCTCAAATTCGCAAATGATCATTTTTCACAAACTTATTGAAACATCACGTTGCAATAAAGAGCATTCCTTCCGACTGTCAATCTACTTTGTTTTGAGAGTGATGTCGATCAAACATTTGGCTTAAATGCAGGATAAATGGGGTGACTCAGTGTCACAAAGCTAAGTCGGAGGGACTCACTACAAGCTAACAATGGAGATTTTGATCAGGCCGAGTGAAGTTGGGATTGGTTGACAGTCCATCTCGATCAGCCTCTACAATCTCCATGGAGCAAAGGTTCAGAATACATTTTTTTTTTTTTTAAAAGTTGAAATTCAAACACCACCAGGGGATAATCATGCAGAACAATGCGCAATGAAATGATTGTTTGATCGCAGCCATAATCAACGCACAGTACACTCAACGTATCTCCAAACAATGTTCTTGGAGTTTCAGTGCTCAAATGGCATTTCATTGAATTTCCATGTCTTGTTGGATTTAATCTTTGGCAAACTTCTGCGTTATCGGTACTTTGATTACTTTTTTTTTAATGCATTTTTATGATCGCTGTCATAGTGTAACAAATTATCTGCATGAACAAACCAATTATCTCCACTTTTTGCAGAGCAATGTGCTCTGGTCTTTTATTTATTTATTTATTTATTTATTTTTAACAGTTGATCTCAGGCTCATTGAGAATCTTGTAAATGGATGTCATGTTTTAGATTTTGTATATATGTATATATATATATATATATATATATATATATATATATATATATATATATATATATATATATATATATATATATATATATATATATATATATATATATATATAGACAGAGGTGGCTGTCCATTTGGTCTGTTTGCAATTTATACTGATTGGATGTGTGAAGTTAGGTGCAATGTCATTGGCTCCTGGCAAGATGGAATAATTCATCGTATAGGCTTATTGAAATCTGACTCCATATTTGATTTTTGTAAACTCATGGCCTAAATAACTGTCAAGTTGGAGTGAAAGTGGAAAAAAAAATGGGAAAAGGACTCTGTGGGACATGAGGTAGCGTGACTCCAAATATATATATATATTTTTTGTCCACTCATCTAAATATAGTGATTGCATGAATACTTTCCAAAGGTGCATCTCGTCTTACTACCACATGACTGTCCAACACTGCAGCCAAGAGAAGTCAGCTTGAAAATCCTGAACTTGAACAAGCATTAAATACGGCTCACGGAGGCAAAAGAGATGGTCAGAACCAGTCTTTGGATATCGTGAGCAGGTTCAGAACAAGCCTTGAAAGTGGGAAGTGGGACGGAGGGGGGTTGGTAGTGATGGGGTTGGTATAGAGAAGACGGATTGACAGACACACACTGACATTTATTATTAGATATATTCTCCGCCAATTGGTCAGTCAGTCTGTCCGTTCAGGGAGGGGCTTCAAAATCAAATTGCCCTCATTTTGTTCGCTCTTTAGAGCTTCGCTTGGAAAGCTTGCACCACCTTACACTCTCGGCTTTCATCATAACTATAATTCGATATCTGATGTCATTTTTTGTAGTCGCTAAGATGGTTTAATACTCAGTTGCAGAAAAATTGGGTGCATATTGGCATTTTTACATAAAAATGTGTTCCAATAGCTGTTTTGAATGTATTTGGGGTGTTTGGTGGGGTGGGAGGGAGGTTTGGGGTGGTAGAAAAGTGAGGATGGGCTTCCCTGGCAGGGAATTTTAGTTCTGTTTTGAATGTATCTGGTCAGATGGGAGAGGGAGGAGTGAGAGTTCCCTGGCAGAGAATTTTCGTTATAATCTATTTTGAATGTATCTGGTCAGATGGGAGTGGGAGGAGTGAGGAGAGGGAGGGAGGGAGGGAGAGTCAGGTTCCCTGCTCGGGAAAACTGAAGTTGAGGATCGAACTGTAGTCAAGTCAAGCCAGAAGTAAATCACTCCACACCCTCTCACTCCTCACACACAACTCCTTCCTCTTCCCACCCTCCCTCTCCCCTCTGCAGTGTGCATGATGATGGGGGAGAGGAGAGAGTGGGGATAGAGTGGGAGGCAGGGGTGGGTGGGGAGAAGTACATGGACATGTATTCACATATGTGAAGGAAATGAATTGTGTAGATTACATCATTTCTAGATCTGACCAATTCCATCCATTGGGACCCTACTCTGTGCAGAGCGTTGGTGCTGCCTCAGCAGTCTCCTTGGCATTTGGACACAATCCTGGATGGGTCGCCACTCCGACACAGGATATCAGGAAGCTGGCACTCATTTTGCCAACTTCGGAAGGATGACAGGCAGTCAACCCCACCTGGTATTAATTAAACAACGGAGTGGGATTTGAATTCAGGATCCGAAGATCCCAACCCCCACCACCTTTTTTTTGTCTACATTGTCTAGGCTTGTATGAGAGGTAAAACAACGCACGACAAGAAGGGCGGGAGTGGGAAAGACAAAACTGTGGGGAACAGAGACATGAGAAGATCTGTGGAAGGGAGAGGGATGGGGCGGGGAACATGGGGTGTACAAGATGAACATTACAGGGACTTTCAGGAAGGAAAGCAGGGAATTTGAAGGAGGTTGGGTTGGGGTGGATTAACAGGGGTACAAAAGACTTGGTTTTGGATGGGAGAAGATAAGCGATTGTGGTGAACAGCTGTCTTGAAGACCTGGAGGGAAGAATGGAATTCAAGAGAGTGAGAGAGTTTATTTCAAAGGTGGGAAAAAGAGGAATTTAAGAGTGAAGGTGAGCAGTGATTTTTGCGATTTTGGTCGTTTTACCAGCAGGGGGTTGATGGCGGACCTTGAGCGCCCTGCGGAAATATGGTGGGGACAAATCGCAGAGAGAGTGGGGGGGGGGAGGAGACTGCAGAAGACAGCAAGACCACCAACCTGCCTGTGGTGAGAGAGTGAGAGGCCCAAAGACTCAGCCTCACGGCAGGAGATACCAATGATCCTAAATGTCTTGGTTTCCACAGCGTGAAGCCAAGAAAGATGAGAGGCAGGAGCACCAGCCCAGAGGGGAGAGCAGTACTCCAGCAGGCTGCGGACAAAATCACCCTAACCATTAAGCCAACACCAGGCATATATCTGAAGGATTGGCAGTATGAATCTTGTTCAACTCTGTGCAGAGAATCCAACTCAAGGTGTGTGTGTGTGTGTGTGTGTGTGTGTGTGTGTGTGTGTGTGTGTGTGTGTGTGTGTGTGTGTGTGTGTGTGTGTGTGTGTGTGTGTGTGTGTGTGTGTGTGTGTGTGTGTGTGTCCATCCGTCCGTCCATAACTCCAAAACCATGAAGCCTTGTGGCCTGAAACTTTGCATGCATACTAAGTGAACTCCAAGGGAGTGCAAGAGTGAAAATTGGGTGTTTGAGTTAATTAAAGCATCCCTCTTGAAGATAATTAACGGCCTTCTTTAATTATGTCCTTCATCAAGGCTCTCCCTTGCTGGGGTCTTCATTTTTTTGGCCTGCTTTTTTTTTTGGGGCCTGCAAATCGCTTTGTTTGGCCTGCTCAACAATGCCTTGAGTTGAAACAGGTCATAATGGTTTATTGATGATTAAAGCACTCAAAATGTTTTTGTTTTTTGTTTTTTCATTTTCCTCACTCATGTCATCGAATGCCTCATCTTCGTACCTGCAAATCACTGTACACGTAGCTTTTGTAACTGCTATAGTTTTCAAATTTGGAGCTTGGAGCGATTTCATGCATTTTGATACGATTTTTCCATGATCTACTGTCACGGACTAATTAAAGTATATAATTTGTGTTTGGAGGATTGGATGACGTGAACTAAATAACTCGATCAGGAGTGAAATCTGAAATGTAAAGAAATTGGTGATGTTTAGTGTTTTGCGGGCATGTGCCATGACTAATCGGCTTGCTTTCGCTTGTCAAGCCAGCCGTTCCTTCACCGTCTCATCGGAGTGCTTGCTTGAGTGCTTAAGCCACTTGCCGAGCATCTTCCACTACTACAGTCAATGTCGGGATGTAGTCAGTCGCTACAAGGTATAGATATGCAGACAGCACACACGGCCATGGTACATATGGGTACATTTGGAACTGTAAAGTCTCCGTGGGTGTGCGTGCCTGCCTGCATGCTTGGTTACGGGTGTCGTGGGGGTAAAGTTTCATCCCGTATCTTATGATGATGATGGTGGTGGAGGTTTTAACTTTTCATCTCAGCAGCGTACGAGTGATCGTGTTTTCCTTTGTCTTTGTCTTTGTGACTATTTCTGAAGCAATTTGTTATTTTATCTGACTCAGGTGTGCTTCAGCAAGGTTACGTGGTTTCTTTGTGAGTTTCAAAGCAAAATACATTTGATAACACCTGATTTCCAAGCCGCTTGTTGCATAAAAATGTTTTCTAAATTGCAGAGCCAATTTCTTTTTCTTTCCATCTGTCACTCAACGATTGGCAGCTTTTTTGTGAAGAATAATGTTTATGTATATTTTCTTAAAATGTCTAAATGCAACCTTGTTTTTTTTATTTTTTAAATAATTTCTTTATTGACATTCCCCAAAAACAAGGGTGAAAGTCACTCAATATTTTTTTGGGTTGTATACAGTACGTACTATAGTCAGTAATCACACTGAATCCAATCTGCTGATTCCCGAAAAATTGGTGTGTGTGTGTGTGTGTGTGTGTGTGTGTGTGTGTGTGTGTGTGTGTGTGTGTGTGTGTGTGTGTGTGTGTGTGTGTGTGTGTGTGTGTGTGTGTGTGTGTGTGTGTGTGTGTGTGTGTGTGTGTGTGTGTGTGTGTGTGTGAGAGCGTGTTTGGGTTTTTTTTTGTTCATATAGCATAACATATTGTTGCGGTTCTCGGAACCACATGCATACAACAGATAGGTGTTCCAAGACAGTTATGCCATTAATATACATGCAGATAGACCCCTTCCTTTTGTTTAGTGGGAAGACAAGGGAGTGCGTTGCGATGGTCTAATAGTTAGAATTATTAAATCATTTTCCCCTTTTATTTTATCCCCACTCTTTTTCTTTTCTTTTCTGAGGGGAATCTGTCTGCTTGCCCCCTCGTCTCGCCTGCCATAACCGTGCATCAACGTCTACCCGAAACCAGACATGTGCGGCAAGTTGTGTACGCTTTGGCAGCAAGGGTGCACCAAGTCTGCCCAAAACCAGACATGTGCGGCGAGTCACAAACGCTTTAGCACCCAGGTGGGTGGGCTTTACCGGCGTCTGCCCAAAACCCAGCCCAAGCTGGCGGACCACGTGAGGGGTCGGAGCCAGTCGAAACACCCGACTCGGGCAATGACGTTGGATTCGGCATGGCGCCTCCCCCGAGCCTCGGCTCCACAAAGGACGGAGAAATCCTCCGTGTTTAGAATTGAGAAGTGTGTGTGTTCGGTGTGGGTGTTCTTCACGTGGAGTGTTCCTGTTACTTGACTCTGCCCACGTCTCGCCTTGACGAACCGCCTCCTGCCTGGTCCTGCCTACTGCTCCATCCTCGCCCTCTGGACTCCGCCCTTCTCCACTCAAGCGCCTCCTTCAGAACGCGATCTCCACACATGCGGCTGTGGCCAGAACAATGCGACTATTGTCGGGTACCACACCACGGAGCATCCCTCCCCCAAAACGCCCAGGTACCAAAAGCTATAACCTCAACTCCCCTCCCTCCCTGGCTGCAAAAATCCCTTTTCATTGGGGTTTCTTTTGCTGTGTGTGTGTGTGTGTGTGTGTGTGTGTGTGTGTGTGTGTGTGTGTGTGAGTGTGTGTGTGTGTGTGTGTGTGTGTGTGTGTGTGTGTGTGTGTGTGAGTGTGCTGGCGCCTGTCTTAAGTAAGCCTGTACAAGATCCTTATTGTTACTGTAATTAATCTGGCGTCAAGTCTGCACTGTCTGCTTTTGTAAGTTGCTTGTATTAATGCTGCTCCCCACACCTCTCTCCTCTTTCCCTGCATTACATACCCAATAAATCTTTGTTGTGCCACATGCTTTTCCTCGCTTGCTGTTAATAAATAATTTTCCTTAGGAATGTTCCCAGTTCGCCTTTGTCTTTTCTCTCATTGGTCCAGAATGGTTCGAATCCAGGTTTAGCCGGGTCTTTATTCCCAACAATCCATTCCTTTTAGCTGGTACGTCCTTGGCAGTGCCGCTCGGCTGCATCCGATCCGGTGGAGTGATCCGGTTCGGACAAAGCGTACCGAGGGCGTGGTTCCCCGGTGGTTAAACCGCATGGTTAATTAGGTAACCCGATTCCATAGACGGGAGGACCCTAGGTCACGCGGTGGAGTTATTGGCGTCCACGGACGCTAAGCGACCCACCGCGTCACGGAATTATCCATGAGTGACTGCCTACAATTTTGGGGAGTCTGTTGGGAATCAATGTAGCTTCCCCCACCTCGTGGTCTTCTCACCCAACCCCGCCGGCCCACAACAATATATTCTCTCTGCTAACTCCCCAACCCACACCTGTCTGTCTCTGTCTCTGTCTCTTTGTCCCATCCTCCTCCCACATCTCTCTTTCTCTCTCTCTCTGGATGGTGTTTATCTCCATTTGTGTTTTAGATGGTGGTCATCTTCAGACAGATAGATCTCCCTCCCCTCACTCTGCCTTCCCTTCCCCCGCTTCTCCATCCTTCCTCGCTTTACCACCCCTCCCTCCTCTCTGCCCCCCCCATCAGCAAAGCAATGGGTGGTATTTGTTAATATATAATAAAGCAGGAGTGTCTCTCTGTCCCCAACGACTCCTTGAGCTTTCGGGCTCGGCCCGCCAAACTTTATGTGGAACCTCCTTGAGGTCCCAGCGTATGTCTTGAGGTGGGTGGGAGGTTTCCTGAATTTCTTGATGCGATTATGATTTTGAGTTGTCACCTGCATGAAGCTGCTCTCTGCATGTAAACTCATTGACTGGTTTGGCATTAGCCGTTTCGCCATTTCCTGCATGTGGAAACCTTCGCTGGTTCGGTGATATCTCAATATAATTGAAATTTTGTGTTTCCACCCGTACGATACTGATCTTTCTCCCAAAGATGGAAAAAAGACAAGGAATGCAGTCTCTCAAGAAGTTTTGCAGTGAATTGAATTGTCTGCATGGAAACTCATTCGGGGGTTCGCCATTCGCCATTATCGCATTGTCATGATCTGTGTAGAAACTTTTCCGTCAACTTCATACCACGTTTGCTTGACTTTTTTGCTATTTTTCTGTAATAACCCATTTCTTTCATCACGGCACAAAAGAGCCAATTCCCCCTTCCCCAGCCAACATCACCATCGTCATTGTTATCAGCTTCATCCTCATCATTAAAGGCACATTGATTTTACACAGTACTACTCCCACAGTTTTGGGGCTGACTCCACCAAATTTTCTGTGCAGCTTTTGGGGTCTGTGCAAGTGTTCTCAAGTGGGTTGGAATTTTCATAAAATTTCTCAAAACATTTTTTCTTTGAGATTTTGGGCTCCCACCCATGCACAGCACGGGTACCTTGCTCGTATAAATGTGATGTTATAACAGTTAGAGCGTCCACTCTGAGTTTGGAAGGTCAGTGGTTCAAAGACTTTAAAAGTGGTACGTGCTGCTTCCTTGCTTGACGCTCAGCATTTATATGGATAGAGCACGGACAAACAATGCTGTGAAGGCAATGACGAACCACGTAGTGTGAACCTTGCTACGGCAGCACCAACGCTTTGTACGGAGTACGGTACAGCTCATTTGATGTTACACACGTATATATGTTTACCCATGAGAAGTTGCTCTCTAGCCTTGTGGAAGAGAGGGGATTATTCATCTTCACTGATGGCGGTGCCATTGCCAGCATATCGATTGCAGTGTGCAATAAAACTGGGTTTAAACGGATGTTTTAATGTCAGCTCACAGTCCATCATTATTATTGTGACATTTTGTGGTCTTGTGATCTTTTCGGTTTGGGTGCTTGGAGTTTTGTTATTGATCTTGTCTGAAAGCTCTTTGTCATAGCTAGTCTTTTTCATCAAAAGTGAAATTGGGGTTGGTGATAACTCTCATACAATTGCAATCTCTATTTCTTAGGTCGGATGTGGTGGTTTTGTGCTTCTCAATTGCAAACCCCAATTCGTTGTTCCACGTCAAGACCATGTGGCTTCCAGAGATCAAGCACTTTTGTCCTCGTGCACCTGTTGTACTTGTGGGCTGCCAAATTGATCTCCGCTACGCCGACTTGGAGGCTGTGAACCGTGCACGCCGACCTCTTGCCAAGTGAGCTTTCCTAATACTGGTGTGTCTTAAAGTGGCGTCCAATTTTTGTATTTCTAAACGGGTGTTCTTGTAATGCTTGAGTGACATTACTGTATCAATGACATTGTTCAACATGTTTCTTTATCTCTGTATGTATTATATAACAATTTATTGTGTCTGTGATCGTGCCGACCGAAACCTAAATTCATATCTCCAAATAGTCTTTTAGCTCACCTCACCTGGAATACAGCAGAAGGGAGTTTATGGGATGGTGTGTCCATCCGTCCACAAACAATTGCAACTTCTCTGAAACTTGACCAAAACCATCACCACCAGAGATGTACCAAAGTTTGTTCACACCATTAAAAAAATATATGCATGGGTATTTACTTTTCTCTGTGTTACATATTTTGTGGGTTATTCATGCCCATCAGTGGTTCCTGGTTTTCTTATCCAGCCCTTACCAGATGAGCACCCAGGGGTATTGCCCCTATTTTTTTATATTTTTTTTACCTTGGGTGCGCAAAGCGAAAAGTGTGTTTAAGCATTTGGTTCATGCCTGTCTGTCCACAGAGGTCGGTCTATGATCGAGTAACTGCTCATTTTATAATGGCTTTCATATTTTGAATACTCTCGAACACAAATCAAACCTGCAGTTTAGCAGTTCCTTGGTTCTGAATTTGGCAAGTTATGTAGAATCCCATCCTGAATGCACATGAACACAGAGAAATGTACTTTTTTTAATGTGTGCTTGTCTGGCAGTGAAACTTTAAAATCATTACAAACAAGAAACTTAGTGTTTCGGGACATCATAAAGGACATAAATGGTCACGCAGAACTAATGTAATGTATTAAATAAGGTGGTGTAAAATACATTGCATCAATGAAGGTAAACCTCTGAAAAAAAAAAAAAATGGAAGTTTTTTTGCTTTGCCTTTTAAAACCTCTTATTTGCAATTGATTTATATGATTGAACACTACAGAACACAAATCGCCTTCTTGTCATTGGCAAAAACTTTCTGTTTAGTACTTTGAAAAATATTCATGCTGTCTCATGCCCTGAGGGCAGAGTATCTGTGATATTCAGCCAAATATGGCGGTGCTCGCGCTGTTTTGTACAAAACGCAAAGCAAGAGTTGAAAATAAAATACCCTTCCCATGTCCCTTTTCTCAAGACTGCATGGGGTAAGGTGTTCTATGAACTCTCCAGTTTGTGTCGTCGTTTTGCTAATTCAACTCTTATATGTTGAAGATAAAATGATGCATAAAGAAACTTTGTCGATTTGTAACCTACCCCTTCCCCACTGTGACCCCACTTCCTTGTATCTAGTAACAATCTTTTCTCTCTTTAAAATAGATTAATTCCTAGTTATTCCTCCTCCTCCTACTCCTTCTCTTCTAAACCATGTATGCAATTTATTTTAACCTTTTGATCACAGCTTTACTTGGCTGTGTAACTAAGGGACTGACAATTCGATAAAATATCGAAGTATCTCAATAGTCTTTGTGACTGTACCATGCAACTGTGAGTACAATATGGTGGATACTTTGTAAATAGCATCTTGTTTCGTTTTAATGCAAAAATATTAAGTTCAATCGGGTAAAACATGAGTAATAAAAGCATTCCTATGTATGCTGTTGTGTTTGTTCCTCTGCATAATCGTGGCATGCAGAATAATTTGGCCAGTCTGTGCAAAATCCTTTGTTTTTGAAGTGCAGTCACTTTTTATAGCCGGTTCTGCAATGAGAAAAAGATCCTTCATTGTTGCACTATATCATCTATTAATACAATTGCAATATAAAACAAGACAAAGAGCAATCGGAGATTGCAGACCCTCGCCAGGACTTGTTTTGTGTGGTGTCTGTGTACTGGTGTGTTGTGTAATTAATAAGAGACATAACTAGAACTGGCAGTGATGGGTACCCGGTTTAAACCGGGTACCACGACGTCCCGCTTTGATGCCACCCCACTTTGATCGGACACTTGACCCTGACCTATGATGTTTATTATCAGAATGGTATTAAAATAAATGAAATTCAAATCAAATGGAAGACCAAATTGGTACAGTCCTGCATTTGAGTCATCAGAAGGAACCTAAACAAGCAAAAAGCAAAGATTGAGTCATCTGCAGAAACCTGGATAGGATTTGGATTTCAGCTGCTGCTACTCTGCCCTCGAACCGCCTTGTTTAAAATAAAAAAATTCAATAAACCTGGATGCCAGACCATGCATCTGATAAGATTGAAATTTAAAACGTATTTCTCCATGACTACCTGATCATAATTATGAAGTTTCACATCGATCGATGAAGCGGTTCAAAAGAATATTTTTTTAAAGATATTGGATTTATCCAATATGGCTGCCAGACCATGTGACATTAATTATTTGTGAATACCCTGGTATCCCCCAAGACTTCGGGAACATTTGTGTGAAGTTTCCCCTCGATGTCAAGCCGTTCTGGAGAAGATTTTTTTTTTAATATATTTTAGGGTAAATCCAATATGGCTGCTAAACATGATGTCATGTGTAAACGTTTTTCCCCTCATGGATAGGTGGTCATACTTGCACAGTTTCACCTCAATCTGTTCAGCCGTTTCAGAAATTTTTGAAGGTTTTTTTTGTTATTGTTGTTTTTAAACAATATGGCTGCCGAAAAATGTGACTGATGATGTCATGAATTTTTTTCTTGTTTTTTTTTCTTTTTCTTTTCTGTTGACCAATTTATCCTGAGATGACCCTCAAAATTTCCATACTGATTGGATGTAGTGTTCTATGTATGCAATTATGATGTCATAATGAAAGCACCTGTGACTTCATGAAAAAAAAAAAAACGCACATTCCCCACTTGCCATGTGCCAAGTTTCAATTTTTTCCTTGGTGCTGTTTTGGAGATAAGAGGTCCAAAGTTTTTCCTTTTTCCAACATATCTGCACACCATGTGACCTATGACGTCATAATCATGAGAGCATTTTATATGAATAGTCACTCCCATGGTGAAAATTTCGTCTCAATCCGACAAGCAGTTGCAGAAAAAAACACTCGTGTTTGCGGACAGAGAGCATCTGAAAATGCAAAGCCTGTCCACGTCCGCTTTGTATTCAGACTTCTGCTTATTCTGTATGCTAAAACATGACAAACAGCTAAAAACATATATAATAAAAAAAACGAGAAGGGCACTCAGTAGAGCACATACATCTGCCTGGCTGAACAGTTTACAGTATTGCACTGATAGGCCCGATCTCGATCTGGATCTCCAGAATCAAATCGGCTTGTTCTTGTCACCGACCAAACTCCTCTACCTAGTTTTGTCCAAAGTAGTCCACAACGTTTTTGAGATGTCATGCTATATATCGTTTTTGACTCGAAGATGAAGAATCGCTTCAAAAAATTAGTGTCTGGATGTTCACCAAAATCTGATTAATTTGTCCTTGTCACACACCCAACCTGCCCACCAAATTTCATTCGAATCCTGCACACAACAAGCAGACAGGTGTGAAAACATTATTTCTGTACATCGCAGACGGCGGAGGTAAAAATACTAAAACTGTTACGATTTTAGATGACCTTGACCTTTTGACCTCAAAAGCACTAGGCTTCAGTGACCTGATATGCAAATCCTGCTCAACCCAGGTCAAAAAACCAGTAAAGACCAGTAGCTTACTGGTCAACTGGTACCAGTAAAGCCAGTTGGTTTCTTACTGGTTTTAATATGGAAATTGGAATAGAGTGATATATTACCAGTTGAAATACAATTGTATTTAACTAACTGGTATCAACTGGGACCAGTACATTGTAACTGGTATCAACTGGGACCAGTACATTGTAACTGGTATCAACTGGGAGACCAGTACATTGCAACTGGTATCAACTGGAACCAGTAAGACTTTAACTGGTACAAATATGAGCTACTGGTTTTTTCAACTTGGAAATTGGAATTCTGACTGAATTTAACTGGTACCAGTTGAAACCAATAGAGACCAGTTAAAGACCAATTAGAACCAATAGAGACCAGTTAAAGATCAATTAGAACCAATAGAGACCAGTTGAAAATGTGTACTGGTTTTAACTGGTTTTTCGACCTGGGAAATTGCAAAACAATCAGATGGAAATTGATGATTTTGTGACCTGACCTTTGGACTTTTGATATTGACAGAACACAGGTTGCATTCGATGAATTGGGTCGCTGACATCTTGATATTTTATGCAACCTTGACCTTTTGAGTATTCGGTGACCCAATACGCAAATTCTTTAAATTTCAGGTCCATTGGATGAAAATTGATTTTATGTGACGTTGACCTTTGATCTTTTGACCAAATTAGTAATGTGTCATCTCCATATCGTAATCAAGCTTTGTGCAAAATTTGATGACAAGAGCTAAAATGGGGGGAAAAAATATTAATAATAAAAAGTTATGGCCTGGACAGACACAGGCAGACAGTCAGATACATGGACACACACACACACACACACACACACACACACACACACACACACACACACACACACACACACACACACACACACGTGGTTGGAAAGCCCCATCCCCCGCTGTGTGGGTGACGGGCTAAAGATAGGTTATTATCATCAACCTTTTGATGGGTGTCTCGTGCTGGTCTGCGCAGATAAATGTTTTTATTTATTTATTTATATTAAAACCTTGTAAAAACAAAACACAAAGTCGTACTTTGAGGAGTCTCATGGTTGTATCGAGTTACATGCTCACTTGGTTATCTTGAATAATAGTTGTAATATGCATTTATTGACAATTAGCGTTGCTGTTGTGCACATTGGGGTGAATTGTTGTGCATACCATTGTGGTATTAATCCATTGTGGATATCTTTGATTGCAGTAATCACATATAGAGATTAATATAACTGTTCTGAAGCGTTGCATGGTACTGGTTTGCGAAACAGCTCGACATTCATCCAAGATGTCACATTGTGATGTTATGGCTTGAAGGACAAAATTGGGGTTGGTGGAACAGTCTACAAGATACAAGTCATTATTTTGTCTTCATTTTAGGACATGTGTACATAATGCTACTAGTTTACCAGACTCGGTAAGTTGGCAACAGTAGCATAATGTTTCAGAGTGTCCGCTCTGAGTCTGTGAAGTGTGTTGGAACCCTGACCAAATCAAATGAAAGACTTCAAAAAATGGCACTTGCTGCTTCCTTTCTTGACACTATTTAAAAGGATTAAGCATGGCCAAGCAGCGATAGGTTGGCAATACGATTGCAGACTTTCAACCAGTTGGCCTCCTGCTGTGAAGTTTCTTCTGGTTACTTTATTATTTTATTTATTATTTTTTTTAAATGAAGGAACACACTATATTTTACAAGACACTAGCAGGAGTATCCGGCGTTGATTGGTGCTGTTCTAATCCTTTTGGCATTTTGAAGAAATCTTTTTATTATTATTATTATTTTTTTTTTTTTGTGGGTGCCTAAAATGTTTCCCTCCACCCATTAAGGAATAGGATTAGGGTTCATTTAACATTACCCTTTGCAGAGCAACAAAGGTTTAGGCACAATAGAGTGTTTTATTTATTTATTTATTATTATTATTTTTTTCCTCAATTTTCAAAAAAAACCTTTTTGCCTATATCACTCCCGGTACTCACTGATGAACCTCTGGAAGTTTGACGAAGATGTGTTTGGCCATCTCAGGAAAAATGGTGATGCAGACAGACAAACATCTCTTTTCATATATATATATATGTACAGTCATGGACAAAAATATTAGCACCCTTGAACTTTTTTCAAATAACTCAATTTTCTCGAGAAATAAGTTAAAATCGACAAAGGTATTTGGTGTCCACAATGCTTTATTTCACTGTTAATATGACAGAACCTTTGTTTTTGATTCAGAACTTAATATATCATTTTAAATCAGAAAATAAAAAGAAATGGCATTGACAAAATTATTGACGTCCTGGACTTAATATTTGGTATCCCAGCCTTTGGATAAAATAATTGCAGTCAAGCACTTCCTTTTGCCATGAATGAGCTTCCTCCACCTCTCTTCTGGTAGTTTTACCCACTCTTCTTGTGCAAACTGCTCCAGTTCTCCCAGATTTGAAGGGTGCCTTCTCCCAACTGCTGTTTTCAGATTTCCCCACAGGTGTTCAATGGGATTTAGATCTGGACTCATTGCTGGCCACTTCAGAACAGTCCAGTGTTTTGTCTTGAACCATTCCTGGGTGCTTTTTGAAGTGTGTTTGGGGTCATTCTTCTGCTGCACGACAAATGACCTTCGACGGAGACCCAGCTTTCTGACACTGGGTTGAACATTGTGCTCTAAAATACCTTGGTAATCTCCTGATGACATGCACACATTCAAGGCACTCAGAGCCAGAGGCAGCACAGCAACCCCAAAACATCACTGAACCTCCTCCATGTTTGACTATAGGGAAGGTGTTCTTTTCTTTGAAGGCTTCATTTTGTTTTCTGTTAACATAGAGATGATGTGCTTCACCAAAAATATCTCATTTAGTTTCATCTGTTCACAGGACATTCTCCCAGAAGGATTTTGGCTTGTTCAGGTGTGTTTTGGCAAACTACAGTCATCAGGCTTTCTTATGTCTCTGTCTCTGTCTCTGTCTCCATATATACATTTCTCTCTCTCTCTCTCTCTCTCTCTCTCTCTCTCTCTCTCTCTCTCTCTCTCTCTGTCTCTGTCTCTGTCTCTGTCTCTCTCTCTCTCTCTCTCTCTCTTTCTCTCTCTCTCTCTCTCTCTCTCTCTCTCTCTCTCTCTCTCTCTCTCTCTCTCTCTCTCTCGCTCCAGTGGGGTCCTCCTGAGTCTCCTACCATAGAACCCCCTTTCATTGAGTTGGCGATGGATGGTGCGAGTTGAAACTGTTGTACCTTGTGTCCGAAGGTCAGCTTCAATCTGTTTGGCAGTTGATCGAGGTGCTTTCTCCACCATTCAAACAATCCTTCGCTGCGATGTTGGATGAAGTTTTCTCTTGCAGCCACGTCCAGGGAGGTTGGCTACAGTACCAGTACCATGGGCTTTAAACTTCCTGATAACATTGCGTCTGGCGGACACAGGAACATCAAGGTCTCTGGTGATGGACGCGTAGCCTTGAGCTTGTCCATGCTTGGCTACAATCTTGTGTTTGACCTCCAAAGACAATTCTCTGGTTTCCTCCAAAGACAATGTGGTACTCACAGTGACACAAAACAACAGAATGACTCCTTTTCTCTCTCTTTAAACTGGTTGAACGAGTGATTTCTATATTGCAGGCACCTGAAACTCGCCACAGGTGAGTTCATTTTCAAAGGAAAGGACAATCACCTGCTTGATATAATATCTAATAATTTCTAACAACTTCCAAAAGGTGCCAACAATATTGTCCGGGCCATTTTTGGATTTCTGTGTGGAATACGCTAAGATTGAGTAATTTTTTTCAGCTTTTTTTTGTTTTGTTCAAATGCAAACAAAAGAAATACATATGTGGATCCCAATTTTTTTTTTTTCATTTCAACAATTTTCTGGAAGAAATGGCGCATTATTCGAAAAAAGTGCAAGGGTGCCAATATTTTTGGCCACGACTGTATATATGCTTGCTAGATTGAGAAGACTAGCAGAGTACCCACCTTATAGGTGATCTTGTTCCAAGCATGCAACATGTTCTTCTGATGCATACCTTTATTTTGGCAGTGTATAGACAACTGACAGCTCTGTATAAGCAAAAAACAAAAAAACAAAACAAAACAACCTGGGTTGTTTTTTAGCATGAAGTTGTTTGTTGTTTAGCATGAAGCTAAAACATACCTGCTCCTTATAATTCAAAACACCTCACTGCACTGGAAACCATGGGGACTCGTAATACCTTGAAGGCGGCTCTACGCGATACACATTTACAAAGAGGATTTTCGTCCCTACCACCCTAAGCCCACCAGCAAAGATTTAACAAAACAACAACAAACAAAAAAACAACCCCTGTACATTAATTTGGGGTCATGCTGATCCTATGTAGCAAATCCAGATGTATTCCAGGTCAGAACTACCGGAGTAGACACACACACACACACACACACACACACACACACACACACACACACACACACACACACACACACACACACACACACACACACACACACACACACACACACACACACACACACACACACGTCTGAATTGTAGTCAGGATAATGCAACAATAGATATTTCAATTTGGCCTGTGTTGTATTGTCAGCTGAATGTGATGCTTATGGTTGCACCCCGATGTGTAGCACTTGTACAGTATTTTAAATTTGTCCGAATTTATTTTGTTGCATGAAATTGGAATTCCGTGAGAAAGTTTGAGGGTGTGCGGGCACTTCGTGCGTTTGTCTTCTGCAAATGCAACTCGACTTGTTTTTGTCCAATGCTATAAAGTTGTTTGTCGCATCTCTAGATGAAACCATGTGATGTTGGGAGAAAAGCACTAACTTTATGTGCTCCCTTCCACCACCCCCCCCCCCAATACTTTGATATTTGTTTGTCCTTTGACACATCTTCATCAATATTTTCTTTGAACATATCTTTATTTTTGTGGGAAGAGGAGGTATAATTATTGTGACTACTTTTTGTATCACAAAAAATTATTGCTCATCCTGAAGCGATGAATTCTGATTTATTTATATAAATGTTCATCATCACTTTCTTTTTTTTTGATGCAATGTGATAAAACGTCTTCACACTTTACTTGATGGATTTTATGGTTTGTCACTTTTGTGAAGTTAAAGCTTGAGGTGTATTCACATAAGGGTTGGTCAGAGCAAATCAGATTCAAAATTAATACTTGTGTACTTTGGAGGGGTTTATCTGTCTGGTACTGTGGATTAGTGGTCTGGAGTTGGTCCATGTGAACACTGCATAAGCAGTTGATCCAGGGGGACTTGTCTTAGTGTGCTTGGAGATACTGATGGAGAAGTTTAAACCTGGGATGTGGACGTATGTTTGCATTTGTTACTATTCACCTTTTCTTTTTCCTTTTAATTATAGCAAAACATTATCTAATTTCTGTCCTTGCTGTCTTTTCCCCAAATTTCCAGACCAGTTAGGCCTGCTGATATAATGCCTCCTGAGCGTGGCCGGGAGGTGGCGCACGATCTTGGCATCCCCTACTATGAGACTAGTGTTGTAGCTCAGTTCGGAATCAAAGACGTCTTCGACAATGCGATCCGGGCTGCACTCATTACTCGACGCCACCTGCAGTTTTGGAAATCTCACCTGCGGAAGGTTCAGCGACCATTACTGCAGGCTCCGTGCTTGCCTCCTCGCCCTCCACCTCCACCTGTTTCGCCTGATGGCATGACCAGTGTGGCCAAGGGGTTCAGGGCGGACTGGGAATGCAGCAGAGGAACGAGTGGT
Organism: Eptatretus burgeri; assembly: GCF_056783735.1. Classification (NCBI taxonomy): domain Eukaryota; kingdom Metazoa; phylum Chordata; class Myxini; order Myxiniformes; family Myxinidae; genus Eptatretus; species Eptatretus burgeri. The sequence continues at coordinate 72,033,965 of NC_140972.1, read as the reverse complement.
CCGGCAGCTCTTATAGCAAGCCCTCTGTGTGCCGACGTAGTGTTTGAAGTGGATGGAGAAAGGATATATGCTCACAAGGTGATGTCTCTGTGGTGGCATTTGTTTTGGGCAAATAATACTTTGGGGATCATAATTTTATGTGGACAAAATGATTTTGCAGGGAGCAAGATCATCCATCAAATGCGCAGCAAGAAATATCTATAATTGGCGATAACTGGACGGTCGCTTCATAAAGTCTTATCAAACGACCAATACGTGACTTTCGAAATGATGTATGAATGCTAAATGAGGCCTTTTGCGCATGTGTGTGTTTACACCATTTCCATTCTGCTCTCTCGCCACTTTAAACCTGCTGTTGCTGGCGTGAAATGTGCGATTCAAGTCGTCTTTTAAACACATTTTTCAGCATTTCGACGAAGGAGTGGCAAATTCAAAATGGTTAACCATAATAATTCTGTTCCTGAATGCAAATCGGACTCAAGGAAATGTAGGGACACAAGATATTTCCATGGATGAGAGGAGGTGGGTACGTACCATTTCCTGGTAATAAAATTAGCGAGCGGTTGTTGTGGTCACACACACACACACACACACACACACACACACACACACACACACACACACACACACACACACACACACACACACACACACTTCTCCTTTCACCAATAGATGCAAAAATCTCCTATAATTTATCTTGTTACTCCAGTACCAAACAAAAATACATTTATACCGGCACCCCTCCCCCCCACCCTTTTCTCCCAAACATGATGAAGAGTAAATATCATTTATAACTGAACCTGTGCATCGACAAGCTCCAGATATAACCTTCCATCGGTGTTAAGAAACCCAAAGGTTTGTTTAGAACGTGTCCGTCTACGAGTCTTTGGACCTTTCATGGTCCCACATTGTCGGGAGTTTTTTTTTTGCGGTACGGGCTGAAAGATACGTTATCAACTTTTTGGATGAGTTCAGAAAGTGCTCCAATTCTTTCATTGTGCAGAGGCACACCCCTTTCTAGCAGGTACATTTCCAAGTATTTTTGGCTTTAAAAGCTTTGTGAGCCGTTTCATGAAACAATCCTTCTCTTGCATATATGATGCACGTCCAGGCTGACCTGATGGACATCATTCCTGGCGGTTTCTGCACTTGCGCGTCAAGCAATCTGGGGCTGATTACGTCATTTCGAAAGTCTCGCATTGCAGAATGGTGCCTTGAAGTTAAACATGGCATTTGACTGATAAACCAACTATGTTCCACCCTTTTATCCCCGACCCTTTTGCCCTTTTGCTGCTATCCCTACATTCCCGTACCTTTTACCTGCTCTCTCCTACTCGTAGATATTCCTCGCTCTATCTTCATGATCGCACACGATCCTGACATTCCCCTGAACATCCAGGCATGTTTACCCCTTCCTCCTCCTCCCTTCCCTCACACGCCCAGATCTACCTCGCTACGGCTTCTCCCAAATTTCACGACCTTTTCACGATGGACCTCTCGGGAGGAGAGTTTGGAGCCGATTCCTCGGTGTCGAGAGATCGGTCCTGGTGTCATACCGGCGGTCCATCGACTCGCCATAAAGACCCTGTGGCACGTGCGTCCAGCCTGGATATTGATGCGGATTGTGGTGCTGACTGTTCTGCTGGTCTACAGATGACAAGTGAGCAGTTTAGCTGATCGACCATTTTTGAGCCCCACACCTCACCCCTCCCCCCTGACATGATGGCTTGGAGAGGCATTGTTATGGATTTGTGGTGTTGGCAGCTACATGTATTTATATATATATATATACCGTCGGACCCTGCTATTCGCCGATCCCGCATATTTGTGGTTGATAAAATGTGACCTGATTACACATTCTACCCTGTGCTACATGTATTCACGATATTTTTGATTTTCTCTTATGAATCACGAACCGCCGGGAACCTGTCCCCCTTTTTCCTATTGAAACGATGCCTCGAGATTCGTGGATTTGACATTCACGGCATTTTCCAGCAACGTATCCCCACGAACAATGGGGTCCGACAATGTGTATATATATATATATATATATATATATATATATATATATATATATATATATATATATATATATATATATATATATATATATATATATATATCTCCACATTGGGTTAAAATGGATCAACATCTGCAAACTTTCTCGGGTTTAAATTGAGCACAGCATGATCTCTTTTTCCAACACAAACACTTGCTTTTCATTTCCCCCCCATTAAATCACCTGCCCCTTTAAGTCTGAACCAAACACTTTGTTAGACATCGATATGAGGTTTTGTTCGGGTGAAGATGAGATCCAGAAATGCAGTAACGTCCTGATGGATTACATTTATCAAGCAGATATAATGAGCTTTTTCAGAGCTTAATTTAGAAGTGCAGTTTGAGGCTTTGAGTCGGGCCTACGGGGGGGTTGGGGGGGATTCCATTTCGAGATGGAACTCGGACCAACCTGCAGCAACCTGTGCTAATTGAGAAAATAAGTCGTGCATGCTTCTTTGGCAGCACACAAAGATTTTGGTGATTCCATGTGTTTTTCCCTCAAATGTAGCGATGATAGGTTTTGAATAATGCAACAAAAATTTTGGTGCTAAATGTTTTTATTATTGTAGAAAGTGAAATTTTTAAGGTATGATTGCATGAAATGGTTTAAAAAAAATCATTATTTTGATCCGTCATCTGCAAAGTCCCTTGAAGTGAATATTCTTCTTTCGTGCGGCATGTCCCCGAGTTGTTTGTCTATGAAGTGAAGTTGGCTGTTTTCAGGCAGCCTCAGGTGCTGCAGTTCTTGCCATTCCTCGAGGCAATGTACGGGGCAGTCTCGCACAAAATAATCTGCAGTCTGGGGGAGGCCACACTTGCAGTCGAATGAGTCGGCAAGGTGAGGAACAAGAGAACATGTGATGGAACTTGCCGACACCTATTTGGAGCTCGTTAAGGTGACGCCATTCCTTCCTAGACAGATGACAACCAGGGGGCTTTCTGGAACAGGGAAGGTGTTTTCGATGGATACTAGATTGCTAGGTACGCTATTGCTTCATCTGCCACGTGTTTGCTCAAGTCATCGTTTGCGGTGATGTAGGTTTGAGCTTCTCTCGTAAAGGGCTTCTAGCTCTTCTGTCTTTGGGCGGTGAGGGTAGGGGTGGTAGATCTTATCTTCTCTTTGCTTGTTGTGCAAAGTGTGGTTCAGGTTCTGAGATGCTTTGAGGGCTGCTTGTCTAGTGATGGTTGTTGTGATGGGGGTAGATACCCGCAAGGGCTGGGAGGTAATTGGTTGGATTAGGGTGAAGGCATCCATCGATGACCTTTAAGGAAGAGTTGAGGTGCACATCTACATCCTTAGTATGGTGGCTTCTTCCCCATGCAGATGCTCTGCATTCTGCAGGGGCATGCACCGAGGCAAGTGTTGAGGTGTGCAAGATGGTGAAGTCTGATCCCCAGTCGTGACCAGCTAGTCTGCCGATAAGGTTAACTCTAGTACCTGGCTTCCCTGCATGCTGCTTGAAGGTCAGGGGGTGGTCCATTCACATGTCAAGGTTGGTATAGTGGCATTGCATGAAGGAAAGCCAGATTTTAGTTAGCTTGACTTCTCGTTGCTTATCTGCCTTGCTGTTCTGAAGTTTGTAAACGGAGCAGACTATTTTCTGGACGTTGAGACGTAGCCACCATTGGTGGTAGTCTCAGTCCATAGAAGCAACTTCTTAGCTGAGGGTGGCCTCGACTTCCTCCAAAGACTTGCTCGGATGCAGGTTTGTAAGATCATCAGCGCAGGTAAGTTCAGCACCTGTTGTCTCAGAGTTCTGACATGTACATGTTGTTGAACAGCAGCGGTGCGAACACTGAGCTTTGCTGAACTCCATTCTTGAGGATGTGGTTTCTCCTGTTTTATCCGTTAAGGTTGATTGAAGCAGCGGTTGGAGTTCAAGATTTTGGATGAAGTGGACAAGCTTGTGGTCCTGTAGTATCTTGTCAGCAGCTTCAGCAGCAAGCCACAGTGCCAGATTGTCATACGCTGAAGACGAGTCAAAGAAGACAGCCCACCATTTCTGGTTGGATTCAAATTCAAAATAAAGACCAATTACTGCAGCATGGTCCCATGAAGAAAGCCAGACATAACAAAACATGCATATATATGAAAATGTCAATGTCTCAATAATGTCAGTTGCAGCTGGAATCTGATCTTCAGTGCTACAATTCTTCGTCCTGAAGCCCGCTTGTTCTTGGTGGGATTGCTACCTCAACAAGTGGTTCTGTTCTCTTAAGGATGAACATTTCAAGGACCTTGAATGGGACAGATAGCGGTGACTGATCAGCCTGTAACTCTTGGGGATGTCTTCTGGCTTGTTGTGGTTTTCGGGTGGCCACACGTGCTGCACTCTTCCAGCTCATTGGAATCCTGAGTGAGGAAAGGCAGTCGGACACGGGGCACTGAAGCGATTGCTGGCGTCTTCAACTGCTCTGCATGAATGTTCGTGCTGGTGCTTTCCCACATGTCAGGCATTCCAGGGCAAACCTGAACTCCTCTGTACTGAAGTCAGCAAGCAAATGGCGCTGTCAGGAAGTGCTTCAGTTTGGCATTTACTTTGTGGGGGAAATGCTCTGTCTGGGTTGGGGGTCGTGGCCATCGCTGATGAATGTATGTAATAGTACGACCATGTCTGCTGGTGTCCTTGGCACACACGTACAAGTGCCTCCCTGAGCCTTGGATCGCTATAAAAAAAGGAAATCGGTATCCAAGATGTATACATCGGACAATGCTACCTCATTTATGATCTTTTAAATTTCTACAGCTTATGCAGAATACAAAAATTATTAAAAAAAAAAGAAGAAGTTCTTGTTCTGTTTTGTTTTTCATGAGCAATGCCAGTCGCCATAAATTGCACACCCATTAACCGGAACAAATGTTCTGAGGATATGCATCTTCAACACAATTGACTATTTTATATCAGCCTCATGAACATAGTTTAGTGTACAAAGCACTTGTACAGAAAATGTGCAAAATGCTTAACAATTAGAGAGGGTGAGACTGAGTGGAAGCTAATTGTGTGGAGCCACAAGCCTGAGCAAGCAGGCCCAGATTACTGAGCATCAGGGCAATCACCACTTTACAAGCATGACATGACCAAACGATGCTCTCAAATGCTCAGCAAAGCCGAGGAGCACTCAAAACTGCAGTAAAGTAGGATGGGCCATAATTGGCCAACCTATTGGGTTATTGATTTGATTGATGTGCGTTGTTTGTTGCTCCCAATCTTAAGATAGCATCTTTTTCAAAATCATACATTTTCTAATGTTTGGTTTCTTAAGAAAACCGGTTCAAGCGATTTGTTTGCACCGGTACTCATTTTGCCGACCTCGGAAGGACGACGGGCAGAGTTAACCCCACCTGGTATTGATTCAACAGCTGAGTGGGATTTGAACTCGGGATCCTCGGATCCCAAGCCCACCCACCCGAACCATAAAGCCAACACCAGGCCTGGCACACTGGGTGTGGTCGGGTCAAAAAAAAAAAGATCACCTTAACTGCTGCTAATCACTTTGGCTTTGCATGAAAAAGAACTCCGTTCGAAGTTAAGATAGGTCAGTTTTATGAATCTTCTGCATGGTGAAACCGACCTGTGCTCTGGACAGGTTTATTGAGGTTTTCACTTGTCTGACGGACAAAATTGCTCGTCCCTGACAGTCGGACAACAGTTAATGTTGAAAGCCCTCCATGTGAAAGCTCTTCCAATAGGATCGATGGTTTTAAATGAGGAGTCTCATTAAAAATAAGAAATAATTGTATATTTGGCAAAGGTGAAGTTTTTGTTTTGCTTGCAATTTGATGGTGTTTTTAATTGAACCCCTGTCATCTCACCCGTCTGGGTTTGTGTTTTAGATCCTCGTGGAGGATGTTGAAGTCTTACTCACGTTGTTGTTCTTGTGGACTTTTTTGTTTCACAGCCTACAGTTTTCATCGAAACTTCCTGAAACTTGGCGTATATATGTAAAAATACCCTGCGCAGGCAGTAACCATCTCCGATTTTGAAAATTCCTCCAGAAAAAAAAGTTATGACGTCAAAATATCTCTGCTAATGGAAAGCGCCTAAAAAATTATGTCCGAAACTCGGCAAGTTTTTGGAATTCTGTTTGCGGGAATCGAACAGGTCATTAGCAGAGATGAATACGATACATCACTATGACATCAGTATGATACATCACCGCACATATGATACATCAGTATGACGTCATATCAATTTTTATGACATTCCTATTTTTTGACATTTTTTGTTTTTGTTTCACAGCCTACATTTTTCATCAAAACTTCCTGAAACTTGGCATATTTATGGAAAAATACCCCGCGCGGACAGTAACAATCTCTGATTTTGGAAATTCTTCCAAGAAAAAAAGTTGACGTCATAATATCGCCGCTAATGGAAATCGCCTATACCATTATCTCTGAAACTAGGCAAGCTGTTTGAATTTTGTTTGCAGGAATCAAGCTGGGCATTAGCACAGATAATTTATCACAAACCTGATGTATCACAATGACATCATATTCGTTTTATGACGTCATCATTAAGAGGATGAGGATCTTCGCTCTTTCGAGCTTGTTTTAAATTATTTTTATTTGCCCGTTTCCAAAGGGATGGGAGAGGATCTCTCTATCTCTCTCTCTCTCTCTCTCTCTCTCTCTCTCTCTCTCTCTCTCTCTCTCTCTCTCTCTCTCTCTCTCTCTCTCTCTCTCTCTCTCTCTCTCTCTCTCTCTCTCTCTATTAGCTTAAGTATGGCACCCCTGTGTGGCCTACTTTATATTTAAGCATCCTGTTGCGGAGAAAGGTCACCGAGACAAATAGCCTGGTGAGGAACCACAACGAATGCTCAATCATTCATGTTATTTATTTTATTTTTTATTTTATTTTTTCAACTCTTGTTTTGTTCTCACCATTTGCCAATGCCACGATGAACAGCAGCTGGGACAATTTACACCTTCTCCTTTTTTGTTTGGACTTAAAAATCTATAGTTTATTGATTTATTTATTCATTTAATTTTATTACTTTTCTTTAAAATAAAATTTGTTTTTAGCATTCACCTCATTGCCAAGCAACATTACTGGAATTAAATGTCAATTGTCGATGTCGGATTATAATCACATCAATGACGGGTGATCACACCATTTACAGCATAAGCGATTGTGGTTTAATTAAAATTTGAAAAGGTCCAAAATATTTGTTGTTTAGTAATACGTGACTAATAAACAACAAAATATTTGTCGGACTGCTCAGATTCATTAGTATCAGTTCCTTGCATGCCCGGTGTCAGCTAAGCGGGAGCGGTTGATTAATTCCAGGTCTGAAATGCTCGTGGTTGTTCCAACATATGACTGAGCGACAATCTCCAGAAATTGTTGCAAAGTTATTTATAGGGCACATTGATTAAATAGCTTTACCAACTCCCAAAAAAGGAAATCTCCAGACAGTAACGACTGGTCATCTCCAGGCAGTTCCTGCAGGTGACAGATTGTTTAAAAATACAATAGTCTCCAAGTGGGTGCAGCTATGACTTGGGCACAGTCACTTTGCATTTTTGAATCTTAAAATGCCTTATTGTTCGAACAATAAGTCACGTAATACTTTGTCTGCAAAGGTAAGCACACCGAGGACAACTGGAAAGCAATCTCAGCTGAGAGCATATATCGTGTCAAGTTGAAATATTCATAAACATACAAGATGAACTTTCAAAGTTTAGTAATATGGGATTTTCAACATGACTTGATCCGCCCCAGAATGCTCGGCTCACATGCGCAGAAACCACTGGGAACGACTATCTTCGGCGCACATTCGCTGTTAGCTAATGTGCGACTAGCTTTTAGCTAATGTGCGTGCGCGATAAGGATTGTTACCAAAAAGGATCACAAAGCTTCTAATAGAAGCTGAAAATATGAGGAAAAGTAGGTGAGAGAAATCTGGGGGTGTACCTCTGCACAACGAAAGAGTTGGACGGAGACACCGTATCCAGTGCGTGTGCTTCTGAACACCAATGGTAAGGATATATCTGGAGCAACTGAATGTATAGGCCGAGGGTATTAATCATGGGGGATGCTGGGATGGGATCTGTGAGGACTGTTATAAATACAGTAGATTGTTTGGGTTCTGGCACCACAAAATAAATTGACATTTTTGCATCTCTTGCTAAAAGGAGAAGTGTGTTTATGTGTAAGCATCCTCTACTCATGCAACACCCTTTATCCACGCATATTTATCATATTTTTACATATTTCCGTGAGTACAATTTGCATCCAGAAAGAATACAATTATGTTTAACCATTTTGAAATTGTCACTTTCATTTAAATGCTTTAAATGATTATTTTTAAAATTGCTTCACTCAGATATTGCGCGAGCAATAGCAGGTTAAAAGAGCCCCTGGTTGCAGAAGTGAGTTGCTGAAAACGTACACAGCACATACGTGGAAGGCATCATAAACATTCATGTCATTTCGAAAGTCTCATTGTCATGCATTCTTTGTGTATCATTTTACTTTTGTCAGTGTTCTTTGGTGTTGTGGTTTGGTTGTGGAGCATCTCACAATTGCGTATCAATATCATTATCAAACCCTCAGGTCTTCGTACATCCTGCAGCGATGGCTCACTCCGGATTAGCTGGCAAGGTTCCACAGACGAGGAAGAGGATGTTCCTGTTGGCCAGGCATCGCAGTGGCACAAGGGGATGAGCAATGCCTTGGGCACGTCCTTGGCATCTTGGGGCAGAGGGTTCTTGGCGATTCGACTGCAGTGGTTCAATGACCCACAGATCTGCGCTCCCTCCAGGTGTTGCCTCACACATTTCTGTCCCCCTTGGTGGTTGAATTTTGATCACTTTGGTTATATGATTTCCTCCGCCACCGAAGGTGAAGGAGATTATGTTTTCACCCCTTTCTGTCCGATTGTTTGTTTGTTTGCTTGTTTGTGTACAGGATATCTCAAAAAGTTTTAGACGGATCCGGATGAAATTTTGTGGATAGATTCAGTGTGTGACAAGGACAAATTCATTCGATTTCGGTGAAGATCCAGATCTGGATCCGACTACTCGAATTTTTTTAAGTGATTCTTCACGATTGAGAGATTGGGCTCAAAAACGATATAGAGCATGATATTCCAAAAATGTATTTGGCCCGACATGTTCTCATGGATCTGGAGGTATGTGCTCCACCGCGTGCCCTTTCAGTTTGATATGTGCCACCAATAACAAATGTACGATTCATGCCCATCTGGATCGTAAGCAAAAAATACCTTCTGGTGACGTTTTATAAATTTTGGTAACGCCTCATCTTGGGTGCTTTTTCCTTCACTATGATTGCTTTGTCAAACATATTTTTCCATTGGTCGTGGTTGTGGGCTTGTTGGTCTCATTTGACTGTTGCGCAGGAAGTTGCCATTTACAGTACCGAACCATTGCCATTTGTTTGCAGGCCACACACACACACAAAGTGGTGGAATTTATTATTTTTATCTCCACCCCAACCAAAACCTTTCTCATTGTGCACAGATGTTGTAGATCAAGCGCCGATTAACCCAAATCATGTCGTTGAATGTTGAGCGAGGTATGCTGACTGCCGTGAGATTTAAGGAACTGACGTTTCAACATTAACTCTTCTTCCCATGGTGGTTAGCATACCCTCTGTTGACTTCATCCATCTCCCACCCCTTTCCTGTCCGCCGAAGCAGACCGACACCAGTCTTCATGAAAACTCGTTTTCCATGCTACCTTTTTTTATTATTTAGATTTTTAAATCTCGATAGATCGATCTCGAGTCTCACGAAATTTTAACCTTTAGCTTCACTGTATCTCATCAAAAAAAGACATTGGGGAAAGTAATTGTTCAATAAATGTCTTCCTCGTAAGCGATGTAGTATTCATCTTTTTTATTGTAGTATCGGTTATATTACGAACATCGTGTTCCCATTTTAAATAGATTTATCAGCACACGGCCTGGCGCCGTTCCAGTCATGGACATTGTGCGTAACATTGACTTTGCCGCCAAATTTGTTGGCGTTTGTTTGTTTGCGTCTCGGCTGGGTTCGACTTGCGGTTGACCTCTGATCCATGTCTTGCTGCCAGTTTCGTTTTCTCTGCATGTTGAAAACTCGTGACAAAGCTTCTTAACAACAAGCTTTGTTTTTTCCAAATTTTTCTGATTATTTCCAGATGTTGAATCTATTTTGTATTTGTTTAACTGTGATGTGATATTCCTGAAATTAAAATGGGGGTGAATATATAAACCTCTGTCCACCTTAGGTGGTGGAGGTAATAATTAAATTTAAACTTGATTATAATTTAAATTATTTCTTTATTTGTTTGTTTATTTTCATTTCAAATCTCATGTCCATGTCAATTGTGACAGGTTGTATGGTCTTGGCCAATTTTTCTTGATCTCCAAATGTTTTTTTTTTTTCTAATGTGATAGAGGGCTTGCAAATGTTTGGCTCGGAGAGAGGGTATCATTGCCAATACCCATGAGCATGCTAATTGTGGCTTAAGTAGTCCCTTGAGCTGATACCATGACACCAGGTCTTGACAGCTGAGAAAGCTTTATTTCAAGAATGGAGATTTTCATGTTTAAATGTATTTTTTGGATGGACTTGAGCGGTGTGGGATCTTTGTGGTCCAATGTGGGATTGTAGGTTTCAATAAAATTGGCCAATGTTTATGCACATCATCATTGAGGAATATTGAATACAACGAATTATAATTTGCACTTGCATAAAAATAAAAGGTGAATATATTACAGGTGTCTCATTCGCACCCACCGCGATGAAGCATCCCATGGCTTGGCATTCAGTGCACAAGTTGGCGGTATCATTTTCTGGTCACATGACAGTATAATTGGATCGAGTTAAATTGCAACTGCAAAGAGTTGAAAAGCGAGTTGCTGGCATTTGAACTGTTTATTTCAGCAGTGGAAGGCTTATTTGTGAATTTCTTCCTCTTTACAGGCCCATGATGGTGGTAACGATGGACCCTGCCCTCGTTCAGCCAGCTCCGTTTCTTTCTGTCCTTCATTACCTTTATACTGGCCGTCTTGGGCCTGACACAGGCTCTGGAGATGATCTTTCAAGTTCTCTGAATGGCAGTATTGAAGGAGGCTCGTGTGAAGGAATGCCTGCAGATCCTCATGGCATCGGCGTTGGTCTTGCTCTTCCACTGTCGACCATGTCGTTTTCACCACCGCGGGTGGGCGATGCGCTGCTGCCAATCGCGACCATTGCTGAGCTCTTGGAGGTGTTTGATCTACGTATGATGGTTGCCAACCTACTGAGCAATGAAGGATTCATGAACCAGGAGATCACGAGGGCATTTCATTTGCGCAGAGCAAACCGCATTCATGAATGCCTTGCCAAAGGCACATTTGCAGGTACTGGTGGACATTATGGATTAAAAAATAGCATCTTGCAAATATTCTCCCATAAAATGACAAAGCTCTTTCTTTTCACTTATTTATTTTCCTTTGGCATGGGGGAGTCGGTCAGAGTTGAAGGTATTAAATGTTATATATATATATATATATATATATATATATATATATATATATATATATATATATATATATATATATATATATATATATTGTTGCAGTTCTGGAAACCGCATCCCTCCAACACCAATGGCAGCCAACATACAGTGGTTCCCAGACAGTTATTTCATTAATGTACGTTTAGATAGTCCCTTCTTGTCCAGTGGGTCAAACGGGACAGTGCATTGTGTAAATCCCATAGCTAGGTTTGATTAAATCTCTGAACTCATTCCTATTCTTTCTTTTTCGCTGTGCTTGAGGTAAATCCGAGCAATGGGTCCTCGTGAAAGCTGGCAGGCATTGCCCTCAGACACTCACCTGTAAAAACCTCGGAAAACCAACACCAGATGCCCACGCTGCACGGAACACGTGCTGTCCAGCGGTAATTTCCACCCAAGGGCAGCAGTGGAAGCCAACACTAAATGCTAGCACGTGCAGCGCTACGATCACCCCCCCCCCTGCCCCACTGTTCAGGTGACAAAAAACATAACCAACACAACTGCATCGCTGCAGGAATGCCATGCGGAGGAAATAGAAGGAACAACCCACCAAATGCTAACAAATTACAGTCCGCACGTGGCACTCTTTTCAACCCATTTCTGAGTCTAATAATTACGTCTTTCTACCTTTTCAATCCAAATCTCCATTTAATAATTCCATCTATTCTCTTCTTCAATCCAAATCTCCGTCTAATTAATTATATCCAATCTTTTCCCTCAATTCCGCACAGAGAGCAGGGCACGAATGACAGATTGGAACTGGCGCCGAGCACACCACCACTTTTGATGTATGACCGCATGCTTAATGGCGGCAGAGCCACTTTCAGTCCCGGGATAATTTATTATCGTACCAGAGCAGGGCACAAATAACCTACATCTTGTTCGGGTCTGCAAGGGTTTACCATAGCATCTTACCGTCGTTCTTCGCTGATCACAGCGGCCGCACGTGTCTCCCATGGACGGCGAGCGTCGTCTCTCCTCTCCGCCCAGCGGGGCTGCAGCCAGGCAGAGGCATGCTGTATGGCTCAGGCCGCATGGCTTAGACAACCAGCACATTGACCGGTGCTGAACGCCCATCGCCGTTGATGGCCCGGGAGTTTGGTGCAGGGCAATTCGTGTCACGATGCTCAGAGCGAGATGATTCCACAGCTTGGAACCATCTGGCTGGAAGTACAGTGAGACCGCTTCTGGTCATGGCGGCCGGCCCGTGTGCTGGCCGGGGCCCAACCAGAGCGCCAGATTTGAGTGACGACACATCGCTTCAGGTCGTCACCCCCGCCCACACCACAGGATCTATAAAAGGACGTGTCGCGGGGCTGTGCGTCTCCGTCATGGTCTTTTCCTGCTCAGCGTTCCTTGTCTATGGGCCCCACCTTCCTTCGTCATGAACTCGCCTGCTGACTTCCCCTTCTTCACCGCCTTACCGCTAACTCCCCCCATCCAACCACTGCTCCAGACTCCACCTTCCTCCACCCACTGGCCTCTGACTCCGCCCAAAGTCTTTCCTTCATGCCTGTCGGCCGTGCCCATTCTCTGGATTGATGCTTAGCTGCTAGAAGTACCACAGCGGGAGACGATGCAACAGCTGTCAGGGAGGTATCGTCCGGCGGAGCATCCCCCCAAAACGTATTAGTGACAAGGTATTGAGAGACCGTTAGCCTCATCTCCTCTTTCGCGCGTGTGTGTGTGTGTGTGTGTGTGTGTGTGTGTGTGTGTGTGTGTGTGTGTGTGTGTGTGTGTGTGTGTGTGTGTGTGTGTGTGTGTGTGTGTGTGTGTGTGTGTTCTGGCTCCTGTCCTCACTTGAGTTAAGATTGTACAAGAATTGTATCGGGATAACTCTGCTCTGTGTCTGCTTTTGTAAGTTGCTTGTTTGTTGCCGCACCTTTCACATTTCTTCCTATCCCTGTTCACACACAACAACAAAATCTATTCATTGTACCACATACCTTTGCCCGCCTGCCTGTTAATAAATCCTTTGTAGAAATGTTCCCAGCTAGTTTTTGTCTTTTCTTTCATTGATCCAGCATGGTCCGTATCCTTACCTAGCCGGGACCTTATTCCCAACGATCCGTTCGTTTTCGCCGGTACGTCCTTGGCAGTGTCGCTCGGCTGCATCTGATCCGCTAAAGTGATCCGGTTCGGGCAAGGCGTACCGAGGGCATGTCCCCCGGTAATTAGGTCACGTGATTAATTAGGTAACCCGGTTAACCCATAGAAGGAGGACCCTAGGTCACATGGTTGAGTTATTGGCATTTACGGTCAGTTAGCGACCCCCCCCCTCCCCGTGTCATGGAATTATCCGTGTGCGACGGCCTGCAATTCCGGGGAGTCTGGTGGGAACCCGACATAGCTCCCCCCCCCCCCCCCGATGGTCTCACCCGAACCCAGCTTGGGATCCTGAGTTCAATCCCACTCGGCTGTTGAATTTATACCAGGTGGGGTTAATTCTGCCTGTCATCCTTCCGAGGTCGGAAAAAATGTGTGCCAGCTTGATGGTATCCTGTGTCGGAGTGGCGACCCATCCAGGATTATATCCACTAGCCAAGGGGACTGCTTAGGCAGCACCAACGCTCTGCACAGAGAGAGTATGGTACCAATGGATGGATGTATTTTATTTTGATTCTTCCATGAAAATTGTCTTTATTTGTGGACTGTGTTTTCCCTTTGTTTCATGCACAGACTTTATTTCATCTCAAACTTATTGCAGAAATGTCTTGCATAAAATATTTCCACTGCAATACTGACGCCACAAATATCATGCCCATTACCACAATCACCAGGCTGTAATACCAACTGTTTGTTCACTTGGACTGCTCTTCGATTTTGCACTTTTCCAGTGTCATCACTCGTTTCTGGTCCTCGGTTTACATCTTCAATTTGAGAATCACCACCTCCTTCACACCTCTAGCCTCCCTAAAGTGCCTCTTGCTTCTGTCTGGAAGATTTCTAGTGGGTGTACTGTATTTTTATTTCATTTCATCCCTCTCCCTCCCAAACCCCATTCAATATTTCAAAGTTTGGATTTAATAATTCAGAGGTGACAAACGAAAACGATATGGAATTCAAACTTAGCAAATGATGTGCACTATTATTCTGCTCGATCCTCTGACCGCAGCTCACAACTTTTCTCAACGCCCTAGTTTGTTCACACTGTTCTTGATGTCCAATTCAATTTCGTCGATTTTCCACTCGAGCCTTGACCTCCGATGATCTTGGTGTTCAGTTCAATTTCGTCGATTTTCCACTCGAGCCTCGACTTCAGGTGTATTTGGATGGGCGAGGAAGAGGTGGGAGTTCTTGGGAGCAAGAAGCACTGCTCCTGCTGCATGCCTGAAATCTTAAACGTTTTATTTTATTGGAGAAAGAAGGCTTGCCATGAAAAATATCTTGGGGTGCAGGGGGAAATGGGCTGTAAATAATGAGGAAAATAAAACGTTTTCAAAAGATCTGTTGAATAGAGAGAGAAAAAAAAGAATTGCTAATCTTTAAAATGTGTTCTCGAGAAGTAGGTCCCAATGGTCGAGTCAGAAGGTGAACTATTCCCAGTTTGATAGACAGCAAGGAATGAAAATCAAGTGCTGAGATTTTTCAGAAGAGAAAGAAGGATGAGGATACCTGCAACCTGCTAAGTCTCCAAATTGCAATCAATTAGGGATTCGACTTGTGATTCACGTGACGTCGTCATCGGTGTGCATTGCACAGTGATAGACCCATGTCAGAGGCCATTTCAAATGAGGTACAACCCTATAATTGTGACATTTGTCAGTTAAGTTCTCTATGTAGGTTTATCCATTTACTCGTGACCTGTGTACCAAGGATTGTGTCGTTAAAACTTTGATCTATCTATTTATTTTTGAACTTTCCAGATGTGATCTTTCGATTGGATGATGGTTTGGTGTCTGCCCATCGTCCTCTCCTCATTGCCAGCTGTGATTGGATGGCAGCATTGTTTGGTGGCTCTTTTGTGGAAAGCTACAACCGTGAGGTCAGATTCTATCCTCTCTTCTTTGTGCCAAGGCTGTCATTTGATAGCTGCATTTAGGTACCGTATCAAGCAAGTGGTATTTCTCCGATAAAAATAATTTTGGTCAGAAGCACTCGGTTACTGTCACGGTATGGGTGGGGAACAAAATTTAATGATTATCTCTTCTTCTTATTTTTTTTTAGGTTACTTTTCCTGGGACCACGCAGGCCTGCATGCAGATAGTCCTGGAATTCCTCTACACCAATCGGAATTCTTCTACACCAAACAGCCTCCAAGTTAATGTTGTTGATCTCATTGCATTGGCCAATCGATTGTGCCTCCCACAGCTAGTTGCTCATACAGGTAAGATGTGTATCCCAGGTTAGGTTTTCTAACGGTGCTAGGAAATTGCAGAACATGTTTGTGTTCCAAGTCGACATCGTGCAAATGAAGAGTTCAATCCCTTACTGTTGCATTTTTCTTTTCGTTTTGCTTGTCCTACACAATAAGGTTTTCTTGTTTTCTAAAATATTACACCTTACATGTGGTGTGCGTTACTTTTGTGGTGTTGAAGGCTCATGTGTCAATGTGACAGTTTAGTAGTTAATTAACATGGGCACAGCAAGGGAAGTTGGGGGGCGAGGGGGGGGGCGTTATAAACATGGACCATTCATAATGATAGAAACAAAATGCAAAAAAATATATATATATTTTGCTTGTCTTTATGTATTTTTTTATTTATTCACTACAAGTTTAAAAAACAAAAACAAACCAGAAAGGCATTTGGAGCACATACAGTGCCGAAAGAAAGTCTACAACCCCTTTCAAGATTTTAACCTTTTGTTGCTTTGTAGCCTGGCATTAAATTTCATTAAATCAAACTTTTCTCACCTTTATTACACATCATAGCCCACAACTTCCAAATAAAAAATAAATTATACAAATTTCAGAAAATTGATTAAAATACAAAACTAGAATATCTTGGTTGGATAAGTGTCCACCCCCCTTATAATAGCAATTATAAATTAGCTCAGGTGTAACCAATCACCTTCAAAAGCACACACCAAGTTAATTGGCCTCCACCCGTGTTAAATTGTAGTGATTCTGATTATTTCAGAATAAAATCAGCTGTTCCTGTTGGTTTCCTTCACTGGGTAGTGCATTTCACAGCAAAGACTCAACCATGAGCCCCAAAGAGCTTTCAAAAGACCCCCAGGATAAAGTTGTGGAAAGGCACAGATCAGGGGATGGGTATAAAAATATTTCAGAGGCCTTGTTTATTCCTTGAAGCACAGTCAAGACGATCATAAAGAAGTGGAAGGTGTATGATATCACCAAGTCCCTGCCTGGATCAGGCCATCCCTCCAAACTGGATGACCAAGCAAGGAGGAGGCTGATCAGAGAGGCCACCAAGAGGCCAATGACATCTTTGAAAGAGTTATAAACCTTTATGGGAAAGACTGGTCACTGTGTGCTTGTGACAACAACATCCCAGGCAATCCACAAGTTTGACCTGTACAGTAGGGTGTCAGGAAGGAAGCCATTACTCAAAAAAGCCCACCTTCAGTCCTGTTTGACATATGCAAAAAAAACCACTGCAGATATTTTGAAGCCATGTGGCAAAAAGTTTTGTGGTCTGACGAAACCAAGATGGAACTTTTTGGACTAAATGCAAAACGTTACGCTTGGTACAAACCCAGCACAGCATATCACCCAAATAACACCATCCCCACTGTGAAGCATGGTGGTGGCAGCATCATGCTATGGGGATGTTTCTCATCAGCAGGGACTGGGTCACTTGTCAGGATGAAAGGGAAAATGGATGAAGCAAAATACAGAAAAATCCTCGAGGAAAACCTGCTGTCCTCTGCAAGAAAGCTGAAGCTCGGACGGAAGATAACCTTTCAGCACGACATCAACCTGAAGCATACAGTCAAAGCAATACTGGAGATGTCACACATCCAACCTGTTAACCAAGCTTCGTTGGAATCCATCCATAACGTTTTGAGATATCCTTCTCACAGACACACATACGGGTGGAAACGTAACCTCTGTCAACCTTCTGTGTTGGAGGTAAACATATCATCGTACTAACTTGGCCAAATTTTTGGAAAACTTTCTGAAAATCTATCTTCTTCTTTTGGATGCAGCACATGGCTGTGTGTGGCATCATTGGTTGAGAGCATGGCTGTGCTGCTGATGTAACACACTGTTGGTTCGGACAGGAATTTGTAATTTGCTCAGGGTGCTGGCGATGGTTCACCGACTCTTCACAAAAGACACAGTGGGATCTCTAATGTCCACCAACTCATGCCGGCAGATGTGATGCCCAGTTTAACGTCCATCCGAGTGACACCATGCACGTTGATGAATCACCCAGCATGTGAAACACCGGGATGACAGTTTATAGCTTGATTCAGAGACTAGTGTGTGTACCTCTAGGCCATCCTGCCAGCCCTTTGAAAATAAATAAATAATAACTAGAACTGCCACTTTATAACTGCTGGCAGTGATGACCGGGTACCCAGTCCGTCCGCCTTTGATACAACATGGGACTTTCTGCAGATGACAGTCGCAAAGTTTCGCATTCATCGGGAAAGTGGTTCCAGAAAAAACATTATTGAAGAGTGATGCAGAGGCCTGCTTCGATATGGCATGGGACTGAAGAGCTGCGAACCGGGCAGCACAAAGCGTTCAATTTCCTTATTACTGGCGAACAGATTCAAATAATTAAATAATTCCTGCTGCCAAACTGCGTGACCGATCAGGTTGAAATTTTAAACGTTTGTTTCGCATGTCGGCTAAATTACAAATTTGAAGTTTCGTATATATAGAAGCAGTGGTTCCAGAGTAAACATTAATTAATATTTATCCTTCAATCCAAGATGGCGGCCAAACCGTGTGACTTATGACGTCATAATTTTCATGACATGTGCAAACACGAACGTAGACGAGAAGCGCAAATTTTTGCTTTGCTAGGTTAAGCAGTTCCAGAGAAAACATTATTTAATATTTTTCTTAAAACCAACATGGCTGCCAAACCCTGGGCCCGATCGCGTTGAAATTTCAAACCCTCATTCCGCATGAGCGTTCCACCATTAACTTGATGTTTCACATTTATTGATGCAGTAGTTCCAGAGTAAACATTAATTAATATTTTTCCTTCAATCCAATATGGCTGCCAAACGTTGCATCGTACCTTAAAAGGGGGTAGGAACTTTTTATTCGTCATGGAGAGGCGGTCATAGTGGTCGAGTTTCGCCTGGATCTGTTCAGCCGTTTCAGAGAAAAAGACGTTTGAAGATATTGTTTTTCAATCCAAGATGGCTGACGAACCATGTGACCTAAGACATCAGAAATTTATATTCTGCTTCCAACTGGGTATTGGAACACGTTTGTGAAGTTTCGTGTTAATCGGTAAAGGTGCGTTTTTCTATCCAAGATGGCCGCCAAACCATGTGACGTGTGACGTCATAATTTTTACCATGCGTGCATACTGCCCTCTCGATGATAATTACAAATTTTCGATTTGTTTGGTTAAGCGGTTCCAGAGAAAACATTATTTAATATTTTTCTTAAATCCAAGATGGCGGCCAAACCATGTGACCTATCACTTCGAAATTAACAAATTTGCATCGCATACATGTCACAAATATAGTTCTGAAATCTCGCCATCATTGGACCAGCGCTTCTGGAGAAGAAGATGTTTGAAGGTTTTAGGGTTTTTTCAAGATGGCCACCAAACCATGTGACGTATCAACAACAAATTAACAAACTTGAGAAAGGACCTCATGGGGAATATATGTGTGAAGTTTCGTCTTAATCTGTCTTGCCCTTCTGGAGAAGAAGATTTTTAAAATTTATTCATTTTCAATCCAAGATGGCTGCCGAACCTTGTGACCGAGGATATCATAAATTTAAATTCTGCTTTCCATCATCGACCCGAACAAGTATGTGAAGTTTCGTGTAAATCGGATAAGGTCTATTTTTCTATCCAAGATGGCCGCCAAACCATGTGACTTCTGAGGTAAAAATTTTTTACCATGTATGCAGACTTGAGGGAGGAAGGCACTTGCAAATTTTTGCTTCGATGGTTTATGAAATTCCAGAGAAAACATTATTTAATATTTTTCTTAAAACCAACATGGCTGCCAAACCCTGGGCCCGATTGCGTTGAAATTTCAAACCCTCATTCCGCATGAGCGTTCCACCATAAACTTGATGTTTCACATTTATTGATGCAGTAGTTCCAGAGTAAACATTAATTAATATTTTTCCTTCAATCCAATATGGCTGCCAAACGTTGCATCGTACCTCAAAAGGGGGGGTGGGAACTTTTTATTCGTCATGGAGAGGTGGTCATAGTGGTCGAGTTTCGCCTGGATCTGTTCAGCCGTTTCAGAGAAAAAGACGTTTGAAGATATTGTTTTTCAATCCAAGATGGCTGACGAACCATGTGACCTATGACATCAGAAATTTATATTCTGCTTCCAACTGGGTATTGGAACACGTTTGTGAAGTTTCGTGTTAATCGGTAAAGGTGCGTTTTTCTATACAAGATGGCCGCCAAACCATGTGACGTGTGACGTCATAATTTTTACCATGCGTGCATACTGCCCTCTCGATGATAATTACAAATTTTCGATTCGTTTGGTTAGGCGGTTCCAGAGAAAACATTATTTAATATTTTTCTTAAATCCAAGATGGCGGCCAAACCATGTGACCTATCACTTCGAAATTAACAAATTTGCATCGCATACATGTCACGAATATAGTTCTGAAATCTCGCCTTCATTGGACCAGCACTTCTGGAGATGTTTGAAGGTTTTAGGGTTTTTTCAAGATGGCCGCCAAACCATGTGACGTATCAACAACAAATTAACAAACTTGAGAAAGGACCTCATGGGGAATATATGTGTGAAGTTTCGTCTTAATCTGTCTTGCCCTTCTGGAGAAGAAGATTTTAAAAATTTATTCATTTTCAATCCAAGATGGCTGCCGAACCTTGTGACCGAGGATATCATAAATTTAAATTCTGCTTTCCATCATCGACCCGAACAAGTATGTGAAGTTTCGTGTAAATCGGATAAGGTCTATTTTTCTATCCAAGATGGCCGCCAAACCATGTGACTTCTGAGGTAAAAATTTTTTACCATGTATGCAGACTTGAGGGAGGAAGGCACTTGCAAATTTTTGCTTCGATGGCTTATGAAATTCCAGAGAAAACATTATTTAATATTTTTCTTAAATCCAACATGGCGGCCAAACCATGTGACCTATCACTTCGAAATTAACAAACTTGCATCGCATACATGTCACGAATATAGTTATGAAATCTCGCCTTCATTGGACCAGCGCTTCTGGAGAAGAAGATGTTTGAAGGTTTTAGGGTTTTTTCAAGATGGCCGCCAAACCATGTGACCAAACCATGTGACCAAACCATGTGACATGTGACAAACAACAAATTAACAAACTTGAAAGAGGACCTCAGGGGGAATGTACCTGTAAAGTTTCGCCTTAATCTGCCTAGCCCTTCTGGAGAAGAAGATTTTTTTTAAAAAACACTAAAAAACAAGATGGCGGCCGAATTACGTCATCGATGACGTCAAAAAAAACATTTTTGACGATGAATTTTGGTGTAGATGACGTTCAGAATTTTTCAGATTTTTCCTATATGGCGTTCTACTTGACGAATTTTCACCGGTATATCGCTTCACCTATGACGTCACGAAAAAATCACACGTGTTCCCCATAGGGAGCTTAGTAAAATGTATCAAACGAAAAATTTTTCCATTGCACGGTTTCCGAGATACAGATGTCCAAAGTTTATCGCTTTTTTCAAGATGGCGACCGTACCACGTGACCAATGATGTCATAATTATAACGTCATTGTGCTATCAAAAAAGATACACACTATGGTGAAAATTTCCAGTCGATCGGACTTAGTGTTCCAGAGAAAATGATTTTTAAAGCGAAAAAGGGTGCAAAATGCCGGCGGAAAAATAATAATAATAATGCGTAATAATAAACAGAAGAAAAACAATAGGGTACCCTGTACTCACAGGGTACCCTAATAATAATAAAAAAAGACGTGGGGTTGAAAGTCTGGAATGTTTCTCCCTACTCCTTTAAAAAAAGAAATTAAGAAAACTAACCCTCCTTCCACTTTTCCTTTGTAAAATTGCAAATGGCCCTTGATAAGACCATTCGTCAAATATACAACTTGAATGAGACTGTTTTCGGTTGGAAAAAAGGATGTTGGTTGAATGGGACAGAAATGGACGTTTGTTGATTGGGAATGTTAGTCATCGGGCCATGTCCCATGACCGTTCAAGTAGCCATAGACCAAAAAATTGGTGATAGATGCAATTTTGAACTAAAATAATCTTGTCCTTTAATTTCTTAGTTTAGGCTCTTGAAGGTGAGTGTTGGAACTTTTAGGCTTAAAAAAATGTTTGTTTGTTTTTTTAAACAATTTGCGATAATTTTATTTATTAGCCCATTTACTGTTTCATTCTGTTATTATGGTTCAGTGACCTGATATGTCCCCATGGGTGCACTTTAAGCCCATTAAACCAGATCAGTACTTCACATAATTTCAGTACCAGTATGATTTCAAAGTATTAGTTGTTTGCAATGTGTGGGCACGCCATTGTGCCTGCTGGAATTGATGTGGAGATTAGGAAGGCTGTATTGATTCCATAAATATATATTTTTTATAATTACAAGGACAAAATGCAAGATGGCCAAATAAAAAATTTCCAGCCAATGTATCAGCTTTGATTTTGCAAATTTCTGATTTTGAAATGGGTCTTGTTAATTAGTGTTTAGTTATGGTGTGTGCCTGATTCCACCATATACTGACTCTCCTGTGGGTCCAATGTACAGAGTATTATGCAGTGCAGCACCTGATGGAGCACCCCTTGAGTGGCATTGACATCGATGAAGAGGTGGTGATGCTTCTTGAGCAGGCGCAGGTGAGCCAGACAAACGACACACAGACAAAGGTGTGATGTATTATGGTTATCACCATAACTTTGCTCCTTCCTTTGTGTTTACCATTACTGAATGTGAGACCTCTTGTTTATCTGTCAGTTTAACATTCCCAAGTTAGCATAATGCTTGCTAATGGCCTGTGACCTGGTTTGGTGTGTTCACAAGATTGTTGCATTTCTTATTGAATTGGTCAGAGTTTGACTTCAAAGCCATATTGGGTTTTAGTTGTGGCCTTTTGAGTTTGTTTATTTATTTATTTATTTTTGCACACTTTATTGGAAACAAAAGGCTTTCCTTGTGTGCATGTTGGACAGGCATTTGGGACACTCACCTCTGAGCTGCTAGGCTTGGTTTGAATCTCGGCCCAGCTATAATCTGTCAACCTGTTTCACAGCACAGCACGTTTCACCCCAAAGTGTCTGTCGTCCCTCGGACGGACATTAAACTGGGCATCCCATCTGCCAGCATTAGTTGGTGGACGTAAAATATCCCATCGTGTCTTTCACGAAGAGTAGGTGAGCTATCGCCAGTACCCTGAAGAAATTCAAAATTCCTGCTCTGACCTACAGTGGCACTGCATCAACGGGACAGGTGTGCCCCCAGCAAATGATGCTACCTGCCCAACTCGTCATACCTTGACCCGAATAAGGTATGGCAGCTGCCGACCGGACAGAGTTCCACTTCTTTCAGCAAAAAAACTAGAACCTGCAGTTGCAGTGGGCTATGGAACGAAAACATTGGACACTGGAGGATTGGAAAAACATCCTTGTAAAACATGGAAAAACACATTGGGCCCCTTGATAAAAGTGGAGCAATATTTGAATGCCACAGGATATCTGAACATCATTGCCAATCAGGTGCATCCCTTCATGATAGTGAATTCAGCTTACTGCAGTGGCCTGCCCAGTCACCAGATCTTAATCCAAATGAGCTTCTGTGGGATGAGATGGAATGAGCTTTTCGGAGTAGAGATTCACCACCAGCCAACTTGACACAACTGTGGGAAGCATTGGAGTCAATATGGGCCAACGTCCCTGTGGAACGCTTTCAACACCTTGTGGAGTCCATACCCTGGAGAATTGAGGCTGTTCTGAGGACAAAACGGGCTGCAAATTGATATTAAGGTGTGTGTGTGTGTGTGTGTGTGTGTGTGTGTGTGTGTGTGTGTGTGTGTGTGTGTGTGTGTGTGTGTGTGTGTGTGTGTGTGTGTGTGTGTGTGTGTGTGTGTGTGTGTGTGTGTGTGTGTGTCAGTCACACATGAAAACATTCCGAGAAGGTGTGCCATTACGCAAAACTAGCTAGCTCTTGCCAAGCCAGCCATTCCTTAACATTTCGAATGGAGTGCTTGCTTGAGTGCTCTCTAAGAAACTTGGTAACTGAACACCCCAGATTCATTACATCTATACCATGACTTCTTTTGATGAATTTGTCCCTCGGGGGGGGGGGGGGCATATTTCGACATAACACACGGCAACTTCGAGGTGACGAAGCAAGTTCGAGGTTGGTAGGAATGGAAAGCGAGTTTTATTTTCATAATTTATTTTTCCCCAAATGTGGTTTCAAAACGCTTTATTCACTGTCATTTACTCAAATATGGCATCAGATGTAATTAAGACGTTAGAACGATCGGTAAGTTTAACGGGGTCACGTGACTTCTCAAATGTGCGAATCGCAAATTTGAAAAAAAAACAAAAAAATTCGAAGCAGTACAAACAACCTGTACGTCGATTTAAAGGTAATGTTACTGCTCATCTCACGACATAACTCTTAACAGTGAAAGAAGTTTGTAGAAAAAAGGTTACCACCTTAGCCGACTAACTTACCTGAATTCCTTTTGGTTGGACTGATCTTTTTCTGGGTCTTTACCAATGACCTCTCCACTTCCTTGGATAAGCTTCCTTACAATTCTGTGGATGATCCCACCTTGTGCAGAGCAGCACAACACATTTCTGAGACATGAGCTGTTGTTGCATCCATCTCTGCTGATATGGGGGGGGGGGGTGGGGGAGTGATGTTTGTCAGCTCGTTGAACAGGAAAACTCCTTCCCATTGTATTTCCCTGCAGGTGATAAAGTCCCAGACTGTCTGTTATTAGCATATCTCAAAAGGTAGCTGAGTGCCAAAGTCCTGAAGGCAGGTTGGTGGATTCTGCTTTCTCCCACGCTGTGTCCTGTCATACCCATGCCACCTGCCAAGGTCACACTTTGTTCCACAGATGAGAGGATAGGATGGAGGTGAATGTTCAGCTTAATTGGGAAAAGGAACCGACTCCTTGTGTCTTTTGTCTTGTGCCTCTCCCTACAGTCTTTCAAGAGTGGTGCCAATCATTTGTGCATGCTTTCACCCCTACCCACCCCTGTTCTCTGATACTTATTGTGTGAGGGCTGTCTCCCTGGTCTGCTTTCATCGTCGTCGTCTTTCGTATGCCGCACATGGCTTTGGGTAACATCATTGGCTGAGGGTGTGGCTATTGCCACTGATGCAATGCCCTCTAGGTTAGGGCAGGAATTTGTAATTGTATCAGAGTTCCGGCGATGGCTAGACTTCTCTTCGCGAAGGACACCGTGGGATGTTTAATGTCCACCAACTCATGCTGGCAGATGGGACGCCCAGTTTAAGGACAGCACACATTGATGAATCACCTTGCTTGCAAGGCCCCCACGATGGTAGTTTGTAGCTGGGTTGACATTCAGGCCACACAGCTCAGAGGTGTGTGCATACTTCTTGGCCATCCTGCAAGCTCTGTTCTGCTTTGATCCTCTCTGAACCTGTAGCGATTGTCATTTAACTCCTCCATGAGCCGAGATTTCTGTAACGGTGTCGCATGTTGATCCAAGTATCCAGACACCACCTGAATTTAATGGAGTTGTTGGAAAAGGTACATGCTGCAAATTTTATTTTGTTGTGTAGAGGGGCAGCAAGTTCATGTGTATGGTACTATTACCTCCCTTGCTATTTACTCTGGGTTCTATTCCCAACCCAACTATAAACTATTGGACCGGTTCTTCATGCAATGTTGCACCAATTGAATGCACCATCCCTCATGTGGCTGTTAATCTGAGTATCCCTTGTGCTCGTATTATCTCATCTCCATTGTAGATCTAACAGTATCCCATGGCATATTTTGCAAAGCGCTCGTCAATTATCATTTGTACACTGAACAAGTTCCAAATTTCTGCTCATGTGCAGGGCCACCACATCATTGCAGTCTAAGCGTTCCGATAATGATGCAGCCAGTGGACGAAATTCGATCGAATCCCGGTTTAATATCCCGAGCTCTTCCACAAGCCTCGCCAATGTGTGTGTCTGTGTATGTATATAAATATATACTGTACATACAGTATATATTACACAGTGCCTTCAGAAAGTATTTACACCCCTTCACTTTTTCACATTTTGTTGTGTTACAGGCAGAATTTAAAATAGTAAAGTAGACGGGAGGTTGCACCCCATTGATTGGCTACGCTCGACTTACGGTTCCGCTTGGCCGTATGTAATTGATTGGCAGATAAAGGTGGTTCGTCAAGAGCATGCTTCCCCATCTGGGATAACTAAATTACCGAGAAGGTAACGTGAGAGTTTGGCGTGGGGAACACTCCCAGATGGTTGTGGTTTGTCTGTGGTTGCTTCGCAACCCATCAAGCTACAAAGTTCTGTGCTTTGCAACCGATCGTGCTGGCCATTTGTGACCCAGACGACATACCCGTTTTATATATATATATATATATATATATATATATATATATATATATATATATATATATATATATATATATATATATATATATTTTTTTTTTTGCATTCGCTAATGTTGATTGTCGGAGTTTGGGGGGGGCGGGGGGTGGGTGCTGGTCTTCTTGTGTTGGCTCTCAATGGGTGGGGTAGAGTCATGGATATTCAAACATTGAATGACCAGTCCATGGTACATATGAAATCCTGCTTTACAACTGGAGTTGGGCAATGGATACACTTTTTTTTTTTTTTACTTTTCTTTTTCTTTATATAGGGCTTGAAATGTGTTCAAATATTTCCCCCTTTCCCATTTTTGTTTTCCATTTAAAGTTTATGCTGAAATGCTTTGTAATTTTCCATGGCATTAATGGGATGCTTTGATTCAAGAGCTCTTCGATATGCCAGCTATAATGGTGTTGAACCATGTGTTGATCGTTTTGATTTCAGAGTACTTATCAAAAACGTGTTTCTGTAGTTCCATAATGCCAAGCAGCTCTCCGCATGGTGCCTGCATCATCTCTGCACAAACTATAACAGTGTGTGCCGAAAGTTTCCAAAGGAGATGCGTTCTTTGCTTCCCGGTATGTCGTTATGTTGAATGCTTTGTTGTGAATGTATTAACTTGTCGGACTTGATGCTGTAAAGAGGGGAACGCAGAGGCGTGTGTTTTGGCGATTGAAAGTATGGTAGTTTTGGTAAAGGGTGATATAAAGTTGACTCCACCTTGAGTGGGGTGGTGCTGGTAGTTCAAGGGGTCTTCATCAAAGATGTTCTAATTCGATCTCTGTGAATTGGTGAGTTTTCGTGATTTGTCTCCAAATGGTTGATATTGTAATGAATCATATCTGTCTGACCACTGATTGACTCATTCGTATAATTATTTAGTATTACTTTATAGGTGGGCTAGAAAACTGAAAATTTTCACACTGATGTAACTCAGTCGCAGATACATATTGTATGAAAAATCACAAAGCTACATATTAATGAAAATGGCTGTTAACACAATTATCTGTAAACGAAAGTTGACTACTCGTGGAAGGTCACATCATCTTGCATTGGCATGATCGCCTCCATTGGGAGCGAATGTCTCCAAGTTTTATGATGGTATGATGAGAGGGAGTGTCTGTGGGTTTATGGTGTGCATTGGTCGGAAGTAGTAAATGTTTACGGTTTATGGCCGGTGTGCAGTGGTGAGTATTACAAAGCATATTTAAAGATCCAGTCAGACCTCTGTAAGGCATCTTGGTTATAACAAACCTGCACTATGGTGGAAAAAACATGGAAATACAGATGAGAGTGCCAGGAAAAAAAAGTTATCATAACCTCAAAAGAAACAATAATTTTATTACCTCTGCCATCGAAGGTGGACGGAGGTTATGTTTTCACCACTGTCTGTTTGTAAGCCGGATATATCAAAAATTTATGGATGGATTCTGACAATTTGGTGCACAGTTTGGGTGTGGTGCCAAGGACAAATTGATTAGATTATGATGAAGATCTTGGTACTCAATTATTGTTATCATTATTATTTTTAAAGCAATCCTTCACCATCGAGAGATTCGGCCAAAAACTATACATAGCATGGTATTTCAAAAAGTTGTGGATGAGTTTGGGAGGTGACAATAACAAGACGATTAGATTTTGATTTTGGTCCGGATACAGATCCGACCTATCGGTGGGATACAAAATGTAAACTATTAACCCTGGTGAAGGTATGTGCTCTACTGAGTTACAATGCATAAAAATCTTTCTTCATTGAATTATTTTCTAATTTTTTTAATACCTGCTTGCAGTCTGTAATCATGCTCCACAATCCGCATGCAGTCTTCAAGCATGCCCCACAAGTAAATATAAGTAAAACTTGTTATTATTATTATTTTTTCTGCTGCTGATGTTGTCACTATAACAAGGGTTGTTTGAAGTTAAATTGGAAATCGTTAAATTTTATATGCATGTTGAAAGTTTGTTTACTTCCAACACCCACTAATTACAGTGTCTTGTGTTTGCATAACTAAGAGTTCAGCAATCATTAGGGATTATAAAATAATCTTTTGCAGTACATTAGACATGTCATGGGCTTTCTAGTCTGCTTGTATACTCACATCCTTGTATAGCAATGACCATTTACTTTTCTTTGCCGTTAGAAAACCAAGCACATTTTGAGCGTCATCGCTGGCCACCAGTGTGGTACTTGAAGGCCGACGACCATTACCAACGTGCTCGTAAAGAGCGTGAGCACGAGGAGAGGATGCTTGCCAAACCACCTGCCCGCCGTCGATGGTGCTTTTGGATGGGCCCCACTCCCTCCTCGTCTAGTTCCACCACAACAGCCTCTTCCCCAACGGTCTCTTGAAGCTCGTAATTGAAAAGCAGAGCGAGGTTAAAAGATCGACCGAGTGGAAAGGAATTTTGGATTGGTTGCTGAAGATGCCTGGCTGTGCATGCTTCATCCATGTCCTGCTGTGAAAGACCATGGTTTGGATCCTAGTAGCTTGCACTGTTGCATCTTCAAGTGCATGGTTGTTAAAGCGCATGTTGGGAATTTACACTAAAAGGAGGAAAGTGTCCGGACGTGTGGACCGTGTGGGTGGCAACATGAATCATGCTTGGGTTTGCAGCCATATTTTGGTAGCTCTTTGCAGGTGCTGTTTTGGATGTTTGTACTGTTGGTAGCATCAATATGTGGAATTTTTAAAATCCACTGAGTGTTTCTGCCTTATAATTTGCTTTTTAAAATGTAGGAGTAAAATTAAGAGGTAAGGGGTGGGTCGTTTGCTTGTCGGGTGAGATATCCTTTTTTTGTGTTGGTATTAAATTACTCATATATTTTAAATGGTGGGTTTGGGTGGGGGGAGGAGGTATATTAAAAAATAATAATAATAATAAAATAAAAGATATCTTTGAAATCCATATTATTGGAAAGATTAACGCTGAGCTGCGGTGCTACCCCGAAGAATCTGACTCTTTGTGGCTTGGTTTTCTTCTTGCTGGCCTTTGGTGTTTTGACGAAGAGAAAGCTGAATGTTTTGTGCTTGGTGTTAGATATTTGAAGTTTGCCCACAGTGAAAGGTGTAAACAGCCTTTTATTTTGTTGTTAAATGACAAAGGGCTACAATTTATAGCAAAACAAAAAATAAAACGAGAGATTTATTCGGCAATTGTTACTTGCATGCACTTGAAAGACGTTGTTTGCTCGTGTTGAAGATGAAGTTGATTTGCATAATGGTTTAAGTTTGTCGAGCTTGGATTCGGATGACGCGGGGTGCGAGAGGCTTTGCAGTTTTCCCAGGTGTGCTTCCACATTTATTAATTGGTACGGTGGTAATTCCCAAACAAACTAACAATATTACGATGCTACATATCACCTGTAACGTTGAATCATGACCCAGTACCCTGCAGAACACGTTCAGTCAGAACTATGCTTTCATTTAGCCACAGGTTAATCTCTGATTGGAATAAAATAAAAAGTACTGTGTGCTTGTTAAAATGACGTCACAATATGATGGGATATTCTTGGAGCAGTTTGGGAATAGTTTCTTAGGCATGCTCATGAAATGCTCAATCGGCAATCGCTGAACCATGACTCGTCTTGAAGCCTGTTCAAGGTGCCAGGTTTCTTTTTGGGAGTCATTCAGCTTTCGTGAAGTCCCCAGGCAGTCTTGGGTTATGATGTGGGGTTTTTTTTTTTTTAAACATGCATTTTGCTTGAACATTGCTGAGGTATACCATCATTTGGATTCCCTAAGAAACGCATTGATATGACCCTGAGGAACTATTTTTTTTTAGACTATTGGTGGTTTGCAGCAAAAAAACAAAACCAAAAAAAAACTTTCATAATGTCTTTTCGTTTGTTTGTACACGCAATTATAACTTTTCAACCCAAGTTTGCAGACCGGAGTTCTGTCTTATTCCCAGTTCACCTCTCCGTGCCCTCACGTTGTTTACCTGCCTCAATTGACCTTTGGTAGACCTATCAACCAGAATCTGCACTATTCGTTGTGGTAGTAGTGGCGCTCGTCTTCGTCAGAGGAGCTTTCAGTGTTGGTCGGAAGACATCTTTTTATTTTTTCCCCCCTCTCTTTCTGTTTTTTTGTCTCGTCATTTTATTTCTCCAGAAAAATGCAGTATTTTTGTCCTTTTTATTTTTCCGTACTTCAGGAAATCAGCAGAATAGATTTTGTTTTTTCGTCATTTCGTGCACGGCCACTTTTTCTTCTTTTTTCGTTCTTTTTATACCAATTTCTTGCATGCACGGCTTTTTTTAACATCGTCAGTTTTACAATCCACAGGCTGCTTTCAACACACACACACACACACACACACACACACACACACACACACACACACACACACACACACACACACACACACACACACACGGAAACAACCATTTTATACATCCATCTACATTTATCTTTGTACATCCACATTTATTTCCTCTTGTAATTGTATTGGACGCTCTAACCATCGAGTCCTGTGTACAGATAATGTACTTTTGGCAAATGATTTTTGCGTGATTTTGTTTTGGGTTGTTCTTTTTATTTTTTAGCAGCACCTCAGGGTATTCCATGTTGAAAGAATCGAGGACGATGTGGTTTCGGGATTTTGGACGTGAGTTTTTGAAATTAAAATTGTGTGAAAATGGTCCGTTTTTTTATTTTTTTCAGCGCAATTTTATCCCCTCGTGATGCACTTGGCTCTTCTTTTCCAGTGCTTGCTGGCTTTTTTTTTGTAATACCTTTACCTGTGCAATCTTCCAGTAGTGGTAGTAGTGGTTTGTTTGCTGGTATCTTTAACAATAGCAAAAAAACCTTTTGTACTTGAATGGTTTGATTAATTTTGAAATCATCCTGAATTTGTCCAACTTCGTTTACTTTGTCTTTTATCATTTAGTTTGATGTGAGCTTTTAGATATTGCTTTATTGTCTCCTGTTGGGTCTGGTTTCAGGTAATTAATAACTTATTTAGGAATCGGAGTAGGGGGAGGAGGGTGGTTTGTTGGAAGGGTTGAATTTATTTCCCCATTACTGGCATTTTTTTATGAGCGATCAGTGTGATTGTGCACACAAAAGCTTAAGTGTTTAAAATAAAATGATTAACTTGCTTTCGGTGTTTTTTTGAAAGTCAAGACTAATACTGTGCACGTTGTCGTGATCGAATGAAATCCCAAAGTTTTACTGCTCTGATTGATATAAAATGCCGCCTTACTCTTGGCCTAGATTTCAGTGATGTTTACAAAATCTTTTGGAGGAATTTGAAATGCCATCTTATCATGAACTCGTGTTCAGGATGCTCCTGCTGTATCGAGCAGCGACCGGTCGGAGCTCAAAACGTGCTTTGGATTTGATGAGTTTTGCGTCTTGCAGTGCTACTCGTGGTTGGTCCGCTTGCCATACTAGCTGTTTTAAGTGCAGGTGGTGAGTGTGCAACGTCACGTTAGTCGTCGAGGAGAAAGTTGCCTTTGTTACGTAATTGGCATAGATTTCCTTTTCCCTGTGAAGCTGGAAGACAAAGTAAAGGCAAATTGTGATGTGGAAATGCCTTTCTCAAATGCACAGGTAAAGGGTGTGGGGGTGGGGGGCATGCATAAACATTAAATTCTTAACAAATATGATGACGGTATTTGAAAATGAATGCCAAAAGTGTTTTATCGCAAGAATTTTCTTTTGCCTTTTAGCTGGTAACTACTGTTTGTATAGGAAACTTTTGGATCACTTTGCTGCTTGTAAATAAACGCTTGTGAACAAACTGTTTGCGGTGTTGGGTCGTGTGAAGTATTTTACCCCCAACCATCTTGGTCTCCTTCCCCCAGAACACTCAGTCATGGTTTGACAACATCAATACCACTGGATATGAATAAGCATGCATGAAGATATTAGAAGAGACCTCTGGGTCACCTCTAAGGCCTTGAGGCATTTTGACGGGATGTGCAAGCAAGTTCTTGTTCTCAGTAATCGCCCCCAAAATAGGAATGTGATCACTTATCCCACCTGTATGTGTGTTAATTTTATCCGTGTTGATGAAGGTTGAGGCCCCAAGGCAATTTCTCCATAGCTTTTGAAATGGTTTCATACCTCGGGGTACGTGTAGAGCGCTTCACGAGAATTGGTGCGTTATTTTTTTTTGTGGCCACGTAATCCATGAAGTAGTAAAATGTTTGTTGTCCATCGTGTTGCATCTCATTGGGTTTACCAAGACCCTCTCTCCATTGTGATCAGTGGGAGATTTGGTCAATACACCATTCAAATGTCTCGAGTTTCATTGCATGGCGTCTTATGAGTGACGTCGTCCAACAGTGATGTGATGTCCAATCGAAGTTGGCATCGAACTAGGAATGACCATCTTTTTATAATGGAATTGTACTTTTTGAGTTGGTGTTCCATTCACAGTCATTTGAGAAACAGGCTGGCAGGATCTTGCTTCAAGGTACACACAGCAGGGTGATTCATCAATGTGTGTGTGATATCCCTTGGATGGACGTTAAACTGGGTGTCCAATCTGCCAACATTCTGTGGACGTTAAAGATCCCACTGTCCTTCGAGAAGAGTAGACGAGTTATCACTGGCACCATGAACAAATTTCAAATTCCTGTCAACCTCTGGAGGGCATCGCATCAGCAGCACAGCCATGCCTTCAGCGAATGGCACTGCACGAAAAAAGAAGAAAGTTTGAGAAACCCTCCTTCAACATTGATCAAAAAGTCATTCTTGGTGGGAATCTCAGTTTAAAACTAGAAGGGCACGCGGTAGAGCGCATACCTCCACCACAAAATGTCTGATCCACGAGAACATATCGGGCCCAATTCATTTTTGAAATATCATGTTATACAGCACTATATCGTTTTTGGCGCTTTCTCTCAATGGTGAAAAATCACTTGAAACATTAAATAATTCTCGCATCCGGATCCGGATTCGGATCTTCAGCAAAATCGAAACAATTTGTCCTTGTCACAGACCCAACATGTCCAAGTTTCATCCGAATTAGTCCACAACTTTTGAGATATCGTGCTATATATTAGTTTCGCCCTGTCTCTCAATAGTGAAGAATCACTTTAAAAAACTCGTAGTTGGATCCGGATCTTCACCAAAATCTGACCAGTTCGTCCTTGTCACACACCTGATCCGTCCACAACTTTTTGAGATATCCTGCACACAAACAGTCAAAGGCGTGAAAACATAACCTCCTTCACCTTTGGTAGAGGTGGTAATGAAACACCTGACTCATTCCTTTTGGGAATGCATTTCTCCATTCAAAGTTTTCTAAAAACAGACATTTCATCTCTCATGGTGATTAAATTTGAGCAAAATTGGCATCATACTTAGCATTTTGTATGATCAGCTCATTTAACATAGATACTGCACTGGACCACCCGGGTGAAATTATTGCATTTATTATCTTGCCAAAACGAAGTTTTTCCAAGATATGTTAGTCAGCTTGTATGTTTTTTATATATATATATATATTTTTGTTTGTCTGTAATCACGCATAAAAAATTCTGCAGAGCACAGTTATCATTGGAAATTTTTGTAACTTCGCATATCAGAGGCCTATAGAGGTCCCTTTCAGCGCACAAAATTTTGAAGGTGAAGGTCAAAGGTCAAGGTCACTGTCGCAAATCAGGGGAGTCGACGAAACCCTTATTTTTTGAGTAATTTTAATCGAATCGTCTCCAAACTTTATGGGAATGTAGTATATGGTCTGGCGCTCAGCTGATTAGTTTTTGGTGGCGATTGGCCTTGACCTTCATGGTTAGCGCCTGAGGTCAAACATATTCGATCCCAAGGTCAAATTTTCAAGTTTTAGGAACCATATCGTGTAGTACCTCAAATTGAACACCTCGATGAGTGCTTTCTAGATATGTCAAGCTTGAGACATTATGACGTCATTTGGTGACGTTATGAGGCAAACGCATATTTTTCATGGTTACTCTGTAGAACGATTCTCATCGGAATCTCTCGTAGGCAGATATTCCTCAAGGAGTCGCTCCTGGTGGATAGCAGCTCTGATCACCTCAGTGTGACCTGAAAGAAGTCACACGTGGTCACCTTTTGGCAAGATACGGGTCACCCTGCGGGTGACATTGGTTTATTTCACTTTCGGTTCTTGCAGATTTGAGTCAAAATGTAATTGAGGGATAAATTTCACTTCTGTTTCGGTCATGGTGTGAGGCAGACTACGAACCTGTGATTATAGTATTGTTGCGGACCTGGGGTCCTGGGGGTGTCCCAGTTCTCCACAGAATCACCGGGAATCTAGACCGTCAAACACGAATAAGTCCGTGTTGCGGTGTGATGCTAATGGACCACAAATTCCAACAATTTAACCATGTGACCCAGTGTTCTCCATCTGACGACCGTTTAACTGGGAACACGCAGTCTCCTTCTCGGGGAATCGGGCCCGTTGTGGTTGTGCTGCTTTTATCTTTATTGGATCTTGATTATGGTGGCCGAGCTTACCGCCACCACAATGCTGGACTGATGAGAGACAATCCGTTGGGGAAATATAAACTCCTGGCTAATCTACTTATGGACATTGCTGGACCAAAAAGGGGAAAGGACAGACACTGGCAGATTGAAAGAAAAATGTGAATGATAAATTTATCTGCAACAAGCAATGTGGGGTATGGGAAAGGAGGGAAGGGAACTTGATGGCTTTAGTGGAGTCAAAGGGCAAGTGAGGCAGGAAAAGGGGGAATGCAATTAAAAGCAATCAAGATGTGTATTTACAAAAAGGAAAGAAAATGCACAAGTCACAGACTTCACTTAACCTATTCTGTACCTACCAGATAACATGACAGGCTACCCATCAGACCACACAGGGGGAGACAATTTGGGAGGAGCAGGGTGGCCTTTAACCTACCAAACGTGGAACCGTCACCCTTCCCAGCTTGGTGCCGCTCTCCGGAACGCCCCGACACTGCAGTCCATGAGCTCCGTCGGGAGCATCAGCCAACAGTCACGAAAGCCGCAGGTCTCCGTCAGTGAACCAAAGCATCCGGGGCCAGGAAAGAAGCCAGAGCGAATGACCAGGGCAGAAAGTCAGTGTGATGCGATACCAGGGCAGGAAGGGGAAAGAACCAGAGCGTCAAGAACAACTTTATAGCCCCTGGGGCAGGCAGGGCCAAAGAGCCGCACGTCAGATCTTCCGAGGTGGCCTGGGGCCACCGATTGGGCCACTCATGCAAGCACTCCAATTTAATGATTGATAAGGAATGATTGGCCAGGCTGTTGCTGCATATAAAGGATCCCTTCAGCTTTGAAGCCCATCTGAACCGTCCACACAGTGTTCAAAGAGATAAAATGAATTCATTTCACATAATGACTTTAGCCACAAGAGTTGCAGCTTAATGCAGAACAACCCTGGAAACATAGCAAAGTTCAATTGCCCGTGAAATAAACATTGCAGAAAATCCGCTATTTTGCCTGCTCGTCTGTGCGAGTGTCACATGGTACATCAGTTCGGTGTCCATGCAAACGTTAAAACTTTTTAACGTCCGTTTTTGTTTTTTCACCAGATTTGCTTTGATTCTTTGTGGAGCACCTTGCCAAACCTCCAAAAATAGACACAGATCTGGCAGGCGCTTATGGGTGTGAGGTCTTGCAGTGAATGCATTCAATCATATAGCTCGATGAAGCTGGTTAATTCTGTTGCATTCTAAAAAAAAATTCTTCACTCAAGATAATTCTCCAAACAGTTGAAAAAGATAAGTTTTTAATGATTTGGAAATTTCACATTTTCTTGTGTATCGATGGAGGAGGAACTGGAATATCAGGCTGGTGCTCCCGACGAGGCTCCCATAGCCCACATTGCTTACATAGCCTTGCTTGCTTAAAGTAAATAGGTATAATCAGCTTAGTTATAAGACTCGTTATTTCTTGAAATCACAACAGATTTCGACACTTATTTAGTCCGGATGATATCCAATCCCAAAAAGCGAAATATTTCGATGATGTACTTTAATTAGTCCGTGAGAGTAGATCCTGGAAAATCATATCATGTCATGCATGACATCTCGCCAAGCTTCTAATTTGAAAACTTATAGTACTTACAAAAGTGATGTACACAATGATTCGGAGCTATGATGAACAGGCATTTGATATGAATGAGGAAAGTGGAAAAACAAGACTATCGTTAAGAAATTGTTGCAACTTGCTCTGAGTCAGGGCATGGTTGAGCAGGCCAAAAAACATGGCAGCTTCAGACCACAGCGATGTAATGCAGAGAGCGAGGTGGCCGAGAAGCGCCTGATGAAGGTTATAATTAAATAAGGCCGTTAATTATCTTCAAAAGAGGTGTTTTAATTAACCCAAACACCAAATTTTCATTCCTGCACTTCCTTGGAGTTTTCTTTGTATGCATGCAAAGTTTCAGGTGGCTGGGTTTTATGTTTTTGGAGTTATGGAGGAGACACACACACACACACACACACACACACACACACACACACACACAGCCTTTTATTAGTATAGAAAAATTGCAAATACATCCCGTCACTTCGCTGATGGGGGTTTTGGGGGGGGGTGGGAGAGAAAGAGAGAGGGGAGAGGAGGGATAGTGACACCTCACCTCATTTCCAAAATTGGAGATGGTTTTGGCCTGCGCGTGGACTTTCTGCATATACATGGCAAGTTTCACGAAGATCCGATGAAAACTCTGGGATGTGAAACAAAAAAGTCAAAAAATAGGAATGACGTCATAAAAATTGATATGACGTCATAGTGATGTATCATATGTCCGCTAATTAATCTCTGCTAATGCCCTGTTCGATTTCCGCAAACAGAATTCAAAAAGCTTGCCTAGTTTCGGAGATATTTTTTTAGGCGATTTCCATTGGCGGAGATATTTTGACGTCATAACTTTTTTTCTAGGAGGAATTTTCAAAATCGGAGATGGTTACTGTCTGCGCAGGGTATTTTTTTACATATATACGCCAAGTTTCACGGTTTCGATGAAAACTAGGCTGTGAAACAAAAAAGTCCACAAGAAGAAGATGAAGAACAACAATGCGAGTCAGACTTAGAGATCCTCCACGAGGATCTAAAGATGTATCAAGCTACAGAACACAAAATGTCGATGTACACTGGATGCCTTCACACCTAAAACAAACATGGCGAACAACTGGTCGGATGGATGTTGTTGTTTTTTATATGTATCGATGTTGAAGTGAGAGGTGGATGACAATAAATCACACAAAAAGGTTAAACAGTGATGTCCTGTAAAAATAAAATTGGACTTTTTCAGAGGATAAGACACTTCCCGAGTCACCCACTGCACGGCACCATGGGACCCAACAAAAGCAGAAACGTACATCTGAGCGATGTGAGATTGAAAGCATGTGCACTTTTTCCTGAAATGACCAATCAAGCAGCTTGGAGAATGCTCGCCAAGTGGCTTAAGCATTCAAGCAAGCACTCCAATGAAATGGCTGAGAAGAAACGACTCCCTTGGCACACAATTGGCAATGACCGAACGATCATGTTCAACATGCACCTCCCGGCGACGCCCGCCATGTCAAATATGTCCGAATTGGATAAATGAACACTTTTCTCATAGTCGTAACTGCTTGCAAGTTCGATTCTGGAGTTTAAATTTTGTAATTCTCCTCGGTTTGAGATGCTCGCGGTGATCGCATGTGCGGAAATGAAATAAAGCCACAAACGTTGGTGTCTCCAGGCGTTTATAAGCCTTGCAATGTGCCCAGTGATTTGTAACTATTATGAAAAGGCATTCGATAATATGGGTAAGGAGAGTGAAAAAAAAATTTAGCGTTAAGAAATCGTTGCGGCCTGTTCCAAGTCGGGGCATGGTTGAGCAGGCCAAAAAACATGGCGGCCTCTGACCCCAGCGAGGTAACCCAGGAAACGCCTCAAGACCCCAGAGAGCGAGGTGGCCGAGGATCGCCTGATGAAGGATATAATTAAATAAGGCCGTTAATTTTCTTCAAAAGGGGTGTTTTAATTAACCCAAACAACCAATTTTCACTCTTGCACTTCCTTGGAGTTTTCTTAGTATTCATGCAGTTTCAGGCTGCTACGTTTTATGGTTTTGGAGTTGTGAAGGAGACAAACACACTGACACACACAAACACACACTGACGCACGCACGCGCACACGCACGCAGGCGCACACGCACGCACGCGCACATGCACACCCTTTTATTCGTTTACATGAATATTTTCGTCGTAATGAAAACGTTCCTTGTTCAGACCCACACATCCACCCACAGACACGAACTCAGCTTTATGTATTAGATTTGGTGACAGTGAGACACCTTCCACAAAACTGCCATGTTTGCATATTTCGTACTCTTATTAATCTATTCTTCTTCTTCTCCCTCTCTTAGTAATCAGCAGATAAACTTTCTATCCTTTGTCCCCTATAATATCATTTTTCCATGAGTTTTAGTACATTATAAACAAGTGGTGCCAGGCACAACAAATCCCACCCATTTAAGGCATAAAGTTATTTTGGGGATCAAATTTAAATTTGATACATCCTTAACCTGAATGTTGATTGTTAGGAATAGAATAAGGAA
The DNA here is from genome assembly GCF_056783735.1 of Eptatretus burgeri. Classification (NCBI taxonomy): domain Eukaryota; kingdom Metazoa; phylum Chordata; class Myxini; order Myxiniformes; family Myxinidae; genus Eptatretus; species Eptatretus burgeri. Next base: position 71,995,173 of record NC_140972.1, on the reverse strand, counting down.
TATTTAGTCTTAGTTTGAAGTCAATTAAACCATTTTTGACGAAGTTATGAGCGAAAAACGATTTTGACCTTTTCGTGACCTGACCTTGAACTTTGACCTAATTGGACCCAAAAGTTAATGGGGTTGTCCGAGGTTCATTACCCACCTGTGGATACAATTTGACAGTGTTTGAGCCAGCCGTTTTCCCATAAAGTTGTATTTTCGTAACCATGTTTTAGTTTTAATGGAAAATTTGTATTTTTGACCGATGACCATGACCCCCAAAACTTCGGACCCTACCGATCTTCACAAATATGCATTTTTCACTATAGGAATGGGTGGGAGTATAAATGCCAAATAGAATAAGGTTCACTATCAGCTTAGTTTGAAGTAAATCAGATCATTTTTGACGAAGTTATGAGCGAAAAACGATTTTGATCTTTTCGTAACCTTGACCTTTGATCCAATTGGACCCAAATGTTAATGGGGTCATTCAAGGTTCATTGCCCACCTGTGGATTAAATTTGATAGTGTTTGCTAGAGCCGTTTTGCCGTAAAGTTGTTAACAGACAGACAGACAAATAAGCCGGTAGGTGGACATGGGTAGTCGACCGTTGCTAGGCAACGGAGGGGTCCATAGCAACGGTTCTTTCTCACACATAACTAGAACATACAATGAACCTACCATACCAGTTTCATGTATATCTGACTCATAGTCTCTGAGATATAACGAACTTCGTTTTTTTATTGTTTTTGACCAGGGTTCATTCAAAGTCTATTTTCTCCGACAGTTTTCATAGGATCTGGCTGGAAATTTTTGACAATATGGCTGAATGTACTGCCCACAGTCGCTCGTGGCCCGATTTTTGATTTTCGGAAAAAAAATTTTTTTGGATTTTTCAAAAATTTCAAAGGTCCATTGCGAGGCAACAGATGGGTCCATCGCAACGGTTCTCATTTGAACACAACGAGGTCATGGTTTGAAAACCCCCCCCCCCCCAAAAAAAAAAAAAAACTTTAAAACCGCAAGCCAGAAACAACCACCACACAGGCCGTTCCTTCGCTCTCGTAAACGATGACTGGATTGGGGCATTGTGTTTATCTATAAATGCGCATATTGTGTAGTAGATAGTAGAAAAATCATGCAAATTATGATACAAGCATCAAATTTGGCATTTCTGTTCTGCAGGGCTTTCTGATCTAATCAGCCCGATTGGCCATTTGAAAATCCACATTTTGAAAAATTTGAAAAAAAATTAAAAAAAATTAAAAACTTCAAAAAAATTTGAAGTCACAGCTGGCTGAAATTCTTGAAGCGTAAGTGAACATCCCAGACAGAGAACCAAGGGGAGATGCAGTCATCATTGATGGCTTAGCACTTATCAAGCCCTATCTCCACGCACTTCAAAGATATTTGATGACTCTGCTAAAGAAGACGTAATCCCAAAGGTGGAATCCTATGGTGCCAGTACGAGAGGGTGGACGTAGTGTTTGATGTGTACAAGAAGGCAAGTCTGAAGTCCGAGGCAAGGTCGAAAAGGTGTCAAGGAATGAGAAGAAGAGTGACAGGAACCAGTAAGACCCCAAGTAACTGGAGAAGCTTTCTTCAAGATGACAGCAACAAGACTGAGCTGTTTCACTTCCTTGTGGAAAAGATGTGTGAAGCACAGACAACAAGCACAGTCATTGTCACAAAAGGAGAAGATGCCATTAGCAACACAAGGAAGTCACTGGATGCTGTGTCTCCATGTTGTCATGAAGAAGCTGACACTCAAATATTTGTACACACCAGGGATGCAACGATGGATGGCAGCGAGTCCATTATCATTAAGGCTAATGACACGGACGTACTAGTCATAGCAATATCTGTACTGCCATCCTTACAGGAACTAGGTCTTGAGAACATGTGGATTGCCTTTGGCCAAGGAGCCAAGGCGCGATGGATTCCAGTCCATGAGGTAGTTTCTGCAATAGGGCCTGAGAAAGCTAGAAGGATCCCATACTTCCATGCGTTCACTGGATGTGACGTCGTGTCTGCCTTCCGCGGTAAAGGGAAGAAAACTGCATGGCAGACTTGGAACGTCTTTGATGATGTTTCTGAAACATTCACCAATCTCAGCCAGCAACCAACATTGATTCGTGATGTTGACTTTTTTGAAGTTTTTTTTATTTTTCAAAATTTGGATTTTCAAATGGCCAATCAGGCAAATTTGATTAGAATCCTCTGGAGAACAAATGTGCCAAATTTGATGCTTGTATCATCATTTGCACGATTCCTCTCAAAAATTGCTGTTATCTGCCCCACTATTAAGAAATCGAGAAATTATTATAATACATTGTCATCACTATCCGGAAGTGATGCGTGCCTGTACGGAATGTTCACATGCATTCCACGAATTTGTTCCACGAATTGTTCCATTCCACGCTTTCATTGAAGTAACAACTGCTGTGATACTTACACACAGAGTTAATTAATATGAAAATTAAAATCGTTTACCTCCCTGTCTTTGCTTACCAGGACATTCGCTGCCATTGACATTTGCCACTCCGACGCCACGGTAACTAAGGCACTGATCCCCATCGTCACCGACACGTCACGTGAGGTCATCGTCGGCCGGCCGCGCACCGGCCCACGCAGCAACGTGTCTTGTGATTGGTAACTAAATGGCGTATCGGCCACGCCTACGCAGCAACGTGTTCTGTCATTGGTTGGTAAATAAATGGCCATAACTTGGGAACCACTTGTCCGATTAATATCAAACCTTGAAAAGGCACATCCACAGGTCCCCAGCAATATAGCTGGCAAGTTTAAATTAGATCGGACCAGGGGTTGTCGAGAAACAGCGGACACACACACACACACACACACACACACACACACACACACACACACACACACACACACACACACACACACACACACACACACACACACACAGCTGGAATTATAGATAAATTATTATTTTTCGGTTCTCTTCATCTTGGTTGGTGTCAAAGAGAAAAGCCCCATATGGCAAAGAGAACTGTGTCCATGACAACAATTTCACCCCCATTTCCATGAAATGTGATTATATATATATATATATATATATATATATATATATATATATATATATATATATATATATATATATATATATATATATATATATATATATATATATGGATGTATTTTGATTTTATTCTTGCCAAATCTCAGGAATTTTTAAAGATATCAGCTTGAAACGTAGTTATTTTTTTAAATATACATATGTGTATTAAATTAGTCAAAGGTCAAGGTCAATGCCATCAAAATCATGTAAAACACAGATCAGGTGGCAATTGGTAAGATGTATCAGCTAAATTTGTTCTGCACAACACTCATCATGTAAAAACACTTGATACGTGAAATTTTCCAAATTACCAAATTGCTGTTTCCATGGCAACTATTATTTATTTCGATTTTGCAAGCATCATTGATAGGTGAAATTTTCCAAATTACCAAATTGCTGTTTCCATGGCAACTATTATTTATTTCGATTTTGCAAGCATCACGCTGTTCACATCTTTCTTGTTTGTTTGTTTGTCCGCACAAAATCTGTTAACATAGGCCACAAGCGCCACCTAGTGGTAGCTAGTATTACAACCGAGTATCTCTATAAAGTGTTTACAATTAGAATGTATGTCTCTGAAGTATGTACGAAAACTACACAAACTCCACAAAAAACAAATTTTGGATCCATTCTGTCTCCTTGTTCTTTTGCATGTTCATTATTTTTTTTTTTCTTCCAGAAATCTATTTGGTCTATTTAGGGGGACTTCATATACTGGTCATGATCAGTTTAAATCGGGGTTACGTTTCTGGAAAAGATGGTTTAAACTGATCAGCTATTTCCCATAAGAATTTACTAAAATACAGGAGATGATTTCCAGCACTCCAAAACTCCATCTGTAAAGTCTTAAATCACAAATTATATAATTTAATGAGAACGAATAATACTAAATAATAGAGGAAAGTAAGTACAACATGTATTTATTCCTCCCTTGTCCCTAAATGTGTGGATCTCAAACATCTGAGGTCTCTGCTCCAACCTGCCAGATCTCTCAATCTAGACCACTGCCGATAAATCGGACATCATCTGTTTAACTGAATCCTTCCTCCTGCAGGACTCCCCTGACTCTAGTGTCACTCCCTGGTTATTGTCATCTCCGGTTTGATTGACCTGAACCCTGTCCTGGCTGCGGAGTCACACTGTACATTAAGAACTCCATAATTTCTCACTCTCCGTGTACTGCTCTTCCACCTTCCCAAACCCAGGGATTAAACTTGACGAAAACGACAGATTAAAAAAAAAAAAATCTAAAATTTATTATTTTTTTTTCCTTCATATTCTCATAATAAAAGTTTGTTGCAGATTTGATTACAAAAGCTCAAATGGTGAAAATGTTATAGCTTGGACAGACACATTGAAACTCAATGGTAAATCTATACTAATAAATGTCAATGTGTGTGTGTTTTTGTCAGTGTGTCAGTGTGTCTCCTCCATAACTCCAAAACCATAAGACCGAGCCGCCTGAAACTTTGCATGCATACTAAGATAACTCCAAGGAAGTGCATAAGTGAAAATTGGATGTTTACATTAATTTAAACACTCCTTTTGAAGATAATTAGCACCCATTTATTTATATCCTTTATCAGGTACATCCTTGGTCACTGCTCTCTTTGGGGTCTGAAGGTGTATTCAAGGTAACCTCGCTGGGGTCTGAAGCCACCATGTTTTTTTGGCCTACTCACCCTTACCTTGACTTGGAACAGATCGCAATGATTTCTTCACGATAAAGTTTTTTTTTTCACCTTCCTCACTCATATTATCGATTGCCTGTTCATCATAGCTACAAATCACTGGGTACATTGTAATGCTTATAAACGCCTGGAGACGGCAGTGTATGACGGCATGACTTAATTTTTTTTGGCACAGGTGATAACCTCAAGAATCTCTAAAACTTTGCAGAATTATAAAATTTAAGCTCTAGAATCGAACTTACAAGCAGTTCCAACTCCTAAAAAAGTGTTCACGTGTCCAATTCGGACATGTTTGACATTTCGGGCATCTCCGGAGTCCGGGAGGTGGATGTTTAATATGAGGGTTCAATGATTGCTCATGACCCTTGCACTTTTTTTCAAAGAATGCACCATTTCTTCCAGAAAATTGTTGAAATTAAAAAAATATATTTTGGTATCCACATGTGTATTTCTTTCGTTTGCAGTGGAACAAAAAATCTTAGCTTATTCCACACAGAAATCCAAAAATTGTTAGAAATTTAGGAAGTTAATAGAAATAATTAGATTTCAAGCAGGTGATTTTCCTTTACTTTGAAATTGAACTCACGTGCAGTGAGTTACAGATGCCATTCATCCATTGGGACCATGCTCTGTGCAAAGCATTGATGCTGCCGAAGCAGTCTCCTTGGCTATTGGGCACAATCCTGGATGGGTCACCACTCTGACACAGGACACCAGCAAGCTGGAACTCATTTTGCCAACCTCAGAAGGATGACAGGCAGAGTCAGCCCCACCCGATATCAATTCAACAGCCAAGGGGGATTTGAACTCAGGATCTGAGGATGCAAAGCCCACCACCCTAACCATTAAGCCAACACCAGGCATACAGGTGCCTGCAATATAAAAATCACCTATTCAACCAGTTTGAATAGAGAAAAGGAGTCATTATGCTGTTTTGTGTCACTGTGTACCACAATGACCATGGAGAAAAGAAAGAAAACCATAGAATTGTCTGAGGAGGTGAGACACATGATTGTAGCCAAGCATGGACAATCTCAAGGCAACAGTCCATCACCAGAAACCTTGATGTTGCTATGTCCATCATACTGTACGCAATGTTATCAGGAAGTTTAAGGCCCATGGCACTGTCGTCAACCTCCCTGGATGTGGCCACAATAGAGAACTTGATCGATGGATTGTTCGAATGGTGGAGGGGGTTCTATGATAGGAGACCCAGGAGGACCCCACTGCTGAGAGAGAGAGACAAAAGAAAGTCCGACTGTAATTTGCCAAAACACACCTGAACAAGCCAAAATCTTTCTGGGAGAATGTCCATTGGACAGATGACACCAAATTAGATATTTTTGGTGAAGCACATCATCTCTATGTTAACAGAAAACAAAATGAAGCCTTCAAAGAAAAGAACACCTTCCCTATAGTCAAACATGGAGGAGGTTCAGTGATGTTTTGGGGTTGCTGTGCTGCCTCTGGCACTGGGTGCCTTGAGTGTGTGCATGTCATCATGAAATCAGGAGATTACCAAGGCATTTCGGAGCGCAATGTTCAACCCAGTGTCTGAAAGCTGGGTCTCCATCGAAGGTCACATGTCTTGTCGCAGGACCCCAAACACACTTCAAAAAGCACCCAGGAATGGTTCAAGCCAAAATGCTAGACTGTTCTGAAGTGGCCAGCAACGAGTCCAGATCTAAATCCCATTGAACACCTGTGGGGAGATCTGAAAACAGCAGTTGGGAGAAGGCACCCTTCAAATCTGGGAGAACTGGAGCAGTTTGTACAAGAAGAGTGGGACAAACTACCAGAAGAGAGGTGGAGGAAGCTCATTCATGGCTAGAGGAAGCGCCTGACTGCAATTATTTTGTCCAAAGACTGCGTTCTCAAATATTAAGTCGAGGGTGTAAATAATTTTGTCAATGGCAGTTCTTTTTATTCTCTGATTTAAAATGATATATTAAGTTCTGAATCAAACACAAAGGTTCTGTCATATTAACAGTGAAATAAATAATTGTGCAGACAAAATACTTTCATCAATTTCAACTTATTTTTGGAGAAAATTGAGTTATTTGAAAAATGTGCAAGGATGCCAATATTTTTGGCCACGCCTGTAAATGCTCACACCCCAGGTCTCAAAGTGTGTGTGTGTGTGTGTGTGTGTGTGTGTGTGTGTGTGTGTGTGTGTGTGTGTGTGTGTGTGTGTGTGTGTGTGTGTGTGTGTGTGTGTGTGTGTGTGTGTGTGTGTGTGTGTGTGTGTGTGTGTGTGTGTGTGTGTGTGTGTGTGATTCTTCAGCTTCCAGGATCTTTTCACTTCATTCTTGAGGTCTTGGTATTTGGTCATTTTCTTGATTTCTGCATTGCTTAGTCCAAATATCACTGGTATTAACATCTTACTTAGCAATGCCTTCTCTCTTTTTTGTACACAAGTATGATATCTGGTTGCAATGCTTTGTTTTCGATGTTCACGCTTGATGGGATCATTAGGTCGAAAGTGAGCATTACTTCCATGTTTTCAGTCCATGGTTTTGGTTAATGTTCCCACAAATTCTCTGGAAATGGGATATCACAGTTTTTGCAGAAGTGCCTGTGGTTAACATTACAAACTCTGTTGTGTTTTTGTGTACAGCTGTTCTGACATGAGTTTCTTTTTTTGTGTTCGGTCACGAAACACAACATATTCTCTTTGCCAACACCACCAGCACCCCTCACCTTTCTATCTTTTTTTCCTGTCCTTGCCACCCTCCCCCTCATTCTTTCTTTCTCTC